>NW_006408631.1:5328998-5455848 GCF_000296735.1 Chrysochloris asiatica
TATACAGGGTCGCTATGGGTTGGAACTGACTCAACAGCACTTCACAACAACAACATATTCAAGGTGATATTTGACTCTCGTGGATTTGTTTTCATTTACTTCAGCTTCAGTTTGAATTTGCATATGAGCAAATTGGTGTTTCCAATTTGCTCATGGTCTGTTCCACAATCTGCCCCAGCCTTGTTTTGACTGATAATATGGAGCTTTTCCATCATCTCTTTCTGATAATGTAGTCAATTTGATTTCTATGTATTTTATCTGGCAAAGTCCATGTGTCTAGTCATCTGCCTAAAGAAGGCATTTGAAATGAACAAATCATTGATTTTACAGAATTCTATTCTGCAATCTCTGGCATCATTTCTATCACCAAGGTCATATTTTCAACTACTGATTCTTCCTCTTTGCTCCCAACCTTTGCATTCCAATCACCACTAATGATCAACACATCTTGAATGCATGTTTGATCAATTTCAGATTGAAGAAGTTGGTAGAATTCTTCTATTTCATCCTCACTGGCTTTAGTGGTTGGTATGTAAATTTGAATAATAGTGGTATTAACTGATCTTCCCTGTAGGTGCATGGACATTATCCTATCACTGACAGCGTTGTACCTCATGACTGATCTGGATATGTTCTTTTTGACAATTAATGCAACACCATTCCTATTTAATTTGTCATTCCCAGCATAATAAACCATGTGGTTGTCAGATTCAAAATGGCCAATACCAGTCCATTTCCATTTCAGCTCACTAATGCCTAAGATATCAATGTGTTTGCATTCCATTTCATTTTTGACAATTTCTAATTTTCCTAGATTCATGCTTTGTACATTCCATGTTCTGATTATTAATGGATATTTAAAGCTGTTTCTCTTCATTTTGAGTTGTGCCCCATCAGCAAATGAAAGTCCCATGGGCTTTACTCTATTCACATCATCACAGTTAACTACTTTGAGGAGCCAGCTCTTCCCCAGTAGCATTTTGAGTGTCTTCCAACCTGAGGGGCTCATTTCCCAGCTCTATATATGCTATTCATAAGGTTTTCGTGACTAAACATTTGGAAGTAGTTCATCACAGTTTCTTCCTAGTCTGTCTTCCTCTGAAAGCTCATCTGAAACCTGTCCACCATGGGTGACCCTGCTAGTATTTAAAATACCAGTGGCATAGCTTCCAGAATCACAGCAACTTACAAGCCACCACAGTAAGACAAACTGACAGATGAGTGGTGGTTAAAAGAGGTTGTTGTTGTTGTTGTTGTTAAGTGCCATCGAGTCGGGTCCGACCCATAGCGACCCTGTACAGGGTTTCCGAGGGTGTAAATCTTTACGGGAGTAGAAAGCCTCCTCTTTCTCCCGCGGTTAAAAGAGGTAGGGACATTTTAATACTCGTACTTAATTATATGCCCTCATGGTGGGGTACTGTAGGATCAGCACTGGACTGGGAACCACAAGGTTAGCTATTCAAACCCACCACTCGATCCTCGGAAACCCTATACAGACTCGCTATTAGTTGGAACCGACTCCAAACACTGAACAACAACAACTTAATTATGTATTTGAAACAGGTGCCAGACTATTTTCAGGACGTTGCTACTAAAATAAATATATGTATTTAAAAGAATTAAGACGTAGTCACTAAAATTAAAAACAAAACAAAAAGAATTAAAGAAGGTAGGACTGGCTCATGTTATTTGTTTATGGGCTTTGAGGAGAAAATGCATCAATCACAGGTGCTTTGTTTTAAGCATTTATTATCCGTATCCTAATAGAAAGATGAGGCTTTCTGCTGCCGTAAAGATTTACAGCCTCGGAAACCCTGTACAGGGTCGCTATGAGTCGGAACCGACTCCACGGCACATAACAACAATTGACAGTAAAGTCTAGATCATGCTAAGAGGAATCAGAAAGTCAAACCCAAATCCATGTCACCAACTGCCATGCCCAGGGAAAGAAAACCTGCAAGCGTGTCCCCCTCGGACAGCACCTTACACTTAAACTTACTTCACTCGAATCACTCGCTAGCGTTCGTGACCTTCACCCTGTGACGTCACCGGAAAAGGTTGCCTGTGACATTCAACAACCCGCCCCCTCGCGTTGGGCGCCGGAAGCAAAACTCTAGTGGATGCGCACTTGCTTCCGGGCCCGAAAGCCTTTTCTGGCGGTTGCGGATTCTCTTGAGTTCCAGCCCACCGGGACAATGAGCTATGACCACCATCAGAACTGGAGCCGCGATGACTGTCCCCGCAACTCGGGCGGGAGTTATGGAGGGGGTCGTGGAGGGAGCCGAGGGTCCGGTGGAGGAGGAGGTGGTCGAGGCGGCCGGGGCCGACATCCCGGGCACCTGAAAGGCCGCGAAATCGGCTTGTGGTACGCGAAGAGGCAGGGCCAGAAGAACAAGGATGCGGAGAGGCACGAGGTAATTAAGAGACTCGATAATGGGGAGGGACAAGACAGAAGGTCCTCTTTTTCCTTCGGACGCCTCTAATTTTTCCTTTTATTTTTTAAATGGTGCATGTGCTTTCTGAAGTGTAGATGAAGTGGAACTTTGTAACCTTTTCAAGCTTCCTGTAACGCATGTTATAGTACTTAACGTTATGCTTGAGCATCTGATGTGAGCGGTATGATGGCTGATACGGTACGCTGACTATGGACCAAAATGTTCAAATTCTAACCAAAGTTAACTTTATTGGGTTGTACCGTGGAGTCGGTTCCGACTCATAGTGACCCTGCACAGGGTTTCCGAGGCTGCAAATCTTTACAGGAGCAGAACGCCTCATATTTCTTCCGTGGAACAGCTGGTAGTTTCGAACAGCTGACCTTGATGTTAGCAGCCCGATTTGTAACCACTACGCTGTGGCCTCCCTTTTCTATAGGATAATTGTCCCTTTTTTTCTCTCTCAAGTTGTTTGGTTGGTGAACTAAACACACAAAAAAGCAACCCTGTAGGATAGCGGTAGGTTTGCAAGGGAGACAAAAGCGACCCGGCACGGTTTTGATCGATCAGAACAATAGTCCAGCTTCAATTTTTTATATTAAAAATCCCCCACGAGGCCATGTTGGGGGTGACATGTTTTCTATTGATTAGCAGCTCGTCTTTGAGAAGGAAATTTAGAATCTTAGAAGTGGAAGGAACTTGAAAGGGATCATCAATCTTCAGCTTGGTGATTCTAAGTTTGAAGATCAGTAGTAAAGGAAAACTAATAACAACAAAGCTCCCTGAGTCAACCATTCTAATAAAATCATGTCATTTCTTTAAAAGCACTCATAAAAATACCTGTTTACCCTTTGAGTGGACTCTGACTCATAGAGACTGTCAAGGATAGAGTAGAACTGCACCATGCTGTTTTCAAAGCTGTAAATAGGAAAGCTGACGGCCACCTCTTTTCCCCCAGTAGCTGATGAGTTTGAACTGCAGACCCTTTCCTTTAGGGGTCCAGCACCTAACCACTGCACTACCAAAGCTCCACTCACTGATTGGTGTTGTTAAGTGCCGTTTATTCCTTTCCGACCCACAGTGACTCTTTATAGGATTTGCGAGAAGCAGCTGGTGGGTTGAACTGCTGACGTTGTGGTTCTCAGTCCAGTGCTGATCCTACAGCACCATACCAGGAGTCCACTATTTAGTAGTGGGGATACTACTTTTTCATACATTCATTCCCAACATATCTATTGAATTCCAGTCATACATCCTGAAAGAAGTCTGATACCTGTTTCAAATATACAATTAGTAAATTCTTCTTGCCTCTTTTAAAGAATTGCTATTAATTCCTGAATAGCAAGGATGTAAAAAGTAAAACAATAGAATTTAAGGGTCAGAAGAAAAGAAGGTTGCAAGAGTATGTAGGAAGGAGCAAACAGAGAAGAGGAAAATGAAGAGATGGGTCTTGTTTTGGAATCCAGGAGTAGTGTTTAAGGGAAAAACCCATTGCCTTTGACTCCATGTAGACTCGTAGAAGTATTACAGGACAAAGTAGAACTGTCCCATATTGTTTCTAGGGCTGAAATCTTTAACATTCACATCATTTTCCCACAGATGGGCTGGTATGTTTAAACTATCAACCTTTCAGTTATTAACCACTGCACCACAAAGACTCTTTAAGGGAAAGAAAGTATAGAAAAAAGTACTCTATAGTAGCAAATGCTGTACAAATGTCAAGTAATATTGCGTTGGTTTAACAGGGTCACCAGTGACCTTGATGAGAGTCCTTTCTGTGGGTCCTTGTAGCCAAGTTGATTTTGACTCATGGCACACATGTGTGCAGAGTAGAACTGCTCCATAGGGTTTTCAACCTGTCTGTCTTCCAGGGGTACTGGGTGGGTTCAAACTGGCAACATTTTGGTTAGTACTCGTGCACTTAACTGTTAAGAACTCCTTTCTGTGGATTTGAAGAAGTAAAAATCTGATTGCACTGGTTAGGGGGTGAAGGAAAGGAGCTTTTCACCGGGTTGGTGCAGTGGAGTGGGGATTGAGTGAAAGCCGCTAAAGACAGGTTCACAATTGATCTTAAAATAATGGTCATTTTACCCATTGCTTTCTTTAATCCCTTACTCTAGCTTCTGCTTCCTCCCCATCCTTGTTTTTTAAAAACTTTGGTGTCATTGCTAACCACATAGTTGCTGAATCCAGTGGTAAATTTCTCAGTTCTCAGCCTTAGTTATTTTTCATTGCAATTTTATGCTCCTGATTTAAACTCCTTTCTAAAAATTATTTTTCTGGCAAAGGTAACTTGTTACTCGTCATTTGTATTCTCTTGCTTCCTCTCCGGTTGCTTTTTGATTATTCTCTGACTTGTTTGCCTACCCAAATGCGGGACTCTGTTAGGAGTTCATTCCTCATTCTTGTGCCCGCAGTGTTTTTGAAACTTAGAGAGCTCACATATCCATGTGATTTTAGCTCCTATTGTTAAGTGCCATAGAGTTGGTTTAGACCCATAGGAACCTTGTATAGGGTTTCGGAGGAGCAGCTGTTGAGTTTGAACTGTAGTTCAAACTGACTTTGCAATCCAGTACATTAATCCACAGCGTCACACCAGGACTTCTTTGTCCTATTTTCAACTCTGAAAACAAAGTATTTCCAGAGATCCAGTTACCCAGTTCCTTGTTGCTATCTGGGTTTCACAAATAGTTTGCACTTAACAACTAATGGAAAGGCTGGCAATTCAGCCCACCCAGTGCTGCTGTGAAAAAAAAGCTTGACAGTCTTCTTCCATAAAGATTATAGCCAGGAAAATCCTATGGAGAAGTTCTACTCTAGCACATGGAATTGACTCCACAGCAGTGGGCTAGGTTGGTTGGTTTGTTGGTGGTTGGTTCATTTTAAAATATTTATTGGAAAATTCTACTGTTGTTCATAACTGTCTATAACCCAAACTCAACGTTCTACTTTGACTTCTGTCACCATTCTTACCCCAAAATACACACTGTCACAATAGCCTTCTAATGATGAATGTTACTACTGTTCATTTAATACCCAACCTTGAAATTGAAACAGTTGGTTTTGGTTCTTTTCTCTTGCCCGCCCCCCCCTCCCCCAATTAAATAGTCTTCAAATCCTAAACTTTCTTTACTCAGGATTTCTGTTTTATATACTTCATTTATACTTTCTCCTCTTTTAGTTTTTTCCTAATAGTTTCCAATTTTCAGCATTCCTCAGATGTTTCCAGTTGCCTGTGGATTGAGATGTACATTATTAAACCTGAATTTTAAAGACCCCAAGGTTTGTAGGCTTATAAATTTTCAAAGAATCTTATTTTAAACTTGCCATTTCTGAAAACAAAAGTCTCCAAAAAATAATGAATTTTGACATTCGTTCTTCTTTTACCTAGTCTGTAACTGCATTTCCTAGTTATATGTTTAAGGTTTCTAAGTCTTATTTTAACTAATTATTTGAAGCCACTGAATCATTTGTGACATTGGATCAAAATCTCCATGAAGTGCTGATCATTTTCACTTATTCCTTCTAAGCTGCTTTCTCACTTCCCAGTTGTCCCTTGTCTTGTAAGATCCTTAGTGTAAAAGCTCATCACAACCGAAATATTACTAGTTTTTAACTTAGGTTTTTTTTGTTTTTAACAAAACAATGTTAGTGCTTTCAAGAAGATCCTGACTCACAGCGAACCTGTATAGGGTTTCTGAGGAGTAGCTGGTTGGTTTGAACTGCCAGCCTTGTGGTTCTCAGCCCAGTACTGATCCTACAGTGCCAAACAGGAGTCTAATCTAAGGTCTAGTGGTAGTTGTGTGCCACAGAGTCAGTTCCAACTCGTAGCAACCTGTATAGCATTTTTGACACTGTAAATCTTTATAGCCGTAGAAAAACCTATCTTTCTCCCTTGGAGCAACTGGTAGATTAGAACTACTATTCTTGAAGTTAGCAGCTCAGTTCATAATCCATTGTGCTACCAGGGTTCCTTTGTAACAAAAATAGCTGGGTTTTAATAATGATGTTGTTGTTAAGTACCGTGGAGTCAGTTCCAACTCTTAGTGACCCTGCACAGAGTTTCTTAAGCTATAAATCTTTAGGGGAGCAGAAAGCCTCATCTTTCTCCTGCGGAACCGCTGGTAGTTTCGAACTGCTGACCTTCAGGTTAGCAGCCCAATTCGTAACCACTATGCTACCAGAGCTCCTTGGGTTTTAATAATGAGTATTTTTAAATTTTTTAAGCAGGGAAAATACAGTGAGGGTAGGAGAACCAAATGAATATGCTTTTTTTTTTTTTTTTGCCAATTGTATTAGCGCTCATTTGTATAGGTGTGTTGTAGAAAACTATTTAGAAGAATATAAACGAAGCTGTTTAATTAGGTTGTCCAGTTGGTCCTAACTCATAGCAGCCCTGTATAGGGTTTCCAAAGAGTGGCTGGTGAGTTTGAACCCCCAACCTTTTGATTAGCAGTCTAGTGATTTCTTAAAGTACCAAACCAGGACTCTTTTAATTAGGTTGAGAACATGGAATTAGACTAGAGGACAATTACAGGATAAGTAACTTTAAAATAGTTTTGCTAAACATTTGTTCTTTTGTCTTTATTTATTTTTAGTTACTAAATATAATTTTGCACACCTTTTATGTAAATAAAAATATTTTTTCCTTTCCATAAAAGAGAGCTGTGGTACACATGGATGAACGCCGAGAAGAACAAATTGTGCAGTTGCTGAATTCTGTCCAAGCTAAGAATGATAAAGATTCAGAAGCACACATATCCTGGTTTGCTCCTGAGGATCATGGGTAAAAAAAAATTCTTTTAAAACAATGGACAAAGAGTATTACTTTTCATAATATTGCTTGTAAAAGATTAACATAGCTGGGCTCTTTTATAAGTGAAATTTAGCCTTGAAGTAGTGTGTGTGTGTGTATGTGTGTGTATGTATGTATATATGTGTGTGTGTATATATATATATATATATATATATGGAGCGCTGGTAGCGTAGTGGTTATGAATCGGGCTATGAACTGCAAAATCAGCAGTTTGAAACTACCAGCTGCTCTGCAGGAGAAAGATGAGGCTTTCTGTTCCCGTAAAGATTTACAGCCTCGGAAACCCTGTTCAGGGTCGCTATGGGTTGCAACCGACTCGGTGGCACTTAACAATAACAACCAGCTCACCAGTCGCTCCTTAGAAACCCTGTACAGGGTCGCTATGGGTCAGAACCGCCTTAACAACAAAAACAGAGGACTTCTGGTGTGGCATTGTAGGATCAGCACACGGTCTGCAGTTCAAACCCATCAAGTGTTCCTTGGAAACCCTAGACAGGGTCACTGAGTTGTAACTGATTTCACAGCACTTAACAACAACAACATATTAGGGGAAAGCTAAATGTCAGAACTAGTCTGTTAGGGTATGAGATTTCTGTTACGCTATTTATTATTATTCCTTCCCTCCTGTGGAGGAGACCTGCAGGAAGTTAATTGCTATTTCTTTAGGAAAGTTGACAACAGGAACTATATCATTTAGGGAATAGCTTATCAGTTGCTTTTTAGGGACTATGTAATGTAGCATCACATTTATAACTCATAAAGAATGAAAGGAAAAAAAGACACTGTGAAATTAAACCAGGCCCAGAAAATCAGAAGGAAAAACAAACAGCAATGACCAATGAATCATTGCTAAACTGCAGTGAAGGATTGACAGTTATGTGTGGATTTTTATTTTTTCAACTACACCAAGTAATGATTTACCTATTTAACAGTCCAAGAACATGAATTCATTGTTGTTGAGTACAATGGAGTCATTTCTAACCCATAGCAATCCTGTAAAGGGTTTCCAACGAGCAGCTGGTGTACTGCCAACCTTGTGGTTCAAACTGGCTTTGAAGTCCAGCACATTAACCCACAGTGCCACACCAGGACTCCATGAATTCATTATAAGATTCTAAATATATAATTGTTCTACTAAGAGAAAACAATAAAAGTCTTTTATATTGGTTCTTTTGTAATATTTAAAATAATATGTGTATTTTTTTATTCTAGGGGGAGCTCTTGTTTGACCTTTTTTTTTTTTTTGCTTGTTTGTTTTGTTTTTGTCAAAGTAGATATGGAGCTGAAGTTGCTACAGAGAACAAACCCAGCTCAGAGAAGAAACTTGAGGACCAGAAAAAGAAATCGATAGACCAAGAAAAAAGGACATTTAAAAGCAGGGATAAAGCATACATAGACCGAGATTCTGAGTATCTCTTGCAAAAAAATGAACCAGATGTAACTTTAGACCAACAGCTATTGGAAGAGTTACAAAGAAAAAAAACTGATCCTCGGTATATTGAAATGCAGGTAAGGAGAAGTAACAATGAGAATTTTACATAGCTTATAGTTTACTTCATTTTCAGCAGGTCATGTGTGTTAAGAATTGTTTGAGATGTTGGTACACATAAAAATGCATTTTTTTTGTTGTTTGCATTTCTAAGTCAGTTCAGTGGTTACTTAGTTGAACTAGTTGCCATTAAGTCTGATCATACTCATGATGAATCTCTGAGTGGAGAAAATGGTTAAATGCTCAGCTGCTAACCAAAAAATTAGAGGTTTGAGCCCAGCCTTAGAAGACAGACCGTATAGTAATGTGATTTTAAAGGTCACAAACATGAAAACCTAATAGAGCACAGTTCTGCTTTATAGCATATAGGGTTGCCATAAATTATTGAGTCAAGGGGGTTGGAATTATAAAGGTTCTTCCAAACCATTTTGTTCTTTTCCTTGTACAGATGATAGAATTTAATCTCTAAAGAATTAGGTGACATATTTATGTTAAAAGATAAAATATAACAAGAACTGAAGTTTTCCAATACCTTCCACTTAAAACACAAAACTGTATACTTTTGAGAATATTCTGTAGTTGTTATTAAGTACCATTGAGTTGGTTCCCACTCACAGCGACTCTGTATAGGCTTTCCAAGGAGCAACGGTTCTTTGATAGTACTAATAAAATATTCACTTTGTGTGTGTGTGGAAATATTGAGGATATTTTGAGGGCCATTTCTTTAAAATACAAATATGTACTACAATATTAGAGAAAGGCATCTTGTAAGAAAGAAAGGATCCATTGGCTGTTTGATGACAATTCGATTTCATGGTTGGAACCAATGAGCTGTCCTGAGGTGCTCATTGTTGTCCAGAGCTATCCTTTGTAGGTCTTTGATGCCTATTAAATCTACCAAAAATTTGTTCCGTAGGCAACATGTCAAACTGTTATTTTTTAATATATTTTGTATAGCTCCTGTAGCAACATTCACAGATAAACATTTTCAGAATTAACACTTCGTTTGGCTTACCTAAGATCAGTTTTAAATGGCAGAGGTGGATGGAGTTCAGTATCAGATTATTTTCTTATACCAAATTTTTTCTTTTTTTTTACAGTCTAAGTCAAATATCCTGTATGACTGAGTTTGATCTAGTATCCAGTGGATTAGCAAATAGTGGCTTGATCGGTGAATAAAAGAATGTGAGGAAGATTTAAAATCTGTGATGAATATATGTTGTTGTGAAGTACCATTGAGTTGGTTCTGACCCATTGTGACCCTGTACAGCGATGAATATATAAGACAATAGCACTAGCAAGTGATTTAGGGTTTATAAGAATGCTGATATATGACAGATCTGATTTTACTTTACTATAAGTAACTTTAAGAAATTATTTCCATATTGCTGGATATAAAAAAAGTAATATTTTCAAGTGTTTCAAAGAGTCCTGTTGTGGCACTGTGGGTTAATGCGCCAGACTGCAAAGCCGTTTGAACTGCAAGGGTGGCAGTTCTCACCAGCTGCTCCTCGGAAACCCTGTATAGGGTTGCTATAGGTCAGAATCGACTCGACAGCACTTAACAACAACAACAACATTGGTAAAATATTTTTAATAAAAAATAAGTCTTAATGTTTCACAAAAGCTGTGAAATAAGAAAAATACTTTTGGATTCTAGTACATTTACCTATGATTGCCATGATTATGTTGTTGTTCTTAGTGTCATCAAGTCGTTTCCAACCCATAGCAACCCTGTTATAGGGTTTCTGAGGAGCGGCTGTTGAGTTTGAACCACCGACATTGTGGTTCAAACCAACCCTACAGTAGAATGCTTATCGTACATCACCACACCAGGATTATAGTTTGATTATATTTCTTTGTTCAAATTTTAAAACTGTTTTTTAAATTTCAGCATTTCCGGGAAAAATTACCTTCATATGGAATGCAAAAGGTAAGGTTCATATACACTTACTTGATTCGCAAAATGCTTATTTAAAAAAAAATTTTTTTTTTAAAGCTATATGTTAAAAAGAAATAAAATGTATCCTTCTCCTAAAGTTATAGCTGGAAGTCAGAGTAATTCTGTTGAAGGGTTCAAGGACAAAAAGAGAAAATAGTCATGAAATAGTTTCCTGAAATTTTATCATAACTGTGTTAACAGATGAAATCTTCAGAATTTAAAAATAGAATTTTCACATATATGAAACGGTGTCAAAAAGTTTGTGGAAAAATGGAATTGGAAGATAATGGAATTTTTCCATTACCTTCTGAAGTCCCCGCGTAAGTTACTTTGGGTAAATTCCCTGTACTTTATTCAAGTCCAAATAATTTAGTTTACAAATTGAAGCACTGTATGATCTTTCATTTATCATGTATGCTGCATCACTGCAAAAACATGATGGCACAGTTCTTCTCACAGCACTCAGCTGGGTTCTGTAATTCATTGCAGTAACCACACAGCACTCAGAGACAGTACTCACAGTTCTGGAGTTTATTAGAGAAGTTGCTGTTGTTAATACCATCAGGTCAGTTCCAACTCATAGAAACCTATGTTGGGTTTCCAAGGAGCAGCTGGTGAATTTGAACTGCCAACCTTGTAGTTCAAACTGACCTTGTAGTCCAGTGCATTATCCCACAGCACTACTCCAGGACTCCCCATGGTACAATTCAGGGTCAGAAATGCTCAGGGCACAGTTCATCCAGTCAGGACAGCCTCTCCACAGCTGAGCCAACAGGAAGGCCTCTCTGTACCCAGTGTTTTGCTGATAAATGCTCACAAGGCACACCACTCTAACATAAGCCTCATCCGAAGGCATTCAGCTCTAGCTGAATGTGGAATGTGGAAACCTAACCACATCCAACCCCCAATTTAGTGCCTGGAAACTACTCTGCAAGCAAGCCTCCTGCCCAGTGACACAATACAAGATGAGTATTGTATTATAATGTCACAATACCTGTCTTGTATTGTCCTCTGGTTCTTGATTCTGTTGCTCCTCTGCCATGTCTCCGGTGTCACAGCTGTCTGTCCTTGAGTAAGGAGGTTCAATATTCAGTGATTTCAGGGTGCAAAGGACATGCTCCTCTCCTGATTCTTTCTTCCTGATAGTATAGTAAGATCATGCATCCTCCTGCCTCTGAGATGGTTCATTTTACACCTGTGCTGGAGTTTCAGTTTTTCACAAGTGGAATTAACTCTGTTACATCCACAAACATCCACATCTGAGTCACGTCATCCTGTTAGTATCTTCTCTTACCCAAACCCAGCAAGACATGGCTTGGTTGGAGTTACATACTATGGTTATAAGAAACATTAAATAATTCACTACACTACAATCACATAATTACCTCATATAGCATAATATAGTGTTCCATCCTTTTTTATTCTCTTGTCTTTATTTTTCTTTACTTTTCACAGCATTTATTACTACCTGACATTACCTGTGTGTCCCCCTCCTTGGCCAAAGCAGTTTCATGATGGCAGTTTTTTTGTTTTCTCTTGAAAAAGAGCAGTGCTTGTTATTCTGTAGTCACCCATGACATACTTGCTAAATGAATTAACCATCAAGTTGGTTAGATTCTTAACAACCCTATATAGGATTTCTCAGGCCATAAACCTTCACAGGTATTAAAAACCTTGTCTTTTTCCCACTGAATGGCTGGTGAACTCAAACTGCAGGCGGATCTTATAGTTTGCAGTCCCGTGCTTACCTACAGAGCCTCAGCACCCCTCTAAATATTTACTCAGTATGATTCCAGTGCTTAAATGTGGAAATTATTTTGAAATATATTTTAATGATCTGGGTAATTTTTAAAAGGTAGCTTTTCAAGTTAAATTGTTTTATAGATGAAAAGGCATAATATCCCTCTGGAAGAGTGGATTTATAAATACAGTAAAATATTTTTTAATATTGAAAATGGTAGGGTTTATGTAAAATTTTGAAGATCTTTCTCAACTAGACTTTTCATATACCCGAAGATTATCTGTTTGATGAAAGCATTTTGAAGCTTTGTTACCTTTATTTTAATTGTTATTGCATACTATTCCTTGTTATCTAACACTGCTCAAACCTTGTCCATAGTGAAGCCATATTGATGAATAATGATACAGATTTATAATGTTCTTAATAGTTAAAGTGTCAGTGGGGTTCACCTCAGTACTCAGTAACTGCAGGTGTCACGTAATTCTTGTACATGGAACAGAATTCTTGTCATTGTCTTATTCTTGTCAATGTGTTTTTTAAAAGCACCCTAACTCTGTATTTCATAATTTGATGCTACTTATTTCTTGTAAAGTGGTAGATCCAGATACCCAAATTTCAAGCATTATAGGGTTTGTAGAAAAATCCGTTATCTTTTAATTCCGTTTTCCATGAACTGTTTGAAGTCTTCTCATATATAACATACTTTTTAAAGCATTAAAATATTTGTAAAATTATCTTCAGCTTGGTAGAATTTTGATGACTATATTCTCAGACTTATTCAACATGTATTATTATTATTTTTTAACTATATTTTCCCTTTGGAAATAGGAATTGGTCGATTTGATTGCTAACCATCAGGTAACAGTAATAAGTGGTGAAACTGGTTGTGGAAAAACCACACAAGTTACTCAGTTCCTTTTGGATAACTACATTGAAAGAGGAAAAGGATCTGCATGCAGGATAGTTTGTACTCAGCCAAGAAGAATCAGTGCTATTTCAGTAAGTAATCTGTTATTGTTATAATTCCCCTCCTTTCTCTTGCATTTTCCTTTAGATGGTCTTGTAACTTAACTGGTCTTCAAGGATTAATGTAATACTTACTTATCAAGTCTTAGGAGTCCTGGTGTGGAGCTGTGGGTTAAGGCGCCAGACTGTGAAGCCATTTGAACTGCAAGGTTGACAGTTCAATTCTCATCAGCTGCTCCTCAAACCCTATTCAGGGTCTCCATGGGGTCAGAACAGACTCAATGGCAAATAACAACGACAACTAGTTTTAGGATTTGTTACTATGAAACAGTTATTTGGCTGAGAAATATTTCATAGGAAAGGCTGGAAGAAGGTGGCACAGTGATTAAGTGCTTGACTAACCAAAAGGTTAGCAATTGAAACCCACCTGAAGAAAGATCTGACTGTCTACTTCTAGCAAAGGTTATAGGTAAAGAAACCACATGGGGATAATTCTTTACCACTTAATGTTGCTGTGAATCAGATTTGATTTGAAGGCACCCAATGACAGCAAAAGCCGAAAGATTGAATGACCTGTCAGCTGTTCCTTGAGAGAAAGATGAGGCTTTCTCCTTCCATAAAGATTTACACCCTCGGAAACCCTGTACAGGGTTGGTATGAGTCGGAACCAACTGTAAGGCACATTAACAACAACAACAACTAGATGTTTCAATGTTGATGAGTTTACAATAAATTATAAATCCTGGCAAGTTTCATTATGAAATCAAAAGAATGAAAAATTAGTAAACTTTTTAAGAGAATTGATTACAAGCTAAAAATAATCTCCATCAGATACTTTCAGTTGTATAACTTGATTCATTCAATATTTCTTGCAGTTCAATATTTAGTTTATCACTACATAAGTACTGAACGCTAGTAAAAAGTTAGCATTTCTTTTAATAATTTATATTATTTTGTTGTTGAAAATATACATAGCATAACACATACCAGTTCAACAATTTTTACTTATGCACTTCAGTGACATTGGTTACATTCTTTAAGATAAGCAACCATTCTTACCTTCCTTTTGTTGTTGTTATTAAGTGCCATTGAGTCGGTTCCAACTCACAGTAACCCTGAACAGGGTTTCCAAGGAGCACTGGTGAGTTTTAACCACCGTTCAACTTTGCGGTCCAGTGCTTCTCCAGCAGTGCCGCACCAGGATCCCACTTTCCTTTTGTTGCTGTTGTGAAGTACTGTCAAGTTGGTTCTGACCCATAACGATCCTGTATAGGGTTTCCGAGGAGCTGCTGGTGAGTTTGTACCGCCCTTGGCTAATTTTAAAGCTCCACCACTCATCTGTCAGTTTGTTGTCCTGTGGTGGCTTGTGTGTTGCTGTGATGCTGGAAATTATGCCGTTCGTGTTTTAAATAGCAGCAGGGTCACTCGTGGTGAGCAGGTTGTAGTGGAGTTTTCAGACTAAGACAAACTAGGAAGACAAAGACGCAAACTACTTCTAAATGTTTAGTCACTGAAACTTTATGATTAGCAGTGTAACACTGTAAAATATAATGCTGGAAGATGAAAATACTATGAATAACACCAGAATATTGTCAGCTATCATGCCAGAAAATAAGCCACACAGGTTGGAAGGCTCTCAAAATACAACTGGGGAAGAGCTCACTTCTTAAAGTAAAATTGACTGGTGGTGGTGGAGTCGGTTCCAACTCACAGCGACCCTCTACTTCCGAAGCTGTAAATCTTAACGGGAGCAAAAAGCCTCATCGTTCTCCCGGTAGTTTCAAACTGCTGACCTTGTTCTCAGCCGGATTTGTAACCACTACACTACCAGATCTCCTTATTGACTGGGATGGTGCTAATGTATAGAGTCTGTGTTCAGGAACTATGTTTTCAATTACGGCAATATTTTGGGAACATATATATTTTTTAAGTTATGCTTTCTAGGAAATATTGTAAACAAAGAAGAGTTTTTTACCCTTTATATATCATATTCCTAGAAACTAC
Organism: Chrysochloris asiatica; assembly: GCF_000296735.1. Taxonomy (NCBI): domain Eukaryota; kingdom Metazoa; phylum Chordata; class Mammalia; order Afrosoricida; family Chrysochloridae; genus Chrysochloris; species Chrysochloris asiatica. Next base: position 5,344,389 of record NW_006408631.1, read on the forward strand.
GTAAGACCACAGGTGGTGGAAAATAAATCACATTTAAAATAAAAATAAAACACAGTTACATTGCTAGATATGGCGTAAAAATCTATACTTAAAATTTGACCCCATAGATTGCCAGTAGGAAGAAATGTTAACTAGATCACATTTGCTTATTCTAAGATCTGCTAGAAATTGAGCAGTTTAATGTAGTGAAAAGAAAAATCTCTGAATCAGTATATACTAGATACCCTAATTAGAATTACTTTGGGGATTAAGTCTCTGGTTTGTATACCATATGTCACTGTCCTGTCACAGCTCAGACACACATGTCAGTATTGTAATTTCTGTCTGCCCAAAGCTCATTTTTGGGAACCAGAACTGAATACAGCTAAGAGCTATGAATTAAATAATACTGATTCATTATCCAACAACCAAAAACAAAAAAAAAACAAAGTACACTATGATTGTTTTAGCTAAGAGAGAAAGAAGGAAAGTAATTAGTGTCTCCTAAGGAGCTCTGGTAGCGTAGTGGTTACGAATCGGGCTGCGAACCGTAAGGCCAGCGGTTCGAAACTACCAGCCGCTCCGCGGGAGAAAGATGAGGCTTTCTACTCCCGTAAAGATTTACACCCTCGGAAACCCTGTACAGGGTCGCTATGGGTCGGACCCGACTCGATGGCACTCAACAACAACAACAACAACATAGAAAGGTATAAAGGAGCTCTGGTAGCATAGTGGTTACGAATCAGGTTGCTAATGTCATAGTCAGCAGTTTGAAACTACCAGCATAGCGGTTCCATGAGACTTCATGCTCCCATAAAGATTTACAGCCTCGGAAACCCTATACAGAGTTGCTATGAGTTGGAACCGACTCCACGGCACATCACCACCACCACCACTGAAAGGTATGAGGAGTCCTGGTGCACTGTAGAATAAGCACTGGACTGATAGCCAGCTCAAGTCCATCAGCTGCTCCACGGGCTGTCAGCTCCCATAAAGATTTACAATCTTGTAAACTGTATTTAGGATTTCAATGAGTCAGAATCAACTCAGTGGCATTGAGTATAGATAGATACTTTTAAAATAGTGTTGAAAGAAAATTTGGCTTTGAATGACAGTGTAAGAGGAAATGAAAAATAAACATAATGAGCAAGTACTCTGCAATTCTTAGGCAACACACAAATTTAGATACATCTGTGGGGTTTGTTTTGTTTTATATTTGCTTGTCTGAAAACCTGAAGAATAATTTTTCAACAGCTCCTCATTTTTACTGTTGCTCAGGCTATTTGTTCAAATGTAAACTCTGTTGCCTTTGTAACACTAATTAATTTAAAGGTTGCGGAGCGAGTAGCTGCAGAAAGGGCAGAGTCCTGTGGCAATGGTAACAGCACTGGATACCAAATTCGTCTCCAAAGGTAAAGAATATTCACTTCTTGTTTACCAGTAGGTTTTAGTGACACTTGGAAGCTCAAAAGTGAAGGAGATTTTTCCTATTTTTATATTTACTATTAGAATTGACATTTCAAGGACTTCTGTTGTGTAACACAAGAAGTCTGGAAACCCACAAAATTTTTCTAACTGAAATTCATACTTTGATTATAATTTTTTAATTTGCTTTTTTGTTCTGGAAGGATTTTTTTTTTTCCTACACTTTGATTAATAGACCATCTCTCTCTGAAAGAAGTTGGTGGCCTGTACCTTTTAGTACCATTCAGCTACACTTCTGTCTTTATTTATTTATTTTTCTAACCTCATCTTACTCCATTGCATTTCTTTAATCGTTTTCTGGAGATCAAGATTCCATTTCTCTTTTTAAATGAATAGTCTTTTCAATCCCTGAACCAGACAGTGAGGCCTATAAGCAGTTCATGCAATCTCTAAATATTATGTCTTTTAAAATAAATTCATTAATACTGTATCATGGTAAGTAAAATAATGTGTAATGAACTTGAATATAATGTTCATACTACTGCAATGTGTTTACTAAGTATGAAGTTTTTTAGTAAAAATTTCTAAAATTGTAATAGCAAATTACTAGGAAAGAAAATCCAGAATTATTAACTCATCTTTTATTCACAGTCGGTTACCAAGGAAACAGGGTTCTATCTTATACTGTACAACAGGAATCATCCTTCAGTGGCTGCAGTCAGACCCGTGAGTGTGTTTCATTTAAAGAAAATCAGTTAAATACTATCAAAAGATGTAATTACTAAATTGAATTTTTCTGATTGTGATAAACAGTTTCTCATGGTTTAGTGTTTAAGTTTTGTGCTTCTCACTTGTGCAGGCATCTGTCCAGTGTGAGTCATGTTGTCCTTGATGAAATCCATGAAAGAAATCTGCAGTCAGACGTTTTAATGACTGTAATTAGAGATCTTCTCACTTCTCGATCGGACCTGAAAGTAATATTGATGAGCGCCACATTGAATGCAGAGAAGTTTTCAGAATATTTTGGTGAGTAAAATTTATGATGATTACTTTAGTAGAGGTATCTCAAAACCGTGGAACTTAGAGTAACAAATAGCTAGTATATTTAAGAATTCCCTTTACAGTCAACAGTTTTAGAAGTTGCTTTTCAGAGGAAGATAAATTTAGAGTGTGACGTAATTTAAAGACATTGCTGTTTTATCAAAAATACTTTTTATATAGTGAATCAATACCTTTTCTTTGTAATTTAAAGACATTGCTATTTTATCAAAAATACTTTTTATATAGTGAATCAATAACTTTTTCTTTGTAATAAACTCAAAACCCACTCATTACTTAGGATGGTTTCTGGGTATATTTCAATTTTCTTTTTTTCTCAGTCCTATCAAAACCTATATATGCCAATAAAATGCCCTCTGGATTTATGCCTTTCTGCTTTGTAGGAGGAAATCTTAACTTTTTTACTGGTGTACATTAATTTACTAAGGCCGTAGTATTAGGCTGTTAACTGCTTAGTAATTCATTTTACTTGAATATTATTCTAATTTATAGAGAATCATACCAATTTCAAAGGGTGACATCATCAGCGTTCTTTTAATGAAGACAGGTAGGTTCTTGGTGCTACTATTACTATCAGATAATGAAGATGTTATCATTGAATCCAAAACACAAATGTGAATAGTTTTGGATACATTTTTTTTTGTGATTTTTTTTTTTTTGACTTTTATCACAGGCTGGTATGACAGTTGCTCGTAATAATAATAATAATAATGACCACTTGTAATACATGTGGCACTTTATTGCCTTTAGTCATCACAATAAGCTCTGAGATTCTGTTTTTATTCCCATTTTTGCAGATGAGAAAAAAGCCTAAGAGCAATTAAGGAGCTTACAGCTTACAGGTTGCACCAGTAACAGAAAGATGAAAGATTTTTAACCTATTTTTTTCTGGCTGTAAAGAATATGCACTTAAAATTATGCCATATTCTTGCTTATAATTGGGAAAGAAAAAGGTGAGGGAAGGAGGGAAAATGTAATACAGCTGGTGTTCAGTAAATGTTATTGTATTCACCTTTAAAGAGTCCTTTAAAATGTAAAATGTATCCCAGTTAATCTTCAGCATCTTGCAAAATAGGTTAGGATAAGTGTTTTGTTGTTTATTGTTGTTTTTCTTTGAAGACACCTAAAACATTCAAATTTATAAAAGGCAGAGGTGTAATAATCAGCCCAGGTATTCTGACCTCTGATTTAGTGTTGGCTTTATTTGAAGTGTATACTATAATTGTTTTGGAAAATAGATATAATTTATCTAACAATACTAAACAATAATTTTTATTTTTTTAGTTATTCTGAAACAGTAAATAATAATTTAATACTTAGTTGGGTTTCTTTTTCATTGCTTTTCTTTTGTTAACTCTGAGTGCCACAAGAAGTAATGCTTCATACTTAGATTTCAGTAAAACTTAGAGACTCTGATATGGCACCATTTTGGCTAATAATGAAGAAACTGTAGCCTTCTAACTAATTGGTTTTAAGTCACTTAAATAATCTATCCATTATGTGTTGAACCTATTTTGTGGTTTCTATTTTATTCCAGGGAAATTGTTGAATGTCTAAGAGCTTAGGTTTTATTATAAAAGAAGACATTATCCAAGGTTTTATAACACGTAAAAGTTACAGGACCATATCTGATGTTTAGTAATAAAGAGTCTTTAACCTATCACATGTTGACAATATTGCAATTTTTGTTTGCTTTTGATAGGTAACTGTCCAATGATACATATACCTGGGTTTACTTTCCCAGTTGTTGAGTATCTTTTGGAAGATATCATTGAAAAAGTGAGGTAAGTAATATTGGATAATAAGGGAAATTAAAAGAGTTCAAGTATGTTATCTTTCTCATGCCAAACTTTTGTCAGTCTCTGGAACTCACCATTGACCACTTCCTTCTAAAACCTCAAATGTCCTTTTCTCTTAAATCAGGGCTTTCTAAACTTTATTGCATATTAAAATGACCTGGAGCTTTTTAAAATCCAGGTGCCCAGTTCGTATGGCAGACCTTAAATTACACTGCCTGGGGCTAGGTATTTTTTAAGATTCCTGGTTGATTTTAAGGGGAAGCAAAGGTTGTAGACCTCTTTTTTAAATGCTTGAACCTCTCTCCTGTTTCTTCTGCCTGACTTTTATTCTCCTCTTCCAGCTTCCATTGCCCACTCTAAATACAATCATTTTCTTAATCTCTTGTGTTTTCCTTATGTTAAGTCTTTGTTTCCTTGATGTTGTTGTTGTTCTTATGTGCCGTGAAGTCGGTTCCAAATCATAGCGACCCTGTACAGGGTTTCCGAGGCTGTAAATCTTTACGGGTGCAGAAAGCCTCATCTTTCTCCCGCGGAACGGCTGGTAGTTTCGAACTGCTGACCTTGTGGTTCGCAGCCCGATTTGTAACCACTACGCTACCAGAACTCCTTTGTTTCCTTGATAGTAGTCCTATATTTTGGTAGTTTTCAGGACTATAGTTCTCTCCTCAGCAGCTTTCGAGCAACATAGGTATGTTGAACTTAATATTTTTCAAGTCAATATCATCATCTTATATCAAGTTCCACCATGTTTCCACAAAAAATAGTGTACTATATAATAAACCTGAGTCCTGGTGTGGCGCTGTGGGTTAATGAGCCAGACTGTAAAGCCGTTTGAACTGCAAGGTTGGCAGTTTAAGCTCACCAGCTGTTCCTTGGAAACCCTATACAGGGTGTCTATGGGTCAGAACTGACTCGACAGCACTTAACAACAACATATAATAAACCCACTGTTATCAAATCAATTTTGGCTCAGTTGTTCATGATTTATTTTTGGCTGAGTTGCTCATGTTTATTCTCTACCTAGTTTTATAAGCTATAAATTATGAGTTAATATTTGAAACTAGGTATGCTTAAATGCTTTGGCACTGTTGGATAAGCACTGAACAGCTGATCACAAGGTCAGCAGTTCAAACCCACCAGTAGGTCCTTGGAAACCCTACAAGGGTGGTTGAGTCGGAACTGACTCAACGGCACTTAACAACAACAGCAACCACTGCTGTACATGCTCTGACTGGTTACTCTAAAGTATTCTGTGTACCATTCCAACACACACCGGGCTTCTGTTGTGTTTGCTCTAGAGTTTTCTCCTCAAACATGTCTTCTTTTTAATTTTCCTTAGTTGTGGTCCATTGGTCTTCCTGCGGTCTTCGCTCTCACCACCGCCCCTTCCCCATTACTGCCGTATATTATCTTTAAAATAAATCTGGTCATACGAGTTTTCTCCTTACACAGGCCTTGCACATGAGATTCCTCTTTAAAAATTGGTTTAAAAATCTTGATTGCTTCTTCATTATTAATAGTAAAGCATGCTAGCTGGTATCCCAAGTTACTGATTTCTTCAACCGACCGCTGGCCTTCTATGGGGTTGTACAAAATTAACGTTTACACTCCTTGATGGAAAAAAAGATTGAGATGATACAAGTCCAGATTCCTTAGCTCGTCAATTTCCCCTCATCTTTTTCTAGCCTCGTCTCCCATGCATGTTGTGCATCTTATCCATGCATCTTATGGCTTGTCCATGCTAAACCATGCACTCTTCTTTAATATGCTAGGCCATGCCCCTTCATTTATACCTTGTTACATACTGTTTTAAATGTCCATTGGCAATCTTCTATCCCCTTTTATGTGTTAACAGCTAAAGTACCTGCTAAGTCTTCAGTGATACTTCTCACAGAGTGAAATGCTTTCTCATCTGGACTCTAATGACATATGTTCTATAACATTCACCTTATTTCTGTGTGGTGTATCTCTTTAAGTTTGCCACTTACTCTAGACTTCATACCTTTCATGGTCCAGGATTCTGTCTTGTTCATCTGTGTAACTGTTGTCTAGTACAGTGGCTGGCCTGTGGTAAACATCTGAGTAAATAAGAGATCTGTAGAAACACTTGTGATGAGATGTTTCAAGACTCCACTGCTCCTTTGTTAAATGAGAAAACCAGGAAGTGAGAGCAGAGATCTTATAACCTAATTTACATGGGAGGAAGTCAGCTGCATTTTGATCAACTTCCTTCCTTTCTTTAAAAAGCATTTATTTAAACCTTCCTCTGTATCTTGCAACATGCTAGGAACTGTGAGTATAAAGTAAGGAATGACTTGGTGCATGCCTCCAGAGCTCATATTGACAAAGGGAAACATACAGGCTGTTCCATAAAGGAGGATTGGGGAAGTAAGGATTGCACTGGCAATGAGAATATATTGCAAGAGCAGACTGGGCAAGTGAGAAAGGTGGGGAATTTCAGGAGGATAAAACGAAACATAATATGTAAAAAGAGGATGGCATATACTAAGTATGAGACAGACAACATGTAATGGTTTATGCCTTTGTTTTATCACCAGTGTTTGCAAATTTTGTATGTACTCCCTCTTCAACCTCATAATCTTTTATGAGTCTTGCTTTCTACCATGACATATTTGCCAGTTGTTTCCTAATAGAATAATGAACAATTGCTTAACAGTATTGAAAACAGTTTTGGGACTCAAAATCTAGTGTTAAAAAAAATCATCAGTTGCTTACTTAACCTCCCTAGATGGTAGAAACTTCTGTGGGAGGAAAAAGATGTTATCTATGCAATTGATAACCAGCTCTAAGAGGGGAATCAAAAGAGGGAGGGTGGCCCTTAGTCCATCAGAAGCTGCCAGCTCTCCTCTTCCCAGAAGAATTATACTACTGGGAAATTGGTAGGAAGAAATAAGTGAGATTACTATGCAATGAATAGAGGGCCGTGATTGGGGGCTGAAGATTACCTCTGTTCTTGCAATTGCTGGTAAGGGAGCCAACTGGGTTCATTTTGCTGATTAGGACCAATCTCTGTCTCAGGTTACCCTACTTCAAGTTGGTGCCTCTCTATATGTTTTGAAGACTTGGGTTACAGGTACTGAACAGGGAAGGGGATTAACGCTGTTTTGGGATGTTTGCTATCTGTCAGGCACTATATTTTACCACATTTTATCCTTAGTAACGTTATAAAAGTATTAATCTCTTAAATAAAGAAACTAAAGGCCAGAGATCTATTCACTTGTCTAAGAAGACATAGTCATTGGCAAGGATATCAGTCCAGTTTTGTCTGATTCCAAAAACTATCCTCTAAACCCCACGATATACCTTTAGAAGTTGGTCCTCTACCTGAGTTCAGAGAGATTGGGTTAAAGAGCAGGTGCCCTTTTCTTTGTCTTCCTACCCCAGGCCCTCTCAGAATCCAAGACCAGTACTAACTACTGTTGGCAGATGTAACTTCTGTTTTGTGCAGTCACTGCAGCATGGTGGAATCATAGTAGAGCACAGGACTAATGCACAGGAGAGTTGTTGTTAAGTGCCATCAAGTCGGTTCCAACCCATAGTGACCCTGTATAGGGTTTCCGAGGAGCGATTGTTGAGCTTGAACCACCAGCCCTGCAGTTCAAATGGCTTTGCAGTCTGGCACATAAACCCACAACGCCACACCAGGACTCCACACAGGAGAGTATTGTATGTAATTTCTGACTTTATCATGATGTTACTGTGGGACTTTAACATTGGATGAATTAAATAGCTCTGATGGCTAGGTCTGATACACTCTGAATGTTCTGAGACATTAAATACAATTCCTAGATTAACCAACCCCAGCCATATCTACTGAATCCAAATCACAAGAGTGCCAGTCAGGTTTGGGAATGTCCCATATTTACAATTTTGAGTCCTCCTACTAGACAATCATTAACTATTGTGACAAGACTTAATAATTAACATAAACTTGTGTTTTAAAGCAAAGTTAAAATTGATGGTGGAAGCTTCTTTTCCTTTTTAATTTGACTGCTAATGAACTCTGGTGGTGAATGTAGGTTAGGCCTTGGGTGCTAATCTCAAAGTTGAAGTTCAAACCCACCAGCTGCTGCTCTATGTGAGAAAAAAGAGGCTGTCAGTTCCTGAATAAAGATTTACAAACATTCTCAGGAATCCCATATAAGATTACAATGAGTTGGAATCGACTTGATGGCAGTGGGTAAAAAAATGGGTAGATGTCTATGTACTGTATGAAAAGAAATGGCTTTTAGTTGTCAGATATTTGCAATATAAATTAAGTATTGGAATTTTAGCACCCATTCACTAGAAATATAGTGAAAAATCATCTTTAAAATCTTTTTAAATCCTAAATGTAGTGTCACATATTAGCAAAATCTAAAATGATTGAAAAAGAATGTATTTTTAACAGTGTTTGTTTTTTTTTTTCAGATATGTCCCAGAGCAAAAGGAACACAGATCTCAGTTTAAGAGGGGTTTCATGCAAGGGCATATAAACAGACAAGAAAAAGAAGAAAAAGAAGCAGTCTATAAAGAACGCTGGCCAGATTATGTAAGGGAACTGCGAAGAAGGTAAATTTAATTTATTCAAAGAATCCAGTGGCTAAATGAATAAAACAAAAATCAGGGATTGTCATATGAATTTGTACATTCTTAAACTGGTAAATTTCAAATCTCATATTCTAGCTAGAGTCCTGGTGTGGCACTATAGGTTAAACACTGGACTGCTAACCCCAAGGTCAACAATACAAACCGACTAGCTGTTCTTCCAGTACACTATACAGGATTGCTGTGGGACTTTAACATTGGATGAATTAAATAGCTCTGAATAGTCAAAACCTACTCAGCCGCATTTAACAGCAGCAGCTATATACTGTGCTGATTTGATTTTTGAACACTATTAACCTGCTGATTCATAGTTCTTCCAATTATAGTCTTCCATTTGCAGATGGAAATTTTGTTATGTTTGAAGGTTTTATATAAATTGAAGAAACTCAATCATGGTAGACATATAATCTCTTTTTCAAATATTTTGTACTTTCTGTTCGACTTCGATAGGTATTCTGCAAGTACTGTAGATGTTTTAGAAATGATGGATGATGATAAAGTTGATCTGAATTTGATTGCTGCCCTTATCCGATACATTGTTTTAGAAGAAGAGGTTAGTTTTATTACTTTTTTCTAAAAAGATTTAAAATTTCTAAATTTTTAAAAGTGAGCTTGTATTCTTTATGTTATCCAGTAACTAAACTTAGTTTGAATTTATGTAATTTTAATGTGCACAGAATTTATTAGTGTGTTGTTGATATAATAGTTCTTTCATTTCCTTGCAGGATGGTGCAATACTGGTATTTCTACCAGGCTGGGACAATATCAGCAGTTTACATGATCTCTTAATGTCACAAGTGATGTTTAAATCAGGTAGTATATATGTTTGTTGCAATTTCAAGAGTGGTATGTGGCATGGTTTATTGTTTCATGTGAAGAAGTATTACTTCTATGGCTGCCACAGTATAAGAACCTGGTGGTCAAAGCACAGCTTGGGTTTTTCAAAAGTCACTTCCTGGTCCTCAATAGAAAGGGAAAAAATGTAGAACAAAATTTTTTAATTATTTGGGCGGGGGGCGGGGAAGAGCAGCCTTACTGGTAAGAAAGATACTGGAGGAACTCAAGACTATAACCCTCTATGAAACAAAATTCAGAAATTTTTAAAAAGACTGGGTTTACTGATTAGAAAGAAACTGGAGAAACCAGAGACATAGCCCTTGCTCACTGTTCCCCATCTGGAACTGAATTCACCCTTGTGGCTCAATTTTCAGCCAAGCAGTAGATGGGCATATAGGGGTGGACAACCGTTCAAGATCAAAAGTGCAGCATTTACCTAAGGACAAAGTTTAGAAGAGAGGGAAGGAAGGTGGCATACAAATTAATCACAGGAACGAAGTGGGGTAACTGATGTTACATGGAGGGAACTATAATCATTGAAATGAAACAAAATGTATGAGTTACTGAATGTCAAACTGGTGATCTGCTCTATAAACCTTCACTCAATTCACAATTAAAAGTTGTTTTTTTTTTAAGTCGCTTGTGTCTATTTAAAGTTCTAAGTCATAGTTGAAAGTGATGGATATGTAGGCAAGTTCTTTGTTTAGTATTATGAAGAGCATATTTTACCTGTCTTCCTAAATTTGCTAGTAAAATTGAGCCTTAAAGGTAAGATGTTAGTATTTGGAGTTTTGTTGTTTTCATTTACCTGGTTTTTGCTGGGGAGAAAAGTAGCTTTAATTTCTCACTTAACTCAGGGTTTCTGTGCTCTGACTATATAACAGAGTAGTCACCCATGGAACTTTTCTAAAATTCACATGTCCAGACTCCATCCTTACCAAAATCTAGGAATGTGCTTTTGAACATCTGATGTTTATGAAAATTCCTCAGGTCATGCCGATTTGTTTTGACAGACATAAACTCTTCTGAGTTAGAGATTGCTTGAGACTAGTTTTCTGTTATAAATTTTAAAGCATTTTCAGTAACCATTAGTATGTTCAACAAATCAATAAAATACAGAACAAAGTCTAATATTTTCTGATTCAGAATATAGTTTCTACCTTAATTTGCAGAAGTGCTATTGAGACTTCTTTTTTTCTGAGACACTGGAAAGAGACATTCAGTTAATAGTAACTATTAAAATAGTAATAATATTTTTTCAGTTTTTGGTTACATCCATTATAGTAATATTCACAAATCATTTTTCGCAATGAAAATTATTTACTACTCTGTAGCTAATAAAAATTTACTTCTCTATAAAGAAATATAAGGAGCTCTGGTAGCGTAGTGGTTACGAATTGGGCTGCGAACCGCAAGGTCAGCAGTTCGAAACTACCAGCTGTTCCACAGGAGAAATATGAGGCTTTCTGCTCCTATAAAGATTTACAGCCTCAGAAACCCTGTACAGGGCTACTATGAGTCAGAACCGACTCCACGGCACATAACAACAACAACAATAAAAAAATACAAAGACCCACAAAATTTTTGTTTTCTCTTTTTCTTACCAGTGATCATCTTTATAGGAAAAGTAGTCTTTTTGATTTTTTCTTTTTTACTAACTCTGCAACTTTAGCTTCTCCATCCCCATTGTAATCTACTACTGTTTTATCTACTTTAGCTTAAAAACAAAATGCGTATTGCGCTATAGGATAAACACTGAACTGCTTACCACAGGGTCGATGGTTTAAACTCATTAGCCTCTCCTTAGAAGCCTGATAACAGGGTTGCTATGAGTCAGAACCAAGGCAACTGCACATAATAACAACATATGTAATTACAAGGAAAAACAGGAAAGAAAACTTCAACAGTGGTCATTTCTGGCGGAGTAGGTATAGAGGAAGTGAGATTATAGATGATCATAACTGACTTCATTAACACTCAGGAAAGGAGATATCAGTTACTTTTAAAAGAAATCTTTCCAAATGTTAATAATTTTTTTTTCTTGAATAAACAAATTATGTTGAAAAAATTTTAGCACCATCAGTTATTGTACTGTATCTTAGCCACTGTAGATAGAATAGGAAATAATTGACCTAACTCATTGGCTAACAAGTAAATTTGAAAGCCCGTTTACCCAGTTCTTACCTTTTGTCTCTGAAGAGTTTAGACTTTCTTCCCATTGACTCTCTCAGTTGTACAGTATCAGCAATAAATGATTTTGATTCCATTTGTATGGTATTCATAGAATTGGTACTGCTTTTGTTATTCGTGGCTATAATTTTCTAACTTCTTATAATAAAGTGAAAACTAGAAAATCATAAAACAAATAACATATACTTATGAATGACTTCATCAGAGAACTTATTTTTGCAGTCTTTTTTTCCCTTCTTATATTACAGCTATAACATTTTATCTCTTAGATGTTGTTTGTTGTTGTTGTTGTTAAGTGCTGTCGAGTCATTTCTGACCCCTAGCAACCCTGCATAGGGTTTCCAGGGAATCACTGGTTAGCTTGAACCGCAAACCGAGAGGCTCAAACAACTTTGCAGTCCAGCGCATTAGCCCACAGTGCCACACTATGATGTTGTTAGGTGCCATCAAAGTTTGTTATGTATGATTCATAGCAGTCCTGAATAGGATTTCCAAGGAGTGGCTGGTAAGTTTGAACTGCCACCCTATTGGTTCAAAATGACTTCTAAAATCACAATTTCCTCTACATTCACGATGCCATTATGACAGTGACCTTACCTGTAATCAGATTTCCTCATTGTCTCCAATGGCTTTCAAAGCTAGTTTATTCACACTAGAAAAAGCCAAACCTCACAAATTTTTAAATCGTCTTCTAGAACATCAACTTCTTCCTTCCACCCTTCGTTCCCTCCTGCTGTTCAGCAGAGTTGTGTCCTTTCACCATACATTCTCGATTTGTGTGGATTTTAGCAGCCATAGATAAATATGAGATTTGCCCTTCCTTCCATAATACCTTCTTCTCATTAGTATACTACATCCAGTTTTATTTTTTTATTGGCAGATAATCATGAATGGTGTTGAGCTATTTCCCTTTGAAAGTTTATAAAGTAGGAATATAGTTTACAACATTTCTAAGACAATTTTGTTTTTAAAATATCGATGACTTTTGGTCGGGGCTGCTTTTTAAAAATTTGAACAGGGACCAGTAGGACATAGACATTTAATAAGCAATAGTCCTGTTATGTGATGGTAGGATAAGCACTGAACTGCCGGGTCAGCAATTCAAACTCACCAGCCGCTCCCCAGAATCCCTATACAGGGTCACTATGAGTTGGAACTGACTTGGTGGCATTCAACAACAATTTGTTTGAAAAAACATCAGATGCTGTCTCACCTGTTTAGAATAGATTATTCAAAGTATGCAAACGTGTTAAGCAAAACACGTTTTCAATTAGTAATAGAAATGGAGTTAATGATGTTTTACTTGTGTAATTTGAAAGGTTTGCTTTAAACTTTTAAGCATTCTTGCGAATTTAGAGAAGATGTTTTATCAATATAAAACAAGATAAAATGTCAACTGGAAATTGCTGAAACAATTGAAAACAACAATATAAAAATAAAAATTGTGTTATATAAGGGACCTTCAAAACGTGCATGGAAAAAATTGTTTTCTGTCTCTCTTTTTTTTTTCATGAAGTTTTAAAGATGTCACATGTATAATGTAATTTATATTTATGTGGCTTACCATCTCAATTGCCCAGTACATGTCTAAAGAAACTTTTTTTTAACTATTTAACTTAAAATTTAATTTCTCTTTTGATTTTCAGATAAGTTTCTCATTATACCTTTACATTCACTAATGCCGACAGTTAATCAGACACAGGTATGTTACAAATATGTTGAGTTTTTTTCTTTTAATCTGAAGCAAGTGTTAAGAACTGCTTATTATGTTCTTATATTCATTCATGGTTTTAAGGTACATTTTCAAATATTGACCTATAGATAAAATACTTCTTGAGAACCTTTGCAAATGATCCTTCAGCAGATAATTGCCCCAAAATTAGCGAAGAGCGAGTATTGCACAAATAAAGTAAGTTGTCAGTATTTCATTTGTAGTTGCCCTCGAGTTGAGTACAGATATTGTTGACCTCGTGTGTGGCCGAGTAGAACTGTGCTCCATAATGTTTTCAGAGGCTGAGTTTTTGGAGTAGCTGCATTCTTCTAATGCACATCTACGTGGACTCAGACCTCCTCCAACTTCTTCGTTAGCAATCAAGTGAGTTTACCTGGTGTACCATTCGGGAACTTCAAGTTATTGCTAAAACCAATTCTTTAAATTTTCATCTAATGTTGAAAAACTTTTCACCAATGTCAACACTAGGGAATGCATGTTATTATTTAACTAGTGCTATTATATTACTTTGGAATGGGGGCTGGTATGGTGCTGTATAAGTACTGGACTTTAAACCACAAGGTCAGGTGTTCAAGATCTCAGAAGCCTTACAGAGTCGCTATGAGTCAGAACAAACTTGACAGCAACTTGACAACCAACTTTTCATCTCACACCAGCAATAATAGCAAAGCTCAAAAAATAGAAGACAATAAGTGTTGGCGAGGATGTGGAGAGACTTGGACCCTCCTGCATTGCTGGTGGAATTGCAAAGTGGCCCAACCTCTCTGGAGAACATTATGGCGCTTCCTCAGAAGGTTGGAAGTAGAAATACCTTATGATCCAGTAATTCCTCTACTTGGTATTTATCCACAAGAAATATGAGCCATAACACGAGTAGATATATGCACACCAGTGTTCATAGCAGCACTATTTACAATAGCAAAAAGGAGGAGACAGCCTAAGTGCCCATCTATGGAAGAATGGATAAACAAACTGTGGTACATACACACAATGGAATATTATGCTACCCTGAAGAATAACAAGGAAGCAGCAAGCCACCACATAACATGGATGAACCTTGAGGACATTATGCTGAGTGAAATCAGTCAGTCACAAAAGGAGAAATACGGCATAGGTCCATTATTGTAAAAGATTAAGAAAAAGCACCCACGCTAAAGGTGGGGGGGGCGTATCTTTTGTTTTTTATTATTTTAATTTTTTTGTTGGTTACTGGGATGAAGGGGGTAGGGAGGGAAAGGAGGAGCACAGGGTAGAGAATAGGCACAGGATAGTTGGTGCTGGGAGTGGACATACATTAGAAGGGGAAGGGGAAAGGAAAAATAAGGCGCATGGGAGAATAGCTAGGCAAGTACTTTTACATGGGCTAAAAAGGACAGAGGTAAATAACGTAAGCACAAACGTGGAACAGCTCATGGATACAAATATTGAGGCATGGTTTGAATGGGTAAAAGTGGGAAATGATGTTAAGATACTTAACTATCTTTTGAATCTTGGTTTCCCTTGTATACTATTGTAAAATAGACACTTGAAGGGGAGAAAGAGGAATAGCCAGAAAAATTACCAGAGAAAGCTTATAAGTCCATCTTCAGCCTATAACTGATTGGAATATACCTAAATTGGGGCTAGAACTTGCCCATTGAAGGAGGCTCCCTGCAGAGCCTTTGCATTGCACAAGACCATAGGTGGAAGTCTGATGCCATCCAGCATCTTCTGAGGTGGGACATTTCCACTTGAAAGGACAAGCAGACCAGTCTGGAGCAGCTAAAAGAGCAGAAGATGCTTCTTGAAAGAAAGACCAGCAGAAAAAAATCAGAAACAATAACAACAGTCCAATTGACTACTATAAGAACAAGGAAATTGTTCCCCAGGGAGTCATTAAAGCAAGTGGTCAGGTCTCCTCAAGGCAAACCCCCTTCTAAGACTGAAACGCCAATGGAATACACTAGCAGTCATATGGTCCTGCTGCTGACTGGTCACCGATAAAGGGAAGAGGGGGAAAATACAGCAATGAAGTATGAACTAAGTCTAACCACATTTAACAGACTCCTGTTAACCTGGATTGAGACCTGGCTAACCAACAGTATGACGAGACCTGGGGACACCTGGTCCCAGGGCCAAGGACATGGCCCAGAGGACTACAATGGAGTGTGAAGCTGATACAAAGTGAGGAGAGATGCACAAGAACACCCACACTTGCAGATAGTACCCATTTACCTGGCATCAATGGCTGGATGATCAGAACATGACTAGAGTAAGAAAAGGTAAAAAAAAAAAAAAAAGGAGTAACCCACGAAAAGTGGATGAACTTGACCTATGCTTGTGGATGCAGTATGACAAAGGAGCAGACAAATCTGTACACTGAGGATCATTCCCACCCCCATGGTATACAGGGTCAACAGGGATGGGAAACTTAGACATTGGCTACTCAAAATGGGACTACAAAGACAAGAAGTGACTGGCTCACAATTTTCAATAGAGAACCTATCACCACAGGGTACAGGGAAAGGTAGAATCTCCACTGAATTGTTTCCAGCCTGCCTGGATGGGGTTGATAAAAGGTGAGGGGGAAAGGACTTCTGTGGTTCAATAGGGAATGATTGCTATCAGGTCTGACAGTGAGTGTTGGAAAGGTAAGTGTAAATGTTTGGTAACAAAAGGAGGGGAGTGGTTGATTTTGCAGTCCAGGAGTGGAGATCCCAGGAACCATCAAGGGACAGAAGTGAAGCGTGAGACCCTGTTGGGGAGGAAGTGACACTAGGGATGGGGACAGAGAAGATGACACGGACAGAAGGCGCACCTGGGGACTCTGTACTCATGGAGGGAGAGGGGCTGGGTGCTGGCGGCCAGGGGGCAAGCGTGTAGGGTGTACCCTGGGTGTTTGATGATGCATGCAGGGGATTGTGATCATTGGAATGAAACAAAGTGTGATAGGATGAATGTAAAGATAATGTTCGCCCATCTAAACTAACACATAATTCACAGTAAAAACTTTAAAAAAAAAAAAAAAAAGTTCTTTGCTTTTTAAGTTCTGAAGTGAAAAATTTAAAGACTTGGTTTTGCCAGAAACTTATTTGGATTTCCTAAATAAAAGAAATCAATATTTGAGTCCCAGTAAAGATATCTCAACCTAGAAATTGTGATATCCAACAACTTGATTTGACAAATTAGTTTATTTTCAGGTGTGGCATTCCTATTTTATCAGTAATATATTATGTTTCATAATGTTTTTGCTGTGTCAGGTACAGGTACTTCCCTAATTAAAATGAACTCTGTATTTTCAGAAGCAAGGTTGTTTTGTGCACTACAGTATTTCCAGGTCTTGTTAGAATGTGATGGACCAGAAAATCTAACCCTCTGCCCTTCTGCTTCTCTACTTACTGAGACATTTTTTGTTGTTCCCCTGTTACTATCCTTTCTGTTGGTACCTTAATACTGAGTAAGGCTCAGCCAGGTGAATTAGCTGCAAAGTACAAATCTGAGCCATGGGAATGTTGGAAATAAAGTGCTCCTGGTTCCAAGGACCGGTCAGAAGAGTACTGATGTAGAGGTTCTTTTACTCCTGACACCCTAACAAGAAATATTTTTTTCCTTTGCTGGAAAATTTGTGACTAGACTGGAAACAGCATTTTCTCTATTGTCTTTATACTGGATGACATTGTAGAAGTCAGCATTTGTATAAAGTTTGTGTGTAACGGTCTTGTATCTCACTGAAGCTAGTGTACAGTGGCACAGCATGCTTGGGGACATCCATTAGAATGGGTAGGACATTTACCTAATTGAGTGTTATCTCCTTAAGTTATACTCCTCGCTCTCTACATTTACATTTGATTGCAGAGTGATGTTTACACCACCCAGCTTTTGCTAAAAATGTGTAAATTTAAATAATCATATTTCATCTATCTGATTTGTAGTTAAGATTTTGACAGCTATAGAAGATTTGGTTTGGTTTACCAAGAGTTTTGAAAATTATGGCTAGCTTTTAAATATATCTTTCTATTTGATGCATGTGTCATTGAAAGACTACAACATGCTAAAGATGAGCAATATAAGAAATTCCTCTAATTTCAAAAACACTATTAGAAGTTAATGTATAATGGAGGATTTTGATATATTTATTTTTACAGGTATTTAAAAAAACTCCTCCTGGTGTTCGGAAAATAGTGATTGCTACCAACATTGCAGAGACTAGGTAAAATTGTTTTATATATTTACTGTTTGCAACTACATTTATTTAAGCCCCCATGAAATTATTAGCATATTTTATGCTTAATTAGAAAACAGTTTATGATTTTTGAATTATAAAGCTATTTTTTAATTTAATCATGGCAACAAGCATAGTTTTGTATTTTTAACCTATAGCAGTGTTCAGCCATCTTTAGAAACAGCCTTTTATTAATCAGATTGTTTTTCCAAACCTTTCCTAAAGAAAAAGGTGGCTAAGCTCAATTTTTGTACCTTTGTCTAATTTTAATTGGTGATAACTATTTGCCACAAACTTAGTAATTATATGCAGCCTTTAAAATTTCTCATATTCCCTTAGAGCAGGGCTGGGGAATGTCTGGCCTACAGGCCGTATTAGGCCTGCAAAATCATTTGGTCTGACCCTGCCTAGGTAACTGTAGTTCCAGCCATCACATTTTTGTTGTTGTTAAGTGCTGTCAAGTCAGTTTTAACTCAGTAATCCTGCATAGGGTTTCCAGGGAGCAGCTTGGTGGGCTAGAACTGCTGACCTGGTGGTTCGTAAGTCCAATGCTTATGCTACAGTGCCACATTAAGGATGAGTTAATTAAATGTTTGACCAGATATAGCAGGGTAATATTTCAGTTTGATAATTTTGTATGGGCCCACTGATGTTATAATTGGTAGAAATAAAGTTCCCCAGCCCTGCCTTTGTTATTAAGTGCCATCTAGTCGGTTCTGATTCATAGTTAACTGACCTCGAGGAGTACATTATCCTGCAGCACCACACCAGAGCTCCTGCCTTAGAAGGACTAAATACTGTTGTTGTTAACTGCCGTCAAGTCAGTCCCTACCCATAGCGACCCTGTGTAGGGTTTTTGAGGAGCAGCTGGTGAGCTTGAACTGCTGACCTTGCAGTTCAAACGACTTTACAGTCTGGTGCATTAACCCACAGAGACACACCAGGACTCCCTCACTGAGATAGTCTGTTGGGTAGAAGCTAATAATACTAAGCCGTGGCACTTGTGGCCCACAGAACTAGGTATAAAAAGTTGTTAGGCAAGCTGTAAAGTTTGGCTGCAGGCAAATAAGAATTGAGCATGCTATCTGCAGAATTGGCACAGTGTTACCATTAGAGTTTCTGATGATGTCTACACATGCTTTATCCTGGAAACTGTTCAGTGTGGGAAAAGAGGTGAAATCTTGCACTACTAAAATCAATCACTTTGATCCAGTAACAAAATAAACCTGCTATTAGTTGATAGTACTTTTGACGTGTTATTAATATTTTATTTTCCAAATAGCATTACCATAGATGATGTAGTTTTTGTGATAGATGGAGGAAAAATAAAAGAGACACACTTTGATACTCAGAACAACATCAGTACAATGTCTGCTGAGTGGGTCAGTAAAGCTAATGCCAAACAAAGGAAAGGACGAGCTGGGAGGTAAGTTTTTATAGAGCACAAAAATAATTTTCTCTGGCAGTGTGTTACTGCCGTTTAGAAGAGAAGAGTTGCCATTTACATTATTTTGAATTTACTACAGTACTGTGTATTTAAATTGGAAAGTTGTTTTAATCTGTATATTTTGCCAAGTTTTCTATTCATACCTCCTGTTACTGAGTCTGGTTCACATTAATTTTCTGTATTCTTTTTAGTTTTATTACTTAGAACTTTTTTTCTATTTTTCTAAATTATATATTGCCTTGTAACAAAAATTATCAGTACTATTTGGGTATCAGTACATCTGCGAGTCACTTTATATATATATATTAATTTGTTTAATCCTCATCACAGTGCTATGAGTTAGGTTGTTAATTCTTACCTCAATTTTAAGGATAAAGAAATGAATGTACAAATGAATTAAATAACTTGCCCAAAATAATACAGCATTGTGAGGGGCTTCAGGATTTGAATCCACGCAGTCTGTTTTATAGCTGTGCTGAGTTTTCCCTGTTAATTACCAGTGACAACAAAGGGAAAGTGTTTTTCCCCATTGATGTGATGGCATAACAAATAAAAATCTTTCTTTTAATGGTAGAAAAAATGATTTCTTTTAAACTTCAGCATATCATTGCATTTTTTTTTGTGGTGTCTGAGTGTTAAGTTTTGGTGAAAGATACGCCAAGTTAGAGTCCTAGTTGATAAATTTCCAAACAAATTAAGACATTAATTACATTTATCACAATATGTCAACATTCTGTTTGCATTCTTTTTTTCTCTTTTCAATATTCTAGTTTACCTGACTCCTGTTTTCTCATCTTTGCTTTTGAACAATTATTGATATTTCAGTCTCATGCTGATGGCTTTTGAGTAGAGTAATGATTTTAAGAGTGACATCCATTATTTTGTCTGCTATTCCTGGTGTGGCACTGTGGGCTAATCCGCCAGACTGCAAAGCCATTTGAACTGCAAGGTTGGCGGTTCAGGCTTACCAGTCGCTCCTCGAAAACCCTATCCAGGGTTAATATGG
The DNA here is from genome assembly GCF_000296735.1 of Chrysochloris asiatica. Taxonomy (NCBI): domain Eukaryota; kingdom Metazoa; phylum Chordata; class Mammalia; order Afrosoricida; family Chrysochloridae; genus Chrysochloris; species Chrysochloris asiatica. The sequence goes on from NW_006408631.1 coordinate 5,364,672, forward strand.
GTCGGAACCGACTCAACAGTACTTAACAACAACAGCATTCTGTGTGTCACCAAAGGAATATCGGGATAGGCTCTTTTCTAGGCTTAATGAGTGTTTCAGGTTGGCTCTGTTCTCTACAGTTCCAATATGTCTGCCTTTTTTTTTTTTAATAAGAATTTGAGTTCTCCCATTTAGCATCTTCTTTTGTGAGCTCAGTCAGAAGGGTGAGTGGTGGTAGGTAGTGACAAACTAGCTCTTCTGGCCTGTGGGACCTGGACCTGCCTATATGCAGTTGGGCATTGCCTGAATAAACATTAAGTAACATCCCTGTATATACTCCTGCACTTGCATTATTGGAGTTAAGCATACCTATGGTGGTTGGTATGGTGCTCTAAGCACTGGACTGTAAAGTTAGGATGAGCCTCAAGGTCAACAGTTCAAACCCACCAGCCACTCCTCGGAAACCTTATATAGACACCGACTCAGCGACACTTAACAGCAATAGTAGTTAGTGGAGTCCTGGTGTGGTGCTTTAAGATATGCACTAGACTACTAACCACATGGTTAGCGGTTCAAACCTACCACCCACTCTTTGTAAACCCTGTACAGGATCACTAAGAGTCAATACCTACTGGATGGCCCTTAACAAAAACAGTGATTGGTGACGGTTGTTTGCTGTCAGGTTAGTTCTGACTTTTTGCGTCACACAGGGCTCAGGGCTCTCTGCCTTTTGTAGTAGTGTTTCATAATTTTAATTGTATAAGTCATTAATGTCCTTGCTGTTGTTGTTAAGTGCCGTTGAATGAGTTCTGACCTGTAGAGAACCTGTATAGGGTTTCCAGGGAGCAGTTGATGAGCTTCAACCACCAACCCTGTGGTTCAAACTGATTTTGCAGTTTAATTCAGTAACGCACAGCGCCATACTAGTTAGGTTAAATTCCAGATATTTTCTCTTTTTAGGGTATATTGTAAATGTTTTTCTTGGTTTCTTTTCAGAATAGTCTTTATTAGTATAGAGGAAATAAACTGATTTATGTGTGCTGAAATTGTACTCTGTAACATTGCTAAATTCTTCTATTAGGTTTGGCAGTTTTTTTTGGAATCTTTAGTATCTTCTAGCTGTAGGATCTTGTCATCAGCATCCTTCATCCTTCTTCTCTGATTTAGATACCTTTTCTTTCTTTCTTTTTTTTGTGTGTCCTGTTGTTCTGGCTAGAATAATGGGCATCCTTGTCTTGTTCACTTACACAAGAGGAAAACTCAGTCTTTGTCCATTGAATATCATGTTGGCTGTTGGTTTTGTATATATATCCTTAATTATGTTGAATAATTTCCCTACTATTCGTATTATGCTAAACATTTTTATCAGAAAATGATGTTTAATTTTCTTGAATTCCTGTTCTGTATCAATTGATAGGCGAATGTGGTTTTTTTCCTTAGCTTTAATTATATTGTGGATTACATTGATTGGTTTGCTAAATGTTGAACCATCCTAGTAATACCTTGTTTAGTATCCTCAAGTCAGTTCCACCTCATAGTGACCCTGTATAGGGTTTCCAAGGCATTAAATCTTTGTAGAAGCGTAATGCTGGTGAGTTAGAATTGTCAACCTTGTGGTTTGCACATCAGTGCTTATCTTGTGGAACCACCACACTCCCTACTTTCTGATAGTGTATACTTTTTTTGATATGTCACTGAATTTTGTTGGCTAGAATTTTGTTGCAAATTTTTGCATCTGTGTTGATAAAGGGCTATAGTTGTGTGACATTAGCCCTTGAACTGCATGAGTGCACTTATATGTAGATTTTTTTCGATAAGTATGTAGGAACATTTGTAGATTTCTGACACTTTGAAAATACTCACAGAAGTCCAGGGCAGGATGGTGGAGTGAGCAGATGAACTGAACCAATCCTCTGCAACAAAGATATGGGAAACCAAGGGAAACAGATGCAGATGATGAACCTGGAACCCTGAACATCAGAGGACAGATGTGGATTGAGTGCCAACTAGAAGGGGAAGCTGAACAGGAACAGTGAGAAAGAAGAAAAGCGGGTCAACTGTAGGCCGCGGTGTGGAGCCATGCAGCCATCTTGAGCTTTTATCAAATGGCTGTTGATATGGCAACCTGTGGACACAGGGCGTCGGTGGCAAGGGGGTGTGATGCCCCTTTTGCCATGCTCTCCTGGTAGCTGGCGATTTGGCTAGTTCCCTCCTTTGCCAGCCCAGTGGCCAGTGACATTCCTTCCTGGGCAGCCTCTGCTCTGCTTGGGGTCTAGCGCCAGACTTAGCGCCCCTGCTTCTTGAGGTGCCTGAACCCGTCTGCACTATGGTATACACATAGTGAACATGAAGAACTAAGTACATTCACACTTCCAGTCTCTACTACATCCACCAGGAGACAGGTGGTGAGTGCCTGAGAGTACACCAATGTGCAGTCATCAACTAAATACAAATACGACACCATAGTGTCTCAAGGAGCTCTGGTAGCGTAGTGGTTACGAATTGGGCTGTGAACCGCAAGGTCAGCAGTTCAAAACTACCAGCTGTCCTGCGAGAGAAAGATGAGGCTTTCTGCTCCCATAAGGATTTACAGCCTCAGAAACCCTGTACAGGGTCGCTGTGGGTTGGGTTGGAACCGACTCCACGGCACATAACAACAACAACATAGTATCTCAGAGAAAACAGACAAATTACGCTTTCACAAAGAAACAAGACAGAGTGCCTCAAACAAGTGACCAAAATACAGTCACTAAGATATGGGAGCTACCTGATAATGAATTTAAAGGAATACTAGTTAGGCAATTTCAACAATGCTAATTAGAAAACTACAGATGAAATCAAGGAAAATTTACAAAACTATGGAAAAATTCAGGAAGCAAACTGACAAAATAATTGAAAAAATGGGAACATACAAAATCTGCAAAAACCAGAAGATTAACCCTAAGACTTCAGAAATAGATAAACTAAAAGAAATAGAAATAGAATTGGACAGCTGAATTATTGAGTTTGAAAATAAATCTCTCAGTATTCTTTGGCTAGGGAAATATTAAGAAAAAAGTACCAAAAAAATCTAAAGAATAACCTAAGGTTTATATGGGACACTATTAAGAGGAATGCCTTATATATCAGAGGAAGGGGCCAAAGAGTTGTTGGGAGAAAGCTTCCCTAACATTATAAAAGATTAGATGCATTCAAGAAGTTAAATGAACTCCAAACAGGATAGACCCTAAAAGAAAATTACCAAGACATAACCAGACCTTTCAAAACCAAAGACAAGGACAGAATCGTGAGAGCAGCTCAGGAAAAATGAGTGCTTACCTACAAAGGAGTACTAATAAGAATAAGCCCTATTTTCTCAGTGGAAGCCATGCAGGCAAGACTATAATGGAATGGCATATATAAAACTCAAAGAAAACAATGCCAATCAAGAATCATATATCCAGCAAAACTATTCATCAAGTATGACTACAAAATTAGGCCATTTGCAGACAAATAGAAATTAAAAGCATTTGTAAAAACTAGATCAACCTTATGAAAAATACTAAAGAGAGTTCTTTGGATAAAGAACATCATCAGACAGAAACCTTGAGACTTAACATACATGAAAATATCACCTAGACTCAACTGAGATAAAGAAGTATACAGAGTTATGCTGGATGCATACAGAGTTCCGCAGTGTTCCTTTGTCTTCTGTGTGTTTGGGTAGGATTGGTGTCAACTCCAAGGTAGCCATCTGGTCCTGAGCTTTTTTGTTGTTGGCAGTTCATTGATGACATCTTCATTCTTTTCTTTTTTAAAGTTATTGCTAAGTGTCTCCATTCTGACTCACAGTGACCTTGGAGCAGATGGAGAGTTTGAGCACCTGACCTTATGATTGAAACCAACCTTGTATGTTGTCAGTGCTTATGTCAGTGGTTTAAAAGCACTTGGCTACTAACTGAAAAGTCAGTGATTTGAACCCACCAGCCACTATGGAAGAAAGATGTGACAGGCTGCTTCCAGAAAGATTATAGCTTTGAAAAATCTATGGTCACTTCTGTATTACTATATTCTATTCTATATTACTATACACAATCACTATGAGTCAAATTCAACTGATGGCAGTGGGTTTGTATTTAAATCTGTTTTTTTTTATTGGGTAGATAATGTGTTTCTAGGAATTTGTTGTACAATTTTTCATTCTAATCAGTTATCTCCTTTGCCTCTCTTGGACTTGTTGCAGTGTTACCAATCCCATTTCTTAATTTGATTATTTGCCTCTTCTGATGGTTTTCTTTTGTCAGTATAGCCTGTGGTCTATTTTATTGATCCTTTCAAATAATCAACTTCTATTTTTTTTGTTTTGTTTAATCTTTTCTATTGTTATTTCAATTTCATTTATTTCTGTTGGTAGCTTTTGGCTTCTTTTATTTTTCTTTTGTGATTTGTTAATGTTGTAAGTTTAAGTTAATGACTGGATGTTTCTTTTGTAACACTGGCATTTATTAAGAATGTTTCTTGAGTACTGCTTTCGCTGTGCCTCTTGTTGTGACAAGTCTCATTTAGCTCTCACAGGTTTTGATACATTGTGTTTTCTTTGTTTGTTTTTTTATTCTAGGAATTTTTAATGTTCACTTTTGCTTTCTTTCATAACCCAATAGTTTTGTTGTTTTGTGCTGTTGAGTCATTTCCAACTCCTATCGACCAAGACTAACTTTACTGGTGGGGTTTAACTGCCAGCCTTGAAGCCACACCAAAGCTAAATAGTTTTTGTTTTGTTTTATTTTGTTTTAAGTAATGTTTTACAGCCTCGGAAACCCTATGCAGAGTTGCTATGAGTTGGAACCGGAACCGATGACACCACCACCTACCAGTGTTTTGTCAGTTTCCTTTTCCCAGCTCCTTTTCTTTCCTGTTGATTTCAAGTTTCATACAGTGCTGTCTTAGAAGATGTTTTATATGATTTCAGTCTTCTAATTTGTTGACATCTGTTTTGTGTCCTAGCATATATCTATTTTGTAAAATTGTTCACATGTACTAGAGAAGAATGTATATTGTTCTGGTGTTGAGTATATGTCTGTTAGGTCCAACTGACTTACAGTTTTATTTACGTTCTCAGGGTCCTTATTGATAGTTTTAGATGCTCTATCTGTAATTGAAGTAATGTGTTGACATCATCTATTATTGTGAATTTGTTTCTCCTTTCATATTAGTATTTGTTTCATTTCTTTTGGTGCACTGCTCTTAGGTGCATATTTATAATTGTTAAGTCTTCTTGCTGGATTGGTTCCTTAGGTATTGTGTAATGTTCATCGTATTTCTTATAATAGTAGATTTTTACTTAAATTCTGTTTTATCTGATAATCAGTATGGTCACCCCAGCTGTTTTTTGCATGGAATAGTTTTCTCCATCATTTTATTAGTCTGTGTCTTTGTGTTTGAAGTGTGTTTCTTGTAGGCTGCAAAAAGTTGCATTATGGGTTTTGTTTATTATTTGGGTCCATTCTGCAACCTTGCCTTTTGCATGGAGTGCTTAGACCATTTACATTTAAAGTTATTACTGGGGGGTGGAGGGAATGTCTGCCTCATTCATTTTGCTATTTGTTTATTTGTTTTATATCTTTGTTTCTTTATTCAGAAATTACTCCTTTTTTAAATTTGGCTGCTTGCTGGTGATGATACTTTTTGCTTTTGTTTAACCTGAATGTGTTTTCTAGGTGATTTCTTAGTGGGTACCCACGTATATTACATTATACAACTTACACTTGTAGCATGGTTAAGCATATGAACGATCTTTAACATAACAACCTTAACGTAATGAAACTATTCCTGACATGCTCCTCCCTCTTCCATTTCTGTTGATGTGTCTCCATTGACAATAGTTGTTAAGTGCCCTTGAGTTGGTTCTGACTTAGAGCAACCCTGTAAGATTTCCAAGGAGCTGGTGGGCTTGACCCAGTCACCTGTGGTTAGCAGTCCAATGCTTTTCCTACAGTGCCATGCCAAGATTCCCATGAATAACAATTGTTGTTAAGTGCCCTCAAGTCTGTTTCAACTCATAGAGACCCTATATAGGATTTTCAAGGAGCAGCTTGTGACTTTGAACTGCTGACCTTGCAGTTAGCAGCCTCATCAGGAATCCATTACAATAGTGTACAACCTAGATTTGATAAATTTACTTTGTACTTTTTTTTTTTTATAAACCTGATGCATTATGAGATTTCATCATTGAGTGTTGTTAAGTACGGGTCGGAACCGACTCAATGGCACTTAACAACAACAACAAAGTACCATTGAGTTGGTTCCTATCCACAGCAACACTGTATAGGATTACCGAGGAGTGGTTGGTGAGCTTGAACCACAGACCTTACGGTGCAAACTAACTTTGCAGTCCAGCAAATTAACCCTCAGTGCCACACCAGGACTCACAATCATTGAGTGTATATCCTGAAAATGTATACTTGGTCCTTATGATTGCCTGTGTTGTGTTTTTTCTTTCTTCTTTCCTTTTTCTCTTTTCTCTCCCTCCTGACCCTCTACCCTTTCTCACGTCCTTGTGTGTTGATATGAATACTGATTTACTGTCTTTCCATTTAAAATACTCCTCTGAGTAATTGTTGCCAATTGGGCCTGGTAATAACAAATTCCCAGAACTTTTGCATGTTTGATCAGAGTGTCTTGATTTCCCCCACCCCTTTTTTTGAATGAAAACTTTGCCAAGCTAAGAATTCTTGGATAACAATTATTTGTTTGAATTCAGTATTTTATATGTGTTGCTCCATTGTCTTCTGGCCTCTAGAGTTTGGGGGAGAAATCCACACTGATTCTTATGAAACACTGATGGTATGTTGTATTGTCTTTTTCTCTGGCTGTTTTCAGAGTTTTCTTCTTGTCTTTGATGTTTGAGAATTGTATTAGAATATAGTTTGGAGTTGATGCTTTTGTGTCTCTTCTGATTGGGGTTCTTTTAGCTTCCTGGCTCGGTTCTCTGTTCGGATCTGAAATTTTCTATGACTATCTCTTGGAAAATTGTTTCTGTGTCTTTATTGTTGTCAGGTGCTCTGGGATTTCAGTAATTCTAAAGTTAGATTTCTTAAGTGGAATTCGTTTTTTGTTTGCTTGCTTTTTTGTGTTCTTTCTCTTGCTTTTCTTGAGACTTGATAAGTTTAATTATTGTGTCTTCTGTTTCATTTATTCTGTCTTCTCTCTGTTGAAATTTGTTAAGTATTTCTCTTGCATTGTCTAATTCAGTTGCTCTTTTCTTCACTTCCATTTGTGTGTGTGTGTGTGTGTGTTTTTGGTTTGTTTGTATGATGTTTTCAGTTTTCATTGTTGAGTCATTTTGCATCTCTATTTGTTTCTTGATCGCTGCTAGCTTGTTTTCTCTCTGTTACTTGCTTTCTGTAAACATATTTAGCATCATAGTCTGAAAATTACCAACTCTTTATTTGTGTAGGTCTGGCCTCCGTAGGAGACACATTCTCTTCTTCGTGTTGTGCTTTTTGGCCTTTTTGTATTTCTTTATGTTACTGTTTTCTGTTAGAATTGAACCTTTTTGGGTTTTTTAAAATACTTTTTTATTCTTGTTTTTGTTGAATTTTTTTTTTTTTTAAAAAACCTTTTTGGGTTTTTTAAAATACTTTTTTATTCTTGTTTTTGTTGAATTTTTTTTCCTAATTAACACCCTGGTGGCACAGTGGCCAAGTGCCCACTGAAAAGCTGGGTCCCATACCTACCAGCCACTCCACTTGAGAAAGATGGGGACTGCCTGTCTCCACAGAGACTCACAATCCTGGGAACTCCACAAGGCAGCAAGGTTCCTGTGAGTCAGAACTAGCCCAGCAGCAGTGGGATTAGAATCTTTTCCTGAGAACCACTGGATGGCACTTACCCTTAGTTTTTTTTAATGTTGATTCAGAAGTTCTAGATGCCTCATTTCTGGAATTCAGTATGCATGTATGGGGTGAGGGGTGAGGCATGTTGAGCAGGTCACAGACGCTGTAGTGGAGTTAGGGTACTCTCTCGTCTTTCTCTCATAGTCACTCCTGCCCAAGCTCTCATGGGGTGTCCATTCTTTTATGCTTCCTGTCTGTCTGAAGTATTCCCCTCACTCTGCTGTTCTTGTTATGACAAGTCTCATTTAGCTCTGTCATAACCGCACAGTTCACAGAAACCAATGGCCAGTTGTGCTGCCTTAGAAAATTGGGCTATAGCTTCCTCATTAAGGCTCTCTTTCTGGGTTACATGTTCGGGTGTTACACAGTCCTATCCTCAAACAGCTGTGAAGAACAAGCACTCATGATGTTAATGAGTAGTTTCTCTCAACTTCAGGACTCAACCAGACTCCAAAACTTATGCTGTGGTGTAGAATTCTGATATCCCAGTCCATACTTGTTTTCATTCGGTTTTCAGTGGGTTCCTTGTTGAGGGAGTAAGTGCAGTGTCTGCTCACTGTACCATTTTGTTTCACCTTCTCATCTTTTGTTTTATTTTTAATGCACAGTATTTTATGCATTTATTCTGTGAGAAGGAGTCCTAATGGCACAGTGGTTAAACACTCAACTAATAACCAAAAGATTGGTAGTTTGAACCTCCCAGCAGCTCTGCAGACAGGATGAAAACCTGCCCCATAAAGATTATTGTTGTTGTGTGCCATCAAGTCAGTTCTGACTCATAGTGACCTTGTATAGAGTTCCCAAGAGTGATTGGTGGGTTTGAACAGCCAATTTTGTGGTTAGCAGTCCAGTGCTTATCCTATAGCACCTTACCAGGGCTCCCATAAAAGTTGCAGCTTAGGAAACCCTACAGAACAATCATCTGTCCTATTCGAGAACCCGATACAGGGTCACTATTGAGTTGGCACCAACTTGACGGTATTTAATAACAACTTCAGGATCACTGTAAGTTGAATTGACTCAAGGGCACACAGAACAACTTTCTTGTAAGTGGTAGAGTCATGTATCTGGAGTTTTAGAAGAAACTTTCTGTTGCCTCTTGTGGCGGTGGTGATTGTGTGTTGTCAAGTTTGTCAACTCATAGTGACCCTATATAGGATTTATGAGGCTGTAAATATTTATGGGAACAAAAAACCTCATCTTTCTACCATGGAGCAGCTGGTGAATTTGAACTGTTTACCTTGCAGTTAAGCAGCCAAACACTACCTGTAAATATGTATTTATTTAAGGAGAGTTGAAAGAAAGCTTGATAGAGAGCATTTTATCAATCCTGTGTTTTAAAGTACACTATTTCTGAAAAGGAGTCCTGATGTGGTACTACAGGATAAGTACTGGACTGCTAACCACAGTTCTGTGAGTTCAAACTTACTAGCTGCTTCTTGGAAAACCCTATACAAGGTCACTGTAAGTCAGAACCGATGTGATGGCACTTAACAACATTCCTGAACAACTCTGAATTATCTGCTGTAAATTTTGCAGAGAATCCAAGTATAACTTATTCCAGGCAGTTTAACTTTTTTGTACAGTTGATACTATGGAGCTAAAATCATGGCTTACTCAAATGTGTGAGCTCTTCTAACCAGTTATCAGGTAAGATGGTGGTTTAGCTGTGCAGATCCATCACCATGAACACTGAATTAAAAGTACTTACCAGAGTGAATGGGTTTTAGTAAACATACCTTTAGTTCTGAACAGTAAAGACACTAGGTCTTAGGTTTGATCCATGAAACAGTTATGGGAGTAAAATGATTGAAGTATTACATTTTAACTAGTTCTTCATTCCTGTAACCATGGTGGAGGTTAACTGTGGAATTAGTGTTTAAGAGATAGAAAAAATAGTTTGTTATAGACTTTTTTGTTGTATATGTAATATATTAAAGCAATATATTTAAATTGCTTTATAAAAGCTAATTAGATTAGGGGTTATTTTGGGGGCCAAAACAAGCTAAGAAGTAACTATGTGACCTTAGTGATGGTGCTGTTACTTTTAATTTCTTCTGAATAAGGCACAGAAGTGGTGTTACATAATAGATAATGAGTTCATGTAGACTCAAGAAAGAAAGAGCTAAGAGTTTTAGAGTTTATTTTAATTCCAGAAAGAAAGGGACTTATCTCCTTCTATAGCAAGTCCATAGAAATATTTATTCTGCTTGAAAATGTTTGAATTCCTTCACTTCTTAACATCTGTACTTATCATTGTCCAAAGAATGGTATCATTCATGTTAGTGGTTTATTGCAAACAATTTCAAACTTCTCTCTGAAAGTGCATTAAGCAATATATACTTAACAGAATTTTAAGTACTACGGACAGATAATATGGTGTCAGATTTTTTTTTACATAAAAAGCTCAAAAGGCATATGGAAGTTACAATTCGTAACCTCGACCTAAGTAGATTGATTGCTTGTTATTATTGTTTGCTTTCAAGTCAGTTTTGATTAATCAATCCTGTAGGGTAGAGTAGAGCTCCACATAGGATTTCCTAGGTTGTAATCTTTATGGGAACGGATCACTAAGTCTTTTCTCCCATGGAGCCATTGATGGGGCCAAACTGCCCCACCAGTTTGACCTTTTGGTTAGCACTTAATTATTGAATAGACTTAGATTGTTGTTATTGAGCATGATAATCCAGAATTACAAATAGGGAGCCAAAGAAGTGAGGTGTTTTGTCTTTCTTAAAACTGGCACTTGAGGATATAGAGAATTTAGGATTGTTCAAAGCCAGTGGGGGAAGGAATATATGATTAATAGAAATGAAATATTAATTATCAATTAGTTATGATGTATCTGCTAGTAAGTAAGTGTGTTTATTTATCTTATATTTCCTCAGTGATTTTAAAAATTCGTTGATCTATGTACTCTCCTTCACCCCCCCTTTTAAAGAGTCCAACCTGGTCATTGCTACCATCTCTACAATGGCCTTAGAGCAAGCCTTCTAGATGACTATCAATTGCCAGAAATTTTGAGAACTCCTTTGGAAGAACTTTGTTTACAAATAAAGGTAAATTAAGAGGGACAATTAAGAAACTAAAGGGGGAATTTACTTTATGACAGAAAATAGTATAATAATGTATAAGGAAGAATTATCATGTATTTTTGTGTGTGTGTGTGTGATGTGGCCCTGTGGGTTAATGCACTGGACTGCAAAGTCAATTTGAACCGCAAGATCAGTTCAAGTTCACCAGCCTCTCCTCAGAAAACCTACACAGGGTTGCTATGGGTCAGAACCTATTCAACGACACTTAACAACAACAACAATAAAATATAGGAGTCCGGGTGTGGCATTGCAGGTTAATGCACTTGGATTGCAAAATTGATTTGAACCATAAGCTTGATGATTCAAACCCACCAGCTGCTCTTCAAAAACCCTATACGGGGTCGCTATAGGTTAGAACTAACTCTACGGCACCTCACAACAACAACAAATAAAATATATTTAAACTTTTTTCACTATAAGGCAAAAACTCCATTGCCTTGAGTTGACTACTAGTCACAGCAACTCTATAGGGCAGAGTAGAGCTGCCTCATAAGGTGTCTGAGACTGTCAGTCTTTCCCTTACAGAGTAGCTACTGTGTTCAAACAGATGACCGTCTGAAGAGCAAGCAAGCACCTAGGGCTCCTCATTTCACTGTGTTGTTGTTAAGTGCTGTAGGGTCAGGTCCAACTCATAGCAACCTTGTATAGGGCTCCTGAGGAGCAGTGGTGGGTATGAACTTCCCATCTTGCAGTTAATAGTCCCCTGCTTATCCTACAGTGCTACACCAATAGTTAATCAAATGCTGATAAACAGTTTTTAATCATGTACTGCTCGAGAGCTATACTGCATGGATTTGAACATAAATGGGCAATCGCTTAAGTTAACTTTGTAGTTAACTCTAGATCAGTGTCTAACACATAGTAATCGTTCAGTTAGCTGTAATCATTGCATGTTAAAATGTCATCTCTGGTTATAAATTATATTTTATACAATAGTTTATATTTAAGTATAATTAGCTTTTTTAATTTTGAAGACTGTCAGCATGTATGTTGAAATTTAGACTGCTACTTTTTCCTTAACAAAGTTGGTAGTAGAAGTTGGCCATTAAATATGCATTATGGAATCACTAAAATGATTTTTTTAATTCATTCTAGTAAACTAGTAAATTAAGTGGTTAACACAAGCAGAACTAAATTGTATAGATATATTATGTTTAATGATATTTGTCTACCCCCAGATTTTAAGGCTAGGTGGAATTGCTTATTTTCTGAGGAGGTTAATGGATCCACCATCTGATGAGGCAGTATTACTCTCTATAAAACACCTGATGGAACTGGTAAATATTATTTTTTTTTTATTTTAACAGCGTTAGCCCATAGAGCATGAAAATATAAAATTTATGCTCATCAATATGAAGTAGATCAGTGATGTTGAATAGCTACTATACAGTTGGTTCTCGACTTATAGCAACCCTGTGTACAATGGGATCTGACTGTTGTGATCCATTGATTGATTTTTTGGAATTAGACCAGGACTTTTCTTTCTAGTCATTTTATTTTAGAACCCCCGACCTGTTCAGCATCATAGTAAACAAGTAGGTTTCACTGACAGATGAGTAGGGCCACACACGTGGGAATCAGGTAGTTTCAGCTTCTGTTGTTAGGTGCCATCTAGTTATTTCTGGCTTATAGTGACCTAGTGTACAACAGAACAAAACTGCCTGATGCTTCATTGTCCTCAAAATCATTGCTACATTGAGCTCATTCTTGCAGCCACTGTATCAGTCCATCTCATTGATTGTTGAGGCTCTTCCTGTCTTTTTCACTGAACTTCTGCTCTATCTAGTCCCCAGGGACATTCAGTCCTTTCAGATTAAATGTCCAAAGTAGAATAAATGAAGTGTGTCCACAAACCTCATTTCTAAGGAGTTTTCTGTCTGAACTTCCAAAGTAGACTTGTGTATTCTTCTGGGAAGGCATAGTATGTTTGTTCTTCGCCAACACCATAATTCAGATGCATCAGTTCTTTTATGTATCGTCCAGTCTTTGTGTGATTGAATATGCCATGACTTGAGTCAGGTTAACCTTAATTTCTGTGTTTTAGAATTTCTTACACAGAGGTTTAAGACATCTTGTAAATTTTATTTTAGGCTTAATTTCAGGTGCCTGGTATTTTAGGATTGATGTCTTTTAAGTGCTCCATTTTCATTTGAGACTAATAGAAATCACATTCATTTTTTAATATTTAACCTTTTATTTATCAGTAGTATAAAACTCACTTGTTAATGCTAATAAATATCTGTAGGTTTGTTTCTGTTTTTATTTTCTGCATACACAGCCATCTCTAAAATATATTTTATTTATTGCTTTCTAAACCTCTGGGACCCTCTAGTGCTGTGCTGCTTGTGTGTAGTGGTAGATTAAGAATTCATGTCTTCTCAAAGGGAAAGCTGTCAGTGTTTCATCATTGAGTATAATGTTTGTTGAAGGCTTTTCATAGAAACCTTGTCTTGGTTTCCTTATGTTGCTGTAACAGAAATACCACAGGTGGGAGACTTTAAAGAATAGACATGTATTTCTTAGTTCTGGAGGGCAGAAGTCCTTTTCATGATCTCAGCTGTGTAGATTCCTTCCCTGTCAGTAGCCTCAGGCACTCCTTGGTTGCTTGGCTTGTAGATTTCTTCACATGACCTCTGTCTTTCCCTCTATGTTCTTGTGTGCTCATTGTGCTCTTTTTATAGCTCACAAGTGATTAGATTTAGAACTCACGTTGGCAGTACAGTGCTATATACTCCTGTGCCATACCAGTACTCACATATTTTCAGGGAACACAATTTAATGGATAACAAACTGATTTTTACTTGTATGAATAACTGATTTTACCTAACACTTTTTCTGTATGGGATTATAGTAGGATTTTTCTCATTTTCTTTGTTGTTTTTCTTGTAGACTTTGTTAATATGATAGTTTACACTGATTTTTTTCTAGTATTAAATCATCTTTTTTGCTTGTGATTAAAAAAAAAAGACTACACTTGTTTTGTTTGGGGTAATATGTGGGATTATTTGGTAGTTTTCTTCAAATTCACAATTTTTGTATGATTGAAGCGATTTCCTTTATAATTGTTAGGTAGAAGTTTGTTTCTAAAGGAACTGTATGAATTTAGTTCTTTTTTTCATTCTTGTATCTTGTATGCCTGGTTATTTTAATTGTATACTGGGCATTGTATTTACAGAAATCTTTGTAGATAGAAAAATGAAGCTTGGGATAATGATGACTTCTTCCAGAGACCTAAAATCACCTCATAGTTCAGAGAAGGAGATCATTTGAATGAAAACGGTGGTCCTCCAGAACCTATCTGCTTCTGTTTTGTTGTTGTGTTAGTATGCTAGCTTTGGACTCTTAACCCGAAGTGAAGGGTCTTCACCAGTACCCTTTCCCTGCTTTTGTCCTTGACAGCCCATAAGCTTTACCTCCTTTGGCCTGGGAGACATACCAGAAACTTTGTAGTTCATTATATGTCTCTTAGCATTCATAGTAAAGTCAAGAAATATTCATTGTTATTTGTTTTCATTTAAGCTTTTTATCTTTGATTACATCATAACTCAGATTTTGATAAAGAGAATGGACGCTGGACAAGTACTAAGACATTTGAACTAAAGAGAGTGAGGGGTGATCTGTGGGCTTTTCTTTCTGTTTTTTTAAGCAACAAAAAGTAGCTTTAAGATACCCTATTTTAAACATAAATCTTTCCTTTACAGAATGCTTTGGATAAGCAAGAAGAATTGACACCTCTTGGAGTCCACTTAGCACGATTACCAGTTGAGCCACATATTGGAAAAATGATTCTGTTTGGAGCTCTGTTCTGTTGCCTAGACCCAGTACTCACTATTGCTGCTAGTCTCAGCTTCAAAGACCCCTTTGTCATTCCATTGGTAAGAGATTCTCATAAAAGCCTGAACATTTTCAGATACAGAGAATAGTTGTTACTTAAAAGTTAAAAGTGTTTTCCTTTAGTTTTGTAGTAGAATGCTATTTTCTATTTATTACATAGTGTCCAATTATTATTAATTTGTCTGTACCTGTTATTTTAAGGGAAAAGAAAAGATAGCAGATGCAAGAAGAAAGGAATTGGCAAAGGATACTAGAAGTGATCACCTGACAGTTGTGAATGCATTTGAGGTAAAAAAAAACAAAAGCCATTTTTGTTAGAAATCCTTAAGAAAACAGCTTGCTCTGGATTGTGGTAGTGTGTTCATTCATGTGAATAGGGAATGGATTTAACCTTTTGAGCTTGTAGTATAGGTGCTAGAAATACATTGCTAAGTGACAGTCTGTAAAGTTAGGTGAATATTTGAAAAGAACTTTGGAAACATTTATATTAAAGCAGCATCAACACTATGAAAATAGCATTTCAGTTTTGCAATGGATTTTACAGTTACCTTTATTACAAAGAATTCTATTTATGTTATCTTGGTAAGTGTGGTATAAGTAGGTTGTTGTTGTTAAGTGCCATCAAGTCAGTTCCAACTCATAGTGACACTATGTAGGTCCCTCAAGGAATGGCTAGTGAGTTTGCACCGCTAATCTGTGGTTCAAACTGATCTTATTTAAATTTTGGTATTTGACAGTATTCACTTAAATCTTACTGGTATTCATGACATAGCCACTTTTTATCCATGAATAAACTGCACCTCTGATCATACTCAACATTTTTATAGCGCTTCATCATCGTGTATATTCATTGGATTAGGGAGATTTTTGAGTGACATTGCAAAAGGCAGGTTTGTCTAAGGGTAAACATTTATCACCCATCTTTGCATTGTATAAAATTAATTTGATTTATAGAGGCAATATCTTTTTGATGTATCTCTAGATTCACTTTGTACTAGAAAATACAGGAAATTTTCTATATCTTTTTCCTCTAAGCTCAGTAAACCTTTTACTCCTAGCTAACAAACACATGTATGAAAAAGAAAATAAAAGGAAATGGGGCTATTAGATATATGAGGGGCTTCAAAAATTTCATGGAAAATGGAATTAAAAGATAATAGAAATTTTCCATGAGCTTTATGAAGTCCCCATATTTATTTTTATTTATTTATTTATTTTGGTAAGTGCCATCGAGAAAATTCTGACTTAAACAACCCTTTTTATGGGGTTTCATAGGAGTGGCTGGTGGGTTTGAACTGCTGACCTTATGACTAGTAAGCAATTCAGTGCTCATCCTACAGCGCCGTACCAGGGCCCCATATATTTAATAGCAATTTGAAATTTGTATGATTAGCATGATTTCTTTGACTAATACATTAGGTGTGTATATCAGGCCATTTTATGTAAACATCATTGAATTAAAACTTACAACTCATACTTGTATTCAGAAATCATATGACTGATTGGTAGTTATCCCTTAAATACTAAGGTTCTAGGGTGTTCATGTTTCTTCAATTTATAAATTTAAAGTTGTTTTAGAATTTTTTACAAAGAAAATAAAATATCAGGGAAGGTTATATCATCACCAAAATAAAAAAAAAAACTAGTAAGCTCTCTTTACTTTGGGGAATGATATAAATAAGTTTGATTTCTTTTCTTGATAGGGCTGGGAAGAAGCTAGGCGACGTGGTTTCAGGTACGAAAAGGACTTTTGCTGGGAATATTTTCTCTCTTCAAACACACTTCAGGTAATGTTGATGTTTTGCAGTTATTCTCTTATATGCTAGAGAATAAAGGTATCATGTTGTACAGCAGATCTGCAGTAAAAGTTAATTTTTAAGCATTTATGAAGATGAATTATACAAAATAATATAGAACCTTTATCAAATCAGCTGCAGGAAAAAACAAACACATGAATAACCTAATATAGTAGCATATCTGGTAGTGTAGTGGTTGCGAGTTGAATTGCTAACCTCAAGGTCAGCAGTTCAAAACTACCAGCTGTCCTGCGGGAAGAAAATGAGGCTTTCTGTTCCCATAAAGATTTATAGCCTCGGAAACCCTGTGCAGGATCGATATGAGTTGGAACCGACTCCACAGCACATAACCACCAGCAGTAGTTAGTAACATGCCATCAAGTCAGTATCGACTCATAGCATACAGCAGAATGGTCCTGGACCAACCTCACAATCGTTGCCAGGCCTGAGCCCATCGTTGCTGTCATTGTGCCAGTCCATGTTGTTGGGGGTCTATAAAACATATAAAACTAATGACTGAAAAAGAAACAAGATTCCAGAGTATAAGGGAATGTGCAGTAAAACGCAGTTACTATTCCTATTCTCACCCTTAGAAGTCTTTTTGATAATTCAACCTGAAAATTTTCACTAAGATTTCTAATCCTGTTTTAAACACAGTATGGAACTTTTTGTGATATGATGTGGCACTGTGGGATAATGCACTGGACCACAAAGTCGGTTTGAACCTCAGGGTCAGCAGTTCAAATTCATGAGCTGCTCCTCGGAAACCCTATACAGGGTTGCTAGGAGTCAGAACCAGCTCAGTGGCATATAATGACTATCCATATATATACATATAGTTGATAAGTACTATCCAGTCAGTTCCAACCCATAGCAACCCTGTATAGGGTTTCCAAGGAACTTTTGTGCAAGTAAGTTAATTGCATTTAATTCTCAGTATTATAAATGGGGATATTTTTCAAAATCGGAGTTAGGGAAGGGTGATTTTAAAAACTATTTCCTGAGCCTTTTATAAAATAGAGCAATCCTTAAATATTATTGATCAGGCGCTAAAACAGGCAGACTGTTTTTTGTTTGTTTGTTTTTTTTTTTTTTTGTAAAAGACCAGGTAGTAAATAGTTTTCGCCCTTGCGGGCCATGTTATCCCTGTTTTAGCTACTCAACCCTGCCATTGCAGTACAAAAACAATTGAAGATAATAACCCAGACAAGAGTGGGCGTGGCTGTGTTCCAGTAGAACTGTTTACAAAAACAAGCAGAAGCCAGACAGGCTATAGTTTGCTGACTGCTGATCTAAAGCATCACATTTTTGCCAGAGTTTGTTCATAAAGCAGGGAAACTTGCAACTAAAATTTCTGAGTATTTGGCTCATAGCTGTATCAAAGATACCTACTTCTGTTTGTTACCATTGCTCCCTAGATGCTGCATAACATGAAAGGACAGTTTGCTGAGCATCTTCTTGGAGCTGGATTTGTAAGCAGTAGAAATCCTAAAGATCCAAAATCTAATATAAATTCAGGTAAAGAAGATGACATAGTTTAAATAACTTGCTGTTGTTGTCCATTATACTGTATTTACTTTCCCCACCCCTCTGTCTTCCCACTCCCAATAGATAATGAGAAGATAATTAAAGCTGTGATCTGTGCTGGTTTGTACCCCAAAGTTGCTAAAATTCGACCAAATTTGGGTAAAAAAAGAAAAATGTAAGCATTGAAGATTATTATCAGTTACCTGCATTACTTCCCTTAAACTTTTGAAATCCTTTTAGGCAATAGAACTTTTCTTATAGTATGAATTTGTTCTTATTCATATTTGGGCCATGTTCTTTTCTTTACTTTTGATAACTGAGAAGAAGGCACACTTTAGCATAGACATCGGTTTCCCATACAGCATCTCTCCTCGGAGTCAACTTTCCTGTTATTCATGACTCACAGCAAATGTTAATAAAATATAATAACCAATGTAAATTTTAGAAAGTGAGCCAACTATTAAAACCCAGTGTCTCTAAATCACTAAAGGATAGTTTTTTGTTTCAGGGTTTGGGTTGTTTTTTCCCTCTCTCTGTAAACTGGATAATTTCATAATAATACTTGAAGAAACTTTTGGTAATTTCATAATCTTCAGAAATAAAATGTTAATAAATATATGTACAGATAGCTCTTTTAGTAATTGGAGAGAATGATGAGACTTTTTCCTTTCGTAAGTGAACTCATATTAATAAGGGGACAGAGAAATTGAAAGCCACAAGGGTTTGTACCTCTGTTACCACCTTTTTAGGTGGCATTCTAGATAAGAATTATGCATCCAGTGTCATTAAACTAGATGCTAGCTCAGTGAACTTACAAGAGAAGATTTTGAGAAATAGGTCCAAAGAAAGTAATTCCAAAATTTTTCTAAAACTATGTTGTGATCAGTCTAAGTATCTAGTAGTAATGGACACAGCATGGTTTTATTTGTCATTTAACATTTCACTTTTGAAGACACAAAAAATAGCAGCTGTGTAGAAACAGAAAATATTTGAATTTAGGTTAATTTTAAAAACCAAATTTATCTAATCTTGGTAAACGTGGAAAAGATACAGGAAGGGATAGGGAACTTTGAAAGAGAGACTAAAAGGCAATGATACCCAACCAGGAGTGATTTTGAACTGCAGGGTCAGTGGTTCAAGCACACCAGCTGCTCCTTGGAAACCCTATACAGGGTCGCTATGGGTTAAAATCAACTTGACGTCACTAAACAACAACGAGTCCTGGTGTAGTGCTGTGAGTTAATGCACCAGATTGCAAAGCTGCTTGAACAGCAAGGTTGGCGGTTCAAGCTCACCAGCTGCTCCTTGGAAACCCTATACAGGGTCACGATGGGTCAGAATGACTCAATGGCACCTAACAACAACAACAAGGACATAACATTTATGGTTGTCACCACTAGGAGCAAAGTGTGCTTAATTTTAACATCCTGAACACTTAATTGTGTTCATGAGGAATCTGTACATGGACCAAGAGGCAGTTGTTCAAACAGAACATGAGAGCAATGGATAGTTTAAAATTAAGAAAGGTGTGCGACAGGTGTTGTATTATTTCACCATACTTATTCAACCTGTATGCTGTGCAAGTAATCCAAGAAGCTGGGTTCTATGAAGAAAAACATGGCATCAGGATTGGAGGAAGACTCATTAACAACCTGTGATATGCAGATGATACAACCTTGCTTGCTGAAAGTGAAGAGAACTTAAAACATTTACTGATGAAGATCAAAGAGCACAGCCTTCAGTATGGATTACATCTCAATGTAAAGAAAACAAAAATCCTCACCACTGGACCAATAAATAACATTCTTATCAATGGAGAAAAGATTGAAGTTATCAAGGACTTCATTCTTCCTGGATCACCTGTCAACACTCATGGAAGCAGCAGTCAAGAGATCAGACGATGTATTGCATTGGGCAAACCTACTGCACAAGACCTTTTTAAAGTGTTGAAGAGCAAAGATATCAGCTTGAAGACTAAGTAAGGTGCGCCATGATATTTTCAGTAACCTCATATGCATGCAAAACCTGGATAAGGAAGACCGTAGAGGTATTGATGCTTTTGCGTTGTGGTGTTGGAGGAGAATATTGAAAGTACCATGGGCTGCCAAAAGAACCAACAGATCCGTGTTGGAAGAAGTGCAGCCAGAGTGCTCCTTGGAGACCAAGATGGCCAAACTTCATCTCTTATACTTTGGACATATTGTCAGGAGGGACCAGTCCCTGGAGAAGGATATCATGTTTGGTAGGGTGGAGGGTCAGAGGAAAAGAGGAAGACCCCCAACGAGATGGATTGGCCAAGTGGCAGCATCAATGGGCTCAAGCATGGCGATGCTTTTCATTCTATTTTGTTCTGCTGTGCATAAGGTCACTGAATGGGTACCGACTATGACACCTAACAAGTTGAGGCCACAGGTGTTGCTAGGCATGTCATATTGCACAGCAGCCCCCACAACAAAGGATTAGCTAGTTCACAGTGTCAGTAGTGTCAAGATTGAGGAACTTGAATCTAAGATATAGGACTATGGGCACCAGATAAATTTTATCATTTATGGCAGGATTATCTTCATGTAAAGTGATCTAAGTACACTTTTGACATCAGTACTTTGTTAAATTTTTCCGTCTTCCTATGCACGGTGGGTTAATGCGCCAGACTGCAAAGCTGTTTGAACTGCAAGGTCAGTGGTTTAAACTCACCGGATGCTCCTTGGAAACCCTATACAGGGTCGCTATTTGAGTCAGAGCTGTCTCAATGGCATTTAACAACAAAACAACATTCTGAATTTTAAGAACTTAAAAAAAAAAACCAGTCTTTTAAACAAATAGGTATTCATGACTATCAGCTTTATATTACTTTTAATACAGATATTACTTAATACATTTTTTTAAATGAGGAAATCTGAGTAGTGCATATAGTTAACGCTAAGCTAAAAATTGATTGGCAGTTCCAGTCTACCCAGAGGTAACTTGGAAGAAAGGCATGGTGATCTAAAAAATCAGCCTTTGGAAACCTTATGGGATGCAGTTTTACTGACACATGTGGGGTTTCCTTCAGTCAGAATCAACTCAGAATAATTGTTTATTTAAAAATAAACCTTTCACGTTTTCTCAGAAGGTTGAAAATAGAAATACCTTATGATCCAGCAATTCCTCTTCTTGGTATTTACCCACAAGAAAAACGAGCCACAATCTGAGAAGATACATGCACACCAATGTTCATTGCAGCAATACTTACAATAGCAAAAAGATGGAGGCAGCCAAAGTGCCCATCAACTGAAGAATGGATAAACAAACTGTGGTTACATACACACAATGGAATACTTTTATGCTACCTTGAAGAACAACAAGGAAGCTGCAAGCTACTGCATAACATGGATGAACCTTGAGGGTATTATTATGTTGAGTGAAATTAGTCAGAAATACTGCATAGGACCACTACTGTAAAAGACTAAGGGAAAGAACCCATACTAAAGTGGGTGGGGGGAATTCTTTGTTGATTGGTGGGATGTTGGGGGTGGGTGAGGGGAGGGAGGGGAAGGTGGAGCACAGGGTAGGGATTAGACACAGGATAGTTTGGGTGCTGGGGAGGGGGAGAAAATAAATAAATAAACCTTTCAGACATATCTCCCTTTTGAATAATATTAATTGAAGACTTTCCTAAATTAAGATGATATTTTACTAATATAAAAATAAAGAGCCCTACTAATTAAAACTGAAGTAGAATTATATCAAATTAAATTTATGTTTTGAAATTAGAAGTTTTGAGTGGATATGAAATAATTGAAAGCGTTTTCAGATTAGGTTCTTTTAAATCAGTTGTAATAAAACTCCCTTTTAAAGAAAGTTCATAATTTTCTGTTTTATGTTCATCTGGGTTCATACCTTGTGAAACTAAAAGTTAAGTTCAGAACGCTATTTTGGTATTGTATTGTCACTGTGGGTCGGAACTGACTCGATGGCATTTAACAACAGCATCGTTATAGAACAATGTATAGATGCTTCTCCTGGTTTGAATCGCTTATTGTTTTACATATTTATAGTTACCTTGCTCATGATTTCAATGGTGTGACATATATTGCACCATTTAGGAATGTTCTGTCACCATTTATACTTGCAAATAGATAATTACTTATTTGATTTATAGAGCATCAGTATTTAGTTGGTATTTTCCAGTCTGTTATTAAAATGAAAATTTTATTCTTTCCTCAGATATAAATATTTGAAATTTCATATTGCAGAAAGTAAACCAGATTCAACTGGAGTTTTGGGGGGCTGCTTTTAGGTTTTAGGGTTTGGTTATTTTTAGTAAGATCCTTCATCAAATTTTTGAAATAGTTAAAAACGGAATCTTGCAAATGACTCTTTTTTTTTAACATACTGTTTTTTTAACTTTTTTTTTGAAGGGTAAAAGTGTATACAAAAACTGATGGATTAGTTTCCATTCATCCTAAATCTGTTAATGTGGAGCAAACAGACTTTCACTACAAGTGGCTTATCTATCACCTGAGGATGAGAACAAGTAGTGTAAGTGAATCTTTAAAATAATTATAGCTCTGAATATCCGTTTTGCCTTATTTTTTAATTATATAGTTTTCATAATTCTAAAAATAAATTATATTCTTTCATTTTACTTTTTTCTGATGTGAATCATCCCTTTCTTCCGTAAGCAAGTTGCGTACACTTCAGTTGTGCCTGTCTGTCTGTCATGATGGGTCTTTCTATTTTAATGAATTGTTGTTGTTATGTGCTGTGGAGTCGGTTCCGACTCATAGCGACCCTATGAGTTTCCCAGGGTTTTCAAGGCTGTAAATCTTTACGGGAGCAGAAGGTCTCATCTTTCTCCCGCGGAACAGCTGGTAGTTTCGAACTGCTGACCCTGAGGTTCACAGCCCGATTCGTAACCACTATGCTACCAGAGATCCTTATTTTAATTAATTAAGAGTCATTATTTCATTTGTAAAATTTTCTTTCAGAGAGCCCACTACATGAAGGATTTTGCTGCCTTGCCTATACACTTAATAAATGTTGGTCACAATATTAACTGATTTTATTTATGTTTTTCTATTTAAAAAAATAATTTGAGATTATTGTAAATATTGGACATACCGATAAAAATTTCAGCTGTATTAATTTTGTTGTTGCTATTCAGAAAATATTTTGTTTAAATAGTGCTATAGTTTGTATGGGTAGGGGAAGTGCTTTGGCTTTGTGAGATAAACAGTGGACTGTGAACCACAAGATCGTCAGTTCGAACCTACCAGCCACTCAGCCAGATTAAGATGAGATATTTTTTTTGCTCTTACAAAGATTAAAGCTCTGAAAGTACTATTCAGAGTTGTTGTGAGCCAGAACTAACTCCATGGCACTTAACAGTAATAGCATTGAATTAGACATGTAAAACCAAAACCCCATGTTCTCTAAATTATTGATGACTTTAACATGAACTGTCTTCCCAGTTAGTGTCCATTGTTACACTAGTGAAGGCATCCTGTGGCACTGTGGTTAAGGACTAGTCTGTTAACTACAAGGATGTTGTTAAGTGCCATCGAAAAGTGATTGGAACCCTCCAGCTGCTCTGAGCTTGTGTCTATAAAGATTATAGCCTGGGAAGCCTATGGGGCTGTTCTCCTTTGCCAAATATAATCAGTATCAGAATCAAATCAATAGCAACTCACAAAATAAGAGCTGTTTAGAAGAAAGTGTTAATAGACTCATGATATCATTGAACTGTTATGTGCCGTCAAGTCGGTTCCGACCCATAGCGACCTTGAACAGGGTTTCCAAGGCTGTAAATCTCTACAGGAGCAGAAAGCCTTATCTTTCTCCAGTGGAGCAGCTGGTAGTTTCGAACTGCTGACCTTGCAGTTTGCAGCCCAATTCGTAACCATTACGCTACCAGAGCTCCTTATTATTGAATTAGAAGGGTAATAATAATCTTCTCTGAGGAGTCCTTGTGTGGCCCTGTTGGATACGCACTGGTTTGCTAACCATAAGGTCAGTGGTTCAAGCCCACCAGCCATTCCTCAGGAACCCTCTGCAGGGTTGCTGTGAGTCGGAACACTCAACAACAGTCTTCTCTGAATGTATTAATCTGCTTTAATTATTGCAGATTTACCTGTATGACTGTACAGAAGTTTCCCCATACTGTCTCTTGTTCTTTGGAGGTGATATTTCCATCCAGAAAGATAATGATCAAGAAACTATTGCTGTAGATGAATGGATTGTCTTTCAGTCTCCAGCACGAATTGCCCATCTTGTTAAGGTAACTGAGTTTACAGGATTGTCTCTTGAGTATGCATGCAAATCTGCATGTGGTCTTATAGTTTTGTTCAAAGTGTTACGATGTATTAGACATATCTTTCTCTATTTCAGCACAACAAATAATGTTAAATTATTCTTCCAAATTGCTGTTGTAATGATAATAGGCCAACAATTCTAAATGATTCTTGGTTACTGTGGGTAGAATTTTTAAAATGTAACCACATTTCACTTGGATACTCATAACCACATTTTAGGCTGATTTTTGTGTAATTGCTTTTGAAGGTGGTTGCCCCAACTTAGAGTACTTTAGTTTATTACAATTATTTGGTAGTACATCCGGCTCTGTTGAACATGTGTAATTTTTCTAACCTTAGGAATTAAGAAAAGAATTGGATGTCCTGCTGCAAGAGAAAATCGAAAGTCCTCATCCTGTAGACTGGAAGGATACTAAGTCCAGAGACTGTGCAGTGCTCTCTGCTATTATAGACTTGATCAAAACACAGGAAAAAGCAACTTCCCGGAACTTTCCAGCCCGATTCCAGGATGGGTATTATAGCTGACAACTTTTTGTGATCTGAAATGGCAGTTTGACAGCCGTTTCCCATCATACTTGTTCATTTTTATGTAGCTGCTGAAACCCTGGGACATGACTAGGTGGGAACCTTCAGTAGGCACTCAAGAGTTACTGTGCATGGCTTAATGACATAACGATGTTAACTGTAGGGAGCAATTATAAATATACCATGAGATGCAATGTAGTCTTTCATATACTTTGTTGTGGTCATGCCCACATCATCTTGGGAGTACTACTGTATGTATATATTATGCAACATGAGAATTCTTTTTTTGTTTTATAGAAAATGCATCTTTCTCACCATAAAGACTGATTATAGAACTAGTAGTAATAGATTGATTGGCCAAAAAATAGTGTCAAGTAAAATTTTGAATACAATCACATTTTTTAAATGAAACTTCTATCAGAAGTAAATCAATTTGTTGTGATATAGTCCAGAAATTAATAAAATGTATAGTGTGTAAACTTCTTGGTTTTACATGCCCACCTATTCCTTTTTCTGTTGATGTTTTGTTTTCAGTTTTTAATACAAATGCATCCCTTGCACATTAATTATCCTGTGCAGCATAATGTCTCAGTTAGGAGCACGAGTCTGGAGCTTCACTGCCTAGATTTAAATCTTAGCTTTTTTATTACTAGATGTCTTAGGCAAGGTTCCTAGTCTCTTTGTACGTCATTTCCCTCATCTGTTAAACAGGGGTTACAGTTGTGATGATTAAATGTGTTAATAAAAGGGGGGGCTTCAACAAGTTCCTAAAAAAATGCAACTAAAAGATAATGGAATTTTTCCAAGAAATTTGAAACTCCCTCATACATGTAAAGTACATAGAATAGTGCTTGGAACGGAGAATGTATGAATGAATCTTAGCTAGTATTTGTGAAGTATTCTATTTTGATGTGCAACAATTCATCATATTACACTTTTGTCCTATGCTCTGAATGCTATTTTACTCCTTCTACCAATGAAGTCTAGTGCAACATAGATTGTTTGTTTTTAGCCCTTATTACACTGTGACAGACTCTGTTGGTTATTTGTTTGTCCCTCCTGTATTGCTCACTTGTTCAACCCTATATGCAACCAAGTATGATGGGCCTTTTTCCCAAGGCTGAATTAAGATTTCCTTTAAAGAAATAAGTGGTCTTATTTCTCTTAAAAGTAATTGGTGGGGGAAAAGAATGTGAACCTGTCCTGACCAATGGTACCTTAAGAAAGGTCTACAAGGGGGCTTCAGAGAAAGATTTTCCTCCCTTGTATATACACTTAGAGAGGAAACTCAGCTCTCCTCTGGATGTTGTCCAGAGTCTATCACAGGAAGATAACATCCTGAGGCAGCCTTAGTGAAAAGTTGGAGTCTCCAGAGTTCTTTATGCTGGTGAGTTACTGAAGTAACCTACCCTGGAGAAGTTCTATACGCCTGGACTTACTTTAATATATCAAACCATTGTTTAAGCCACTTTCAGTAAGGTATTTTATGTAAGTTGGCAGAAAGCATTTTAACTGAAACATCCACCATTGAGTGCTGTTTGCTTTGCTGTCCTGGTGTGGCGCTATGAGTTAATATGCTGTACTGCAAAGTTAGTCTGAACCACAAGGTCGGTAGTTCAAGCTCACCAGCCGCTCCTAGGAAACTCTATTCAGGGTCACTATGAGTTGCAATCTATTCGACAAAATTTAAAAACCACAGCGCTATTTCTACCATTTATATTGTGACCTAATAATTTTGACTCATAATGTTTGACAAAAGATAAAAGTGGACATGCTGCAGAAAGGAAACACACAGAAAGAACATCCTGCTGTCCTGAAATAAGCAAATTTTATTGTGCCTTCCAGACAATGCAAGGAAACTCAAGAAGGGGGTAGCGTACAATATCTGGGATCTAGTCATAATGCTGTATTGATCTGTTAATAGACCTAGTTCAGTTACTGCTCTACCTCCCACCATTGCCACCGAGGGTTTGGAAGTACTTGGTGTTCAGGTTCATTCACTGGTTAGTCTACCAAAAGCCATCTGTCACTCACTGAATTCCTGTTAATGAGTCATACCGCCATACTGCAGTAGCATGTTGGTGAATCTCTAGCGGGTGTTGTTTTAAAATAGTAAGTTTGATTTTTGTCCTTTTTTGTTTTTGTATTTTTTCCTTTTACTATCCAGTTCAATTTTACAGTCTGTTGGTGTGAATGGTCTTAGAACTAAGGAAGAATTAAAGGAGTCTTTTTTTTTTTTTTCCTTTTCATTACTACTTAGTGTATTCCATGTTTATAAACTCATGTTTATATTTTATTTATATTTTCTATATGAATGAGAAAAATATCCCTGTAGAATTACTTAATACATGAAGTACTAGAGAAATTAAAATAGTTACTGTGACTTTCAATTTGTGTCTTGTCAGTCAGTAGCTGATCAGGAAAGAAATTTTAATGGAAGATGCCATTTATATTTGTTTTTAAAATAGGACATCACTGAGTAGAATAGGATTTCTAAGTCTTAAGAACTGTTTGTTCTTAAATTTTAATGAATAAGACGCTAAGAAAGAAAATCTATTTGCGTCACCATTCTAAGTCTAGAGGATTAACTTCTGGAAAAAAAACAAACCATTGGAGAACAAACTTTTTTGGGGAAAGGGAATGAAACCATTGAATAATCTTTTAAAGCATATTTTAAGAAGGGTTCCACATGAAATTTTCATAATGCATTAATTAACATGGCCAAAACTATAGACATACAAATATTTATATAAATTTTCAATTCTTACTGCAATTTTTTTTTTAATTTTTTAAACTTTTTATTGTGAATTCACAGAAGGCTTACAGATAAGATCATCAGTTTTACATTCAACAAATCATGTGCTTTATTTCATCTCCATGATTACAATCCCCTCCATGCAACAACAGTTGTCTTACTTCCCTGTGGTTCCCCATTTACATCTTATATTTCACCAAGGAACGAAGCCAAAATATTAGATGCACACATATAAAACAAAACAAAAACTATTCACTTAAATGTCCAAAGGGCATATTCTCCAAACAGCCTCCTGCCTGCTGGTCCACAGCCTTACTTAGTCTATGGGCCTAGAGTCTGCAGCTGCCCTGTTCTCTCCATGCCCCGACCTCTGTCACTGTCTCTGCTGTCACTGCCTTAAAGGTAGGGTCTCATGCTTCACTCATGCTCTACCTTCTTGATGGTCCTGGGATCATCTGTTCCTAAAATGAAAGATTAACTACACCCCCCTTTTAGTTACATCTTCTACCATTACAGTTGTGGCAATCATTATTAATCCTGCTAACAGTTAATCACAATTTAATCGGAAAGTCTTATTAACATTGTTCCCCACCCCCTTTCAACAGGCCCATCTGGAAAAGAGGAAAACTATTCAGTGGAGGTTTTACCTTACCCCCTCATTCTTTGAATGATAGTTTTACACCATCATTTCATTGCAATGATTACAATCTCCTCTGTGCATCATCATTCAACAGTATTTGCTTCTGTTCCCTCTGTTCTTTTTTTCTTTTTTGGGTTTGGGGGTGGTCTTATTGTAGGTTAAACACAAAATTTACCCTAAAAATTAGAAGTTACAGAAAAGCAGAGTCAACAGTGATAAATTGCCTTCCACTCTTTGAACTTTGAGTTTGTGTATATTCATTTTGAGGTAATTGTGATTATGTGCTATATTCATACATTTGTACTATGCTAATGTTTTAAATAGCATTTTTATTCTGAATTTAAAACAATACATTCTCATTGTCAAATACTTGGAACTTAAACATATAACCAATATATTGTTAACATTGTTATATTTTGGTATATTTCCTTAGACTTTTTTTTTTTAACGCTTTAAGGTATCATGTTACGTATAATGAGATTAACTACTATTACAATTGGTTATTGATAATTTATAATAAATGCAATTCAGTAAATTTTGTCAAATGTTTAGGGTCATGTAATAATCACCATTCCATTATAAAACTTTCCTACCTAACAAAAATGTGTTCTGTTCCCCTTTACAATCAATATTCCACTCCCATATCTAGCCTCTGACAGCTCCCTCCTGACTGCTTTATGTCACTATGATAGTAGTTGTATGCCTACAAGTTGGTTTCTACTCAGCAACCTTTTGTAAGGTTTCCAAGTTTGTAAAGCTTTAGGGAGCAGAAAGTCTCATCTTTTTTTCTGTGGAGTGCCTGGTGGATTCAAATTTCTGACCTTGCAACCCCACATGTAACCCACTACACTACTAGAGCTCCCTATATGTCATTACAGTTTTACCTTTTCTAGAATTTTAAGTAGATGGAGACCTGTATAGTAATCATTTGTGCCTTCATATAACAGTGCTTTTGAGATGTCCATGTTGCATGTATAGTAGTTAATTCCTTCCATACTAGTTTAATAGCGTTGTATTGAGTGGAATGTACCACCGTCTGCTTATTCATTCAACATTTAATGGACAATTAAGTTGTTTTCCATTTGGGCTATTATGAATAAAGCTGCTATGAACATTTGTATACAAGCTTTTGTGTGGCTATATGTTTTTATTTCTCTGGTAAATACTTAGTATTGGAATTACTGTGTCAAATAATAAGTGGCATAGCACTGTGGGTTAATGCGCCATACTGCAAAGCCATTTGAACTGCAAGGTCGGCAGTTCAAGTTCACCAGCTGCTCCTCGGAAACCCTATACAGTGTTGCTATGTGTTGGAACCAACTCGACGGCACTTCACAACAACAACATAGTAAGTGGCAGGAGTCCTGGTGTGGCACTCGCAGGATAATTCACTGGACCACAAAGTCAGTTTGAGCTGAAAATCAATGGTTCAAACCCATCAGCCGCTCCTCAGAAACCCTATACAAGGGTCTCTATGAGTCAGAACCAATTTGACAGCACTTAACAGTAATAACAACATAGTAATTGTACAAGGGGGCTTCAAAAATTTCCTGGAAAAAAGGAATGAAAAGGTAATGGAATTTTCCACAAATATTTTAAAGCCCCTAATATTTTTAACTTTATAACAAACCACTAAGCTTGTCCAAAGTGACTGTACCTGCCTTACACTTCTAGCAGCAATATGTGAGGTTTTCCTTAATTTTGTTTCAGTCTTTTATGTATAGTTGTATCTCATTGTTTTTATATTTATATTTGTCTAATCTACCACTCATCATTTTGTTATAGCTTGTTGCTGAGATGCTGGAAGCCACGCCAATGAAATTTCAAATACCAACAAAATCACACACGTGGTAGACAGTTATTATAAGAGCTCCCAGACTAAGTCTGGGAAGACAGACCTAGCAATCTACCTTTAAAAAAAAACGGCCAATGAAAACCTTATTTTCTGCTGGAAAATGAGTCACTCAGGTTGTAAGTTACACAAAATACAACTCCTCAAAAACTACTTGACTGTTGGCTGGAGTAAAGCTCTTAGGACCTTCATTGGCTGATGGGACACAATTCAAAATGAGAAGAAACAGCTGCAAGCAGCTATTAACAGAATATGGAGTGTACGAAGTATGAATCAAGGGAATGTGGTAGGTGTCAAAAGTGAAATGTAACGTTTGAAAATCCATATTCTAAGAATTAGTGAACTCTAATGTTTTGGAGTCCTGGCATGGTACTGTGGTATAAAACAAGGTGGTGGATCAGACTCACCAGCCACTTCTTAGAAACCCTATACAGGGTCGCTGAGTCAGAACTGACTCAATGGCACTTAATAAAAACAACAGTAGAAATAACACCTTTTAAGATGAATGACTTAATTCTGGCATTGATGATGAACACAGCTGCCTTCCTAGCAATTGGCCTGGATTCATTTCTTGGCCAACACAGCTCTAGATTTTGGAGCTCTGATAAGCACTGAACTGCTAACAAGGTCTATGCTTCAAACCACCTTGGAAACTATAGAGTCACTGAGTTGGAACCAATTTGATGCCGCTTAACACCACCAACAGCTTACTTACTGCAAATAGTTTTTTAAGCAACTATGCATGTGGATCTCATCAGATGTAATACACAAGAATAAAATCCCTATCTGTGTAATGGAAGCTCAGTATCATCAGAACAAAGCCAAGGACCAAGTGCGGAACAAACCATCAATTGGTTTATACGCAAGGCTGAAGAAAAGTTCATAAGAGCCAAAATACAATCTTGAATATATACAACCTGAATTTGAAAACCATCTCAATATTAGATTTGAGCCTCGAAGACTAATGACCAAAGACTAGATGAGTTGTGGAATGAAATCAAGAACACCATACATGAAGAAAACATAAGGTCTTTAAAAAGACAAAAACGGATTTGCAGAAGAGACTCTGAAACTTGATTTTGGACATAAAGTAGCTAAAACCACTGAAAGAAAAGACGTGAAAGAGCTGAACAGAAAATTTCAAGGGGCAACTTTAGAAGACAAAGTATTATGTTGCAATGTGCAAAAACCTGGAGTTAGAAAAGCACTTGGTATTTGTTCAAGCTGAAAGAACTCAGGGGAAAACATCAGTTGCAATATTGAAGGATTCTATGAGCAAAAATATTGAACAACACAGCATTACAATAAGATGAAAGAATTAATACAGTCACTGTACCAAAAAGGATTGGCTGGTGTTTAACTATTTCAAGAAGCAGCATATGATCAAGAACTGATTGTACTGAAGGAAAGAGTCCAAGTTGCACTGAACGCATTGATGAAAAATAAGACAATTAAGATGTAGCAACAAACATTCAAGGCTGGGAGCATTCATTCATCTAGGCCAAGAAATTTAGAAGACAACTACTGGCCAACCAACTGAAAGAAATACACATACCTGCCTATTCCAATGAAAGGCAATCCCATACCCATTTGACCTAGCTTCAATGGCTTGATAATCAGAACTCGACTAGAGGACGATAAAAATTTTGATAAATGAGAGTAAATTGCTACAATTTGGTGAACTCGACCTATATTCATGGAGGTAGTAGCATAAAATACCAAAAGAGAGGGAAGGGGTCTTCAAGTATCAATGTTGTCCCCTCTGTATACAAGGCCACAAAGTGCCTTTAGGTAGACACTGGCTACAAGTTAAGGCACAAAGTGACTGACTAACAAGGTTTCAAGAGGGAGTTTAAGAGTGTGGGGGGAAAGATAGAGTCCCCACTGAATAGTTTTCATCTTGTCTAGATGTTGTTAGGTGCCATAGAGTCGGTACCGACTCATAGCAACCTTATATGCACAACAGAACAAAACGCTGCCCGATCCTGGGCCAACCTCACAATTGTTGCCACTCTTGAGTCCATTGATGCTGCCACTTTGCCAATCCATCTCATTGGGGGTCTTCCTCTTTATTTCTTACCCTCCACCTTACCAAACATGATATCCTTCTCAAGGGACTGGTCCCTCCTGATAATATGTCCAAAGTATGAAAAAGGAAGTTTGGCCATCCTGACCTCCAAGGAGCACTCTAGCTGCACTTCTTCCAACACATATCTGTTGGTTCTTTTGGCAGCCCATGGCACTTTCAATATTCTCCAACA
Organism: Chrysochloris asiatica; assembly: GCF_000296735.1. Lineage (NCBI taxonomy): Eukaryota > Metazoa > Chordata > Mammalia > Afrosoricida > Chrysochloridae > Chrysochloris > Chrysochloris asiatica. The sequence goes on from NW_006408631.1 coordinate 5,397,103, forward strand.
CCATAACTCAAAAGCATCAATTCTACGGTCTTCCTTATTCACTGTCCAGCTTTCGCATGCATACGAGGTTATTGAAAATACCATGGCTTGGGTCAGACACACCTTAGTCTAAGCTCTTTGCTCTTCAATGCTTTAAAAAGTTCTTGGGCAGCAGATTTGCCCAATGCAATACATCATCTAATTTCTTGACTGCTGCTTCCATGAGCATTGATAGTTGATCCAAGAAGAATGAAGTCCTTGACAACTTCAATCTTCTGTTGATAAGAATGTTGTTTATTGGTCCGGTGGTGAGGATTTTTGTTATCTTTACATTGAGATGCAATCCATGAAGACTTTGATCTTCTTCAGTATGCATTTTAAGTTCTCTTCACTTTAGCTAGCAAGGTTGTAATCATCTGCATATCACAGGTTGTTAATGAGTCTTCCTCCAATCCTGATGCCACATTTTTCTTCATAGAACCCAGCTTCTCGTATTATTTGCTCAACATACAGGTTGAATAAGTATGGTGAAAGAATACAACCCTGTCTCACACCTTGTGCAAAAACATTCCTTCTGAAAGAAGTTGCAATTCTGGCTTCCTTACTCCTCATCCTCCCTGAGTGGAGCCCTTTAGGACCCAGTCTACAAGAGAGCCAAGTATGGCAGGTACTGTGATACCATGAATTTACTTGATGCGGTTTTTTCTCTCAGAAGTCTTCTTAACTCCCACCGAACAAATGAGTTGTTGCTATTAAGTGTCCTTTAGTCAGTTCTGACTCATAACGACCCTTGTGGCTCAAACTGACCTTGAGGTCCAGTGTGTCTCCTACAGAGCCACACCAGAACTCCTACAGTTTGGGTGGGGAGCATTCAAATTGGGTGTAGAGGACTCGAACACCAGGATTGGTTTGTTTGCCATCACTCTAAGGACTCCAGGTATGGCACTGTAGGATCAGCACTAGACTGTGAACCATAAGGTGGACAGTTCAAACCCATCCGCTGCTCCTCTGAAACCCTATATAGGGTCGCTATGCGTCGGAACTGACTCAACAGCACTTAGTAACAACTAAGTTTCAAAGGAGCCATTTCAGAAGCAGAAACACATGATCCCGGGGCCATCAAGAAAGATGAGCACTGAATAGAGTTTCGAGATTTCTACTTAGAAAGGTGGTGGCAGCCGGTAGAGGTAGTGACATGGAGAGACAGAGCAACTGTGGGTTTCCTGGACCATGAGTTAAGTTGAGTGGTTATGGGCAGGATGCTGAATTACAAAATGTGCCCTTTGGACATTTGCAGACTTGTCCAAGAAAGACAGAAGCCTAGTGGCTACATGGCTGAGAGGCCGAAGACAAGAACAAAGGATCCCTGTACTATGTTGTTGTTGTTGTTAAGTGCCGTCGAGTCGGTTCCCCTGTACTATAGCAGAGGAGATATTGCTGATGGGAAGACTGTGCTATCCTGAGTTGTTTCTGATCCTGAATGATGCCTTCTTCACTTGCTTAATATTGCCTCTGCATTCCATGTAGTCATTATAATGGATTATTGAACCCAGAAGAGAAATAAGGATGCTGTGGGAGGGATGGTTGGTGTCAAACGAATGCAAAGAAAGTTGTAGGGTGGTACCATGTTTGTCCTCCACTCCATAGAAATTAGACTTGAGCTGATCTTGAGTTCGATTCTTCTTCCACTTGTGAAGCCAGAGGAAGTCAAGCATGGCTTCCCTGCAATTTTTTGCAGGCACTAAACTTTGACTGGAGGACTCCTGGTATGGTATTGTAGATCAGCATTGGACTACAAACTACAAGGTCGGCAGTTGAAACCCATCAGCCGCTCCTTGGAAACCCTGTACATGGTTGCTATGAGTCAGAATCAACAAACTTCAATCAGAGTCGTGGTGTGGTACTGTAGGATAAACACTGGATCCCAAGATCAGTTTGAATTGCAATGTCTGTGGTTCAAATCCACGGGGTCAGCAGTTCAAACCCACCAGCTGCTCCTTGGAAACCCTATTCAGGACCGCTATGAGTTGGAACTGACTCAATAGCACTAACAACCAACTTTGACTAACATTACTCAGTTCTTCAATTTCACCAAGTAGCTGTGTCTCTGATGCTTCTCAAAGCCCAGGGAAAACACAGCAACTACTTGTGATAGCATGAAGGAAAGGCCCAGCAAAGGTGCATGATTGCTGTATCCTAACACAGATGCAACTACATGACACGTCTTCCCAGATGGTTGCATTAAAGCTGCACGCGATACTGGGAACCTGGATAGTTAACATTTTAAAGTTTCATAGTATTGTAAAGAATAGTGTTATGGATTGAATTCTGTCCCTCACCCCAAAAACTTATGTGTCAGCTTAACTGGGCTATGATTCACTGTGATTTGGCAGTTATATATAATGATCCCCATGCTGTGATCTGATGTGACACACCAGTAAAAGGATCAAGGGTGGGATACACCACCCTTCTACCACTCTCCTGTCAGTGTGTGTTACAGCTATGATGCTGGAGGCTATACAACTCAGTATTTAAAATACCAGTAGGGTCATCTAAGGTAGACATATCTGAGAAGAGACAGACTAGGAAGAAGGGGTGGATTCGTTCTGAATGTTCAGGCACTAAAACCTTATAAATAGTAGCAGAACACTGTCAGATACAGTGTAGAAGACAAGCCCTTACTTAAGGTTGAAAACACTCAAGATATGACTGGAAAAGAGGTGCCTCCTCAAAGTAGTGTAGAAAATAATGACATGAATGGAGCAAAGCTTTGGGAGCTTTTATTTGCTAATGGGGCACAAGTCAAAATTATGAAAAATAGGTACAAACATCCATTAATAATTAGAACATGGAATCTACAAAGTAAGAATCTAGGAAAATTCTAATTTGTCAAAATGAAATGGAATGCCCAAAGATCAATATCCTAGGCACTTGTGAGCTGAAATGGACTCATACTGGCCATTTTGAGTCTGACAATCATAAGGTTTACTATGACAGGAACACAAAACTGAAGAGGAATGGAATCATAGTCACCAAACAGAACATTTCAAGATCTATCTTGAAGCATAATGCTGTCTGGGACAGGATAATATTCATACAGCTACAATTAACTGTAAGACAAGAACCACTATTATTCAAATTTACACATGAACCACTAAAGCATGAAAATGAAACTGAAGAATTTTGCCAACTTCTTCAGTGTGATTATTGATCAAACATGTAATCAAGATGCACTGATAATTACTAGTGATTGGAATGTAAAAGTTGGGAACAAAGAATAAGTATAATAAGGTCCTTAATTGGAAAATAAGGTCTTGGTGACAGAAATGATACTGGAGATCACATGAGAGAATTTTGCAAGACCAATGACTTCTTCATTGCAAATATCTTTTTAAGATAACATAAAAGACATATATATACAGATAGTTCCATATGATAAGCATTGGATTATGAACCAAGGACCACAGTTTGAACCTGCCAGCCACTCTGTGGGAGAAAAAAAAATAGGTTTTCTGCTCTGTATTACAGACCATAGGTGGAATCCTGAACTTTACCCAGAATCTTCTGAGGTGGTAAATTTAAACTTGAAAGGACAAGCAGACCAATCTGGAGTGACTAGAAGAACAGAAGATACTTCTTGAAAGAATGACTGAAAGGAAAAATACAAAACAATAATGGCAGACCGACTGTTACTACAAGAACAAGCAAGTTGCTCATCCAGGAGACATCAAGGCAAGTGGCCGGGGCCCCTCAGGGCAAACCCCCTTCCAAGACTAATACTCAATGGGAATACACGCTCTGATTGGTGACCATGTTAATCATCGATACGGGGAAGTGAAGAAACAACTGTAATAAAGCTGTGAGCTAAGCCCTACAACATTCAATAGACTCCTGTGAACCCAGGTGGAGACCTGGTTGGCCAGCAGTGTGGCAAGACCTGGGGACTCTTGGGCCCAGAGTTAGTGACATAACCACAGAGGATTAGAGTGGAGAGTGAAGCGTCCAGCTGATAAGAAGAGAGGCCATATGCACAAGAACACCCACACTTGCAGATAATACCCACTTAACCTGGCTTCATTGACTGAATGATCAGAGCTCAACTAGAAGAAGAAAGAAGAGGAAAAAAGAGTAACCTGATACAATTTGATGACTGTGACCTATACCTGTGGGTGCAGGAGCTCAAAAGAGGGAACAAATCTTTACAGCGAGGATCATTCCCACTCCCTCCATACACAGAGTAGACAGGGATGGGCAACTTGGACACTGGCTACCCAAAATGGGGACAGAGAGGGGGCTACAAAGACAAGAAGTGACTTGCTTACAAGCTTTCAAGAGGGAACCTAGATCCAGAGGGCAGAGAAGGTAGAATATCCACTGAGTAGTATCCAGTCTGTCTAGGCGGGGCTGATGAAAGGAAATGGGGATAGAACTCTTGTGGTACAATAGTGAATAGTTGTTATAAGGACTGATTGTGAGGGTTGAAATTGTAAAGGTGGACATTTTGTAGCAAAAGGAGGGAAGTGGTTGACTTTGCAGTCCAGGAGTGGAGGCCCCTGGAACCATCAAGTGAGAAGAGTAGAGTGCGAGACCCTACCCAGAGAAGCAGAGACGTCAGAGATGGAGGCAGAGAAGATGATGTATAGAGATGGAGTGGCTGGGGACTCTAGACCCAGAGAGGGAAAGGGGCTGTGTGCTGACGACTGGGGGGTGGGCTTGCAGGGTATACCCTTTGGTTAGTTGGTGATGCATGGGGGGGATTGTAACCATGGCAATGAAATGGTATACGATAGGATGAATGTAAACCTAATGTTCTTCCATATAAACTATCACACAATACACAATAAAACATTAATAATAATAACAAAGCTTTCTGCTTCCTCGAAGATTTAAAGCCTAGGAAATCCTATACAAGGTCGCTATAAATTGGAACCAACTCCGCGGCACTTAACACCACCACACAGATGTATCTCGTCAGATAGAATACAGCAAAATCAAATTGACTACATCTATGCAAAGAAACAAAAAGCTCCATATCACCACCCCAAACAAGGCTAATGGCAGACTGTGGAACAGATCATCAATTGCTCATATGCAACTTCAGACTGAAGCTGAAGAAAATCAAAACAAGTCCACAGGAGCCAAGATATGACCTTGAACAAATCTCACCTGAATTTAATGATCTCAAGAACAGATTTGATGCATCTCACATTAATGACAGAATACCAGAAAAATTGTGGGACGACATCAATAACATCACACAGTGAAAAAGGCAAAGGTCATTAAAAGGACAGGAAAGAAAAACCCAAACCAAAAACTGTGTGCCAGAAGAGACTCTGAAACTTTCTTCTGAGTGTAGAAAATCTAGTGAATGTACGACATGTGGAAGTAAAAAAAAAGGAATAGAAAACTTCAAAGGGCAGCTTGAGAAGACAAAGTCAAGTATTACAACGAAATGTACAAAGACCTGGAGTTAGATAATCAAAGGGGATTAACATACTCAGCATTTATGATGCTGAAAGAACTGGCGAAAAATTTCAGGACTTGATGTGCATTACTATGATCTCTGGGCAAAATACTGGATGGTACAGAAAGCATCAAAAGAAGATGGAAGGAATACAGTGACTGTACCAAAAGAAATGGTCGATGTTCAACCATTCCAAGAGGTAGCATATGATCAAGAACCGATGGTACTGCAGGAAAAAGTCCAAGCTGTTCTGAAATATTGGTGAAAAACAAGGCTCTAGGAATTGATGGAATACAAATTGAAAGCTTTCAACTGATGCATCACTGTAGGTTCTTAATGGTTTATGCCAAAACATTGGAAAGAGAGCTCTCTGGCCAACCAACTGGAAAAGATCCAGAATGCTCCTCAGTAGCCAGAATGATGAGACTTCGTTGAGGTTTTTTCTCCTAGTTTAAAAATTGCAAGTAGTTATTTTGTGATAAAAATAAATTCACTTGAAAAAAAAAAATTCACTTTAGCAGTGATTTTCCCATGAAACCAAATCTTTTCATAACATGATAGAGCAAGTGCTCAATCTCTTTTTCCCTTTTGTATTCTCACACTGATGTGGAGACATGGTGTTAGGAGGTATCCTGGTTTTACAGAACACAGAATTGTTTTTCTGAAATATTACTTCTTCTTTAGGAATGGATGCTCTGAAAAATGAAGACATTCTAAATTTGCTCTTCTCTACCCAAGAATGGGAGTTCTGATGTGGTGCTGTAGGATAAGCACTCAACCTCAAGGTTGGCTTCAACTGCAAGGTCAGTGGTTCAAACTCACAAGCCACTCCTTGGAAACTCTAGACAGGGTCGTTATGAGTCAGAACCGCACTTAAAACAACCCAAAATGATGAACCTGAATAGTATCCTGAAGATACCTTGGACATGGTTAACCATCTTCCAGAGTCTAAAGCCCATTTTGACAGTAACAAAAATAACATTGACTTTGTATCAGAATGAAGCAGTTGATATCACAGAAGAAAAGACTAACCAGATGGTGATGCTCACTGAGGAAAATGAAGGTGAATGGTGTAAAAATATTATCTTCTATTTTGAAAACATAATAAACTTGTTTCAGCAGTATGACAAAATATACTTGGCTTGACCCATGAAGATATAAAAGTATATTTCTTTTTGTCTGTATTATGGGAGATATTTTGGTAACATAAAAGTCCAAATGAACCTTTTGAGTGACCCAGGAAATAACACCACAATATAGAGGGCAGAAGATTACAATGACAAGTGAAAAGTGGAAGTCCACCATCACAGAGGAAATAAAACATTCATTGCTGTGCACATAAAGATGGGTATACCTATCTTGCCAGAGCTCAAGATATAATTGGTCTAGTGACCCTGTCCTGGAGTTACCGCTCTTGTACAACTTTTTATTAAAACAAGATTCAAGAAACTGAGAACATGTGAGGGGGCCAAAGGGATTAAAAGATAATAGAGTTTATTCACACTCTTTGCAAGCCCCTCATACAATTCAGCAGTCGTGTACAAAGGAGAGCATGTGTCAGATTGTTCTCAGTTCTCGAAGCTCTTATTAACCACCTAAAAGGGCTGTACATACCATCGAGTATCAAAGCAGTTGAAAGCATGGTGCCGTTCAAGGGCCATTTGTCAATAAAATATATGCCCATGATGCTCATCAAACATGGGTACAAAGCACGGTGCTTGGCTGACTCACCAACTGGCTTTGTAAGTTAGTTTGGTATCTAGTCCAGACAAAAAGATACGGATAGCAACTCACTTTTCTCATTCAGCGGGAGTGTTGTTCTTAGACTGTGTCATTCATGCAACTCTTCTCAGGCTCATTGCCTTCGATGATTTTTTCCTTCTGTTACCTGATGAGAAGTATGAATGAAAGGGAACTGTATGTTGTAAGCACAATGTGATCTAATAAAATAAGCATTACCAAAAAAATGACAAAGTTGTTGTTGGTAAATGCCGCCGAGTCAGTTCCGACCCACAGCAACCCTGTATAGGGTTTCCAAGGAGCAGCTGGTGCATTTGAACTGCCCACCTTGCAGTTCAAACTGACCTTGAGGTCAGTTGCTTATCCTACAGCACGCTACATCAGGACTCTAGAAATGATGAAAAGGAGAGATAAATTATAGCAAGGAGAATTTCTGTTTCATACAAAAGGATGCATGTTGACAGTCAGGTGGCAGGACAATAAACCTCTGAAGTTTTGTCAACACTCTGCAATCCAAATGGCATCTCTTGTGTTGAAAGAAAAAACAAAAAAACAGAGTTTCTCCTCAGTAATATCTTGGCCAAGGGAAGTTGTAGAATGCATCACCATATTGGGAGGAGTGACCTGCTTTGACCAAGGGATAAAAGGTACTCAGTCAGAGAGCACTCTCACAAATGGTGGTACAGACTACCTTATTTCCTTACTGACTCTGGCGCTGTAAACAGTTGACAATGTGGAACTGTAACAATAGGGGCAGATGTGACCAACTTTCCTTCAGACTCACTCTCATTAGGTCAGGAAATCAAAGGGAGAGGAAGATCCACCGTGTTCATGAAGAGCAAGTGGGGGGGGGGCAGGGGAGTAAGCAGCATGCTAACTGATGCATGGCTCTTACAGGTTGGAAAGCATTTACCTGTCAAGGGATTTAGGCTACCATAATTAGAAGGGGATTCAAACAACAATTATACACAGGTATTGTGGAGTGCTTTTACCCCAGGTTTTCACACAAGAAAATAAAATTGCTAGGAAACAATGATTTTTTTTTTCTACGCCTGTTCCCACCTACCCTGATGCCAGCATCCAGTGTTTGGAACCTATGTGTCCTATATAATATTTATCAAAACCCATCACACCTAACAAAAAAATTAAACACTCAATGACTCAGCATGCATTCCAATAGTGGAAAAACATTTTATCCACCAAACCTTTTAAGTGAAAAATAATTCAGTCACAAAAAGGTTAAGAAAAGCTATAGTCATGCATAATTTCATGGCAACTCAGAAGAAACAGCATGGCTCTAGTTCTCTAAAAAATGCTTGTTTTAACAGGGCAGTTGATGTCAACATGGGCACACAGAGAACAGATTAGTTACTTTCAATATTAGCTATAGATACCATCTAAGTAGAAACTCTGATTTAACCAAAAATTTGGCATGCTGTACCTACCAGCTGTTCTGCGGGAGAAAGATGAGTGAGACCTTTTGCTCCCGTAAAGATTTACAGCCTTGGAAACCCAATACAGGGTCACTATGAGTTCGAAGTGACTCCACGGCATGTAACAACAACATACTGAAAGCAGCCAAGAGTAAATTAAATCACATGGACACAAAGGTACAAGTATACACAAACTCTTTATAAATCCACATATTTTGCCAAAAGTGTACAAAGCAGTCTCAATTTATTGGGACAATAATGAACATTTTTGTCCTCCACAGGTCACTGAATGAAGTCACTGTACAATTCAGAGAAGATCTTCATAGAACTAAGTTTGGAAATAAAAATCCTGTGCCAGAGAAAATGACAATCCATGGCTGAAATTAAACATTGTGAATACGTTAAACACCTGCCATGTAACAACTATATCTAATAACAGTATTAACCAGCTTCGCAAATCATGTTCTGAATTAGAAGATGCACGTTTCCAAAAGTGTTTCATGTCACTACTTATAAATTAATTCACAGGATTCATTTAGCTGCTTTTTAAAAACGGGTATTAGCAAAAATAATACAAACTGATCTCTCATCTAGTTTCCTTCCTAAATGAAAACATCACCTTAGATTAGATTACAACATGTTAGCATCAACTTTAAAGAAATCAGTGACAACATTATAACGAAGACAGGGTTCTTTTTCTATACACCCCAAGACATCACTGCTGTACTCCCCTGGTATTACATCATTGACAGACTCACCCAGATCTCAAAGAACTAGCAACCTGGCATGGCTTTTACAACCAGAAATGCATGCAGGGAGAAAAAGAGCAGCCCAGTGGGAAACACCCCATGTGCGCACTAGCCGCTGAGGGGCAGGACAGAGAAGTGAGTCAGGCACACTGCCCTCCTAAAACTTTCCTCACAATTTCAGTAACAGGTTGCCAGGCAGGAGCTGGGACACATTAGCTTTCAGTCCTTAAATAACACATGCTTTTCCAGGTTTTATCCCTTTATGGAAAGAATAGTTAATGAGGGAAAAGAACTCTAAGTAAAAATCACTTCTGTCTCCTAATCTCTGAAACCTGCTATGAAAACAAGTCCACTCTGCACACTGTTGTTGCCATTGTTAGTTGCCGTTGAGTTGACTCCATCTCATGGAGGCCCCATGTGTATAGAGTAGAACTGCTCCACAGGGTTTTCAAAGGCTTTCAGAAGCAGATCACCAACGTTTCTTGGAGGAGCCTCTGGGCAGGCTCGAACCACCAACCTCTAGGCTGGACCTAGAGTGTTTAACCATTTGCCTCACCCAGTGGAAGAAAAAAAGTTCTGCAGAAACCTCCAGGTAAGGGAGACTCCAAATTCTGCAAGACTGTTCATGCAGGCAGAGTGGGCTCCCTTTAAAGTCAAAGTGTTATGCTGCATTTAGCTACTGGCTTCTTAATGCCCTTGAAGGCCTAAAGTTTCCCTTACCTTAAGCTGTTTTCCAGTCAATTTCTGATATGGAAAGGGGAAGTAGGAATGACCAAAAACCTTGCATTATTGAAGGCAAAGCAGTCTTCTGTCTGTTTATCTACGTAGCTGGAAATATTTTAAAAAGTATGGTTCCTGTCTCCATTTTTCCACATACTTGAACCCATGTAAATTCTATGTTAGAGTAGCTAAGTTTTAGGAGGCTATGTGTATGTAAGAAGAATATGGGAAGAGAGGGACTCTAAAAAAACAATGTTTCAGTAAGTCTCCTTACTTTCCTTGTAAGGAGGAAAAAGGTGGCAAAAATTCAAGTGTCAATTAACTTCCCTTTTCTAGGAAGAGGTTTAAGGGAAAAAAAAAAACAAAACCTAAAACTCAAAACATTAACAGCTCACCTTTGGAACTTAACCAGTTCCTCTTGAAACGCAGCAGTACAATCAGGTCTAAAAAATAAAAAGCTGCAAAAACATTTACATCCTTTAAGGATAGAGTATCTCTCCAAAATTGGGAGAACCATGTAACGGAGATGTTCCAAGAGGGACAGTTAAGATTCTTAGTTAAATGAAGGCTGAAAAAACCACGATACAGCAGCTCATATACAATTTTATGTCAGAATGTGGTAGGATAAGAAGGATCAGATGCTGTCTGCCCATTGAAACGGACAGCTCAGCTGCACTGGGTACCTGATGAGGCAAACGGACAGCGTGCACTCACTGAACTTCGTGAACTAGCTCTACCCAGTAGCTGCTCACCAGAGCACAGCAACCTGGCAAGTGTAAAGGCAAGTGTTTTCATTCTCTGACTTCAATGGTCCACATTACAATGAACACAAACCAACCACAGCCAACCAGCACCCCCATTCTGTAGTGCAAATCTCGCAGTAACAAAAGGTTGTCTGAGAGGCTACACGTTGGTCTCCAGGCCTAGCAGACGTCCCATTCTCTCTACATTCTTATCAATTGTAGCCTGACATGTTATCTCCTTGGCACATTCCATAGGAAACCAGCCCCTTTCTCCGTCTCGAAGCCGTTCTCCTTCATACCAACCTGCAAAGAAGGACAAAGTCTGCATCAAGTGACAAGTAGAGTATTGAGCGGAGTCCTCACTGCGAGGCTCCGAGGAGCGCACAGAGAAGATCAGAGACACCACCCCACCTGTGGTGGGTGACCACAGATGACAGAAGATGAGAAGGGAGTGTTGGATTGAAGGAAGGTTTTGGGGGGAGGGTGAATGCCATGCTGAGGACAGATCATGTGAACTTGGGCTGAGCCATCTGGGATGGGACACTGTTTAGGGGCAGCAGGTCAATTTGTTTAGAGTTTTGAAAGTAAGGAAGAATCTCTGGAAGATGAGAACTATGTCCCTGGGGGACTGAAGAAGAAGAAAATGTTTCATGGTTCCTTTTGAATAACAAACCACAAAATTGCATCTTTAGTCAAAAGCATTAAATTGGTATCAATAACATACAACAGATGAGAGACAGATGCAGAAATAAAAACGGGAGGAAAAGAGGACAAAGAGTAATATAAGCTCCAACTCATGGAGACCCTGAGTGTGTCAGAGTAGAGCTGTGCTCCATAGCGCCTTCAGTGGTTGCTTTGGGGAACTAGATTGTCAGGTCTTTCTTCTGAGGGGCCTCTGGGTGGACTCAAACTTCCAACCTTTTAGCTGGCAGCAGAGCATGTTAACCATTTGTTCCACCCATGATTGAGGGTAAAAGATGTCAGGTGTCCATAAGTTCCTTAAGGAGTTCTGCCATGGCACTGTGGGTTAATGCGCTGGACTGCAAGGTCGGTTTGAACCACAAGGTCGGCGGTTCAAGCCCACTAGCTGCTTCTCAGATACCTTATACAGGATTGCTGTGAGTCATAAATGACTTGATGCACTTAACAGCAGCAAAGTGCCTTAAACACCTCTGTAAGCCATCTTTAAGGCTCTGAGAAAAGACTGACTTAGAAAATAAAGTCCCAGGAAAGGAGAAAAGGAACAAGAACAGAGACAAGCAGAGTTAAGAAGGCAGTGCATATGGTCTGTCTTACATGTTACTGACTTGGGATCATCGCCACAGAATATAGGAACAAATAAGAAAACGTGATTTCTCAGGTCTTATATCTGAGACTACCATGTTTGATAAAACACTCCACTCACCATCACTGACTTGCTGATAAATGAGGACCACATCTGCCACCTGAAGGGAGAGTTCATCGGGCTGCTTGGCAGTAAACGATCTAATGATTTCCACCTGTGTCAGTGCTGTGGAGGGAAAGAGACACATTGAGCTTCTAGTAGTAGAGAAAAAAACAGAACTAAGGTACATATATGAATAATGTACATTCACTTGCTCTTTCTGTATAATTCACAACTTGCGTGGATAAAACAAGACGGGCTTATGTCATAAAACAGAAAGTCTTTTCTGGGAAGTCTACTCAGTTGCAAGCTTTTAAATTTTTGTTGTTGTTGTTAGGTGCCATCAAGTTGGTACTGACTCACAGCGACTTTATGCATGATAGAACAAAACACTGCCCAGTCCTGTGCCAATTTCACAATCATTGCTACGCTTGAACACACTGCTGTGGCCACTGCTACTCCATTTTGTTGGAGCCTCTTCCTCTTTCTCGCTGACCCTCCATTTTACCAAGCATGATGTCCTTCTCCAGAGACTGGTTCCTCCTGATAATATGTCTAAAGGTATAAGAGATGAAGTCTGGCCATTCTGGCTTTTAAAGAGCATGCTGGCTGCACTTCTTCCAACACTGAGTGGTTTGTCCTTCTAGCAGTCCATTGAACTTCTAATATTCTCCTTCGTTACAATAATTCAAATGCATCAATTCTTTTACAGTCCCCCTTACTTCATAACTCTATGGTGGGGGACCAAAGGAGGGAAGCCTTGGAGGAAACTTTGATAAAGCAGATATTAGAAATCAAGAGGACCATCTTCTGAGATGTGAATTCCTTCAATAATAGCCTTGATAAGGGGTCATTAGTCACGTCACCCAATGGAGCAAAAAATAGCATTAGGGAAACCGAGGCAAGACAGATTAAGTAATGTACCAAAGTCATGCAATGGATTATGAAATTTGCAACACACCCAGTTCTCCTGGCTCTCTTCTAGTGCACTCCTCATCCTGCCAGAATCAACATATGAAAATGGCCAAAAGTGTTTAGAAATAAAAGGCACTCCAACCGAAAGTTTAGAAAGCATTGTTGAGTTCTCAAAAAATGATGATTCTGTGATGTAAAACAACCAACTTCAGTAACAAGAGTTCATGTGACCTCTTACCTAGATCATTTATTCTTTACTTTAAAACTCAGTGGAGTCCTGGTATGGCGCTGTGGGTTTAACGCGTCAGACTGCAAAGCCGTTTGAACTGCAAGGTCAGCGGTTCAAGCTCACCAGCTGCTCTTTGGAAACCCTATACAGGGTCGCTATGGGTCGGAACCGACTCTATGGCACTTAACTACAACATAAAACTCAATGGAGGGAATTTTCAAACCAATCGCTTTATCTTAAAACTCAAAGATAGAATTCTAAAAAATGTTACTGTGGTAAAATATACATATCAAAAACCCCTGCCATTTTAAGTGTACAAACTCAGGACAATTATATTTACCATGTTTTAAAACCATGATCCATTTCCAAAAGTTTTCCAGTAACCCAAACAGAGTATCAATACTAAAGACTGGATTCGGAGTGCTCCCTAAGGACCACTTTTGCTGCCCGATCTAACTGTCTGAATTTGCCCTTCCAGCATGACTGGGCAGAGTTTCTTTCTGTTGTGCATAATGTTGCTATGAGGTGGTACCAACTGGACGGCACCTATCAACAACAACAACAAGCTAGGACCATCCAGAGAAGCATCACGTCAAAGCAAAAAGACGAATCACATGACGCTACACTTTACTGCAGTGATTCCTGGGGTTCTTGAGAAGAATGAAAATATATTCTCAATATTATCACTTAATACAAGCGGTACAAAATTAGGTGATATATTTTTTATTATCACTTAATAAAACAATTACAAAGTAAGTAATTTTCTGTTAAGCAAAACACACTTTTTAGATAAGTTTCAGACTATCACAGTATGGAGAAGGCTTAACTTGCAACTAGCATCCATGAAAAATGTCTCAAAATTAAGGAACAGGCTCATGAGAGGATGTGCCATTTTTACACAACAAAGAACGGCACCCTACATTGGAATTCAGATTTCCTGACTTCCCAAGCAGGGGTTTTATAGCTCTGGTGTGGGGCAGGAGGGAAGCCTTGGGGAAACTTATAAAGCAGGCATTGTGGTAGCATGACCCATTAGTAGAAGCCCTAGCGGCACAGTGATTATGTGTATGGCATGCAAATCCACCTGCCGCTCCACAAGAGAAAGATGTGGCAGTCTGCTTCCATAAACATTATTGCCTTGGAAACCCTATGAGGCAAGTTCTGCCTTATTCCACTAAGACCCTGTGAGTCAGAATTGACAATGGTTTTGGTATTGAAGCCATTAATAAACTAGTGTCCACTAGGGGGCAGACTCTGTCCACCGTCCAGAGCTGACTGCTCCTTGGGGAAACTTACAGGTTCGGTCAGGAGGCTGCTTCAGGCTGCTTTGTCCCAGGGCGGTAATCCAGCGGGCTCGCTCACTCCTAAACACAGAAGGCAGGGCCAGTTGAGAAATTCATGGTCCACAGAAAAAGAATAATGCACATTCTAAAGAGCCAATGGAAAGCCATTTCCAGAAAACAGGAAAAATTCTCCAGAGAGAACCTGGCCTTCAGAACAAGGAAAAGTTACTTAAAAATTATACTCTGGAAAACCTAAAATAGACAGAAAAGTAGTCAGCATTTTCCAAAGATCCTGAATAAATTTGGCTAATTGCTGATTAAACAGAATTTCTCATATGACAGTTTCACAATTAATAAAGAACTTTTTACACCAGTGTGTTATAATCTCAAAATGATATTTAGTAAATTCATTTAATCTGTTTAGCATTTTAAGATGATAAATTTGAAACAAATAAAAAATTCTAGTAGATCAGTTTCTTTCCACTTCTTCCATTCCCTGGCCCACACAAACTCTAAATGTTTTGGAGAAGAAAAGAAACTAAGATTTAATGTGAGGGGCTTCAAAGTATTTGTGAAAAAAAAAAATCATATTTAATTCCATTTTCCACAACTTCTTGAAGCCCCTTCATATGGCTAAATATAAAATTAATAAAACCCTGTTGCCAAAATGAGACTGAAATAGGTATTTGCTGCCTGATCTTTATTGGACAATTCTCAAATGCTTAAAAAAGGATTTAATTAGTACAACAATCAACTTTTAAAGAATAATAACATTTTCTATAATATTAGGTAACAATTAAATAACTAATTAAAAGATCAAAAGTTTCAGATAAGCAAGTGCACTAATTCATAATATAGTCACCCCCAGTTTTTTATTTGGAAAGTTAAATTATACACACACACACTAAAATCTGTAAGAAGCTATCATTAGACAACATATCCCATGTGAGACACAAACACTTTGCATTATCTCATGCAATCAAAAAAAAAAAAAAAAAGTAATTTTAAGATAGGAAGAGTAGACTGAATTCCCAAGATAGCTCCCAATTTCCACTCTACCACTCCAACTTCAGAAGACACGTCTACATGTCCAACCCGGAGTCGTATTTTAACTCCCGTGACAGCCTACACATAACGGTGCTTCTCACTGTCACTCTAGCGTCTCTCCCAGGTGCACCTTTCATCCAGGGCAGACGAAAGCACTGGAACACAGCATGCTATTGTTCGTCCTTTTCTGCTTCTTGTTCTCATTCTCAAACACACCCTTCCCTCTGTTTTTAACTAGCTATCCTCACTCATCATCACTATGTAAAGACTGCATCAAGGTAAGCCGTTTCTGGCTTAGAGCGACCCTATACAGGGTTTCTGAGGAGCAGCTGGTGAATTTGAACCACTGACCTTGGAGTTCAAACTGACCTTGCAGTCCCAGTGCTATCTTACAGGGCCACACCAGTACTCCTCATTGAGATATGTTGTTGTTAAGTGCATTTGAATCAGTTCCTACCCATAGTGACCGTTTATAGGGTGTCTGAGGAGCAGCTGGTGAGCTTGAACCACCAACCTTGTGTTACGACTTTGCAGTTCAGAACATTAACCTTT
Source organism: Chrysochloris asiatica (assembly GCF_000296735.1). Taxonomy (NCBI): domain Eukaryota; kingdom Metazoa; phylum Chordata; class Mammalia; order Afrosoricida; family Chrysochloridae; genus Chrysochloris; species Chrysochloris asiatica. The sequence goes on from NW_006408631.1 coordinate 5,413,341, forward strand.
GAACATCGCCACACCAACGTATAACATATGTAAAATTAGGTTCGGTTCCAGGACACCACAAAAAATAAAAAAATTACAATAAAGCAAATGGCATGAGTTTTTTGGTTTCCCAGTGCATAAAAAAGTTATGTCTACACTAAACTGCTGCCTATAATATGTGTAATAATAGCGCTATGGAAAAGTTGGAAATAATGTGAGAATTACCAGAACGTGAAACAGAGACAAGAATTGAGCCCATGCTGTTGAAAATTGGCTCAGACAGACTAGAACACAAGGTTGCCACAAACTTTTAATCTGTAAATGACGCAGTATCCGTGAAGCACAATAAAACCAGGTGTTGTCTGTACACACACAGAGCATACTAATCTTAAGTAAACAGAGCTCACTGGCTTACTGGGCTGTTAACCAAAAGAACAGTGGTTCAAATCTACCAGCTGCTCCTTGGAAACCCTACACAGGGTTGATATGTGTTGGAAGTAAGCCAACAGCATTTAAGAACAGATGCCATTATCCTACAGCACCACACTTACTCTGAATGAAGTGTGGTGCTGTAGGATAAGCACTGGACTACTGAACGCAAGGTTGGCGATTCAAAACCACCAGCCGCTCCTTGGAAACTCTGAGTCAGAACTGACTAATTGGCATTCAACAACAACAACGTCAAACCCTATGGAGCACAGTTCTACTCTGACATAATGGGGTTGCCCTGAGTCAAAATCCACTGGAAGGTTAGTTTTGCTTGTTTTTGTATTTTGTGAAAACTCAATTCTATAGCATGAGGGAGTTTAAAAAAGTCTATGGAAAAATGGAATAAAAAAACAAACAAACAGAATTTTTGCACAAACGATTTGAATCCACCCCTCACTTGTATGCTATATTCCTGGCTTCCTTGGACACCAAATCCACACTTGGACACAAGCCTCCCACTTCCTGCAGGCCTCCTTGGACACCAAATCCACACTTCTCCTTCCAGGACACCTGTGTGCACAGTTCTCTCACAAAGCCAGTAAGTATACTGTCAGCCTCAGGAAGGCAGGTCCTTTATCTGCTGGAGTCACTGGTCTGTCTTCAGAACACTGCCTGGCACCCAAGTATCTGCTGACTCCATAAACCATTGCTCATCCCACACGGGACCACCATCTCTTTCTCTTCCCAGATCACAGACTCCTGGAGAGCAAGAATGAAGTCATATTCTAAATAACATCACAGAACACTTATGTGTCATGGAGGAAGCCAAAGTTTGGAGTGGTTAAGTACCTGTTCACATTAAAACCCCTAGTAAGTGGTAGAGTCAGAACATAAACCCAGTCAGTCTGGGATTCAAGAGATGGCATTCCTTTGTCCAGTCCCAGCTTCCGTACCTAGCAGATGGGTTATAAAAAACCATGAGGGGAGGCAGGAATGGTAAAAAATGCAGTACGCTGAGCGACAGACTAATGTATAATGTAAAAGAATAAGATGAGGGACTTCCAGCAAGACAGTGGGCTAGGCAAGATGCACTACATGGACCCTCTACAACAAAGATACGAGACCAAATGAAAAAGACACAGATGAAACTTTAGGAACCCTAAACTTCAGAAGAAAAGTAAGAGAAGTAGATTGAATGCTTTCTGGGAGGAGAAGCTTAGCAGGAACAATGAGAGAGGAAGACTGACTGGTGAATGGCTGGCCAGACATGGGTTCGATCATCTCGTGAGCAGCTTTGGAGATAAGGTGGCCTGGCAGAGCAGATTCACACAGGAAAGGTGTGATTCCTTCTTTATTTCCCATGCTCCTCTGGTGACCAGAGGGGTGACTAGCTCCGATCCTCATCCACTTCCAGCTCAGACCCTATTCTCTAGGAGTTGAGTGCTACAAGGTGAGGAATCACATCAGTGTGAAACAGGGGCTGGCTGAGCCACTTTGGTGACTGAATTCAGGTGGACTTGGCTACACACCTATAGAACCTTCAGAGGAACCAGACCTGTATTTAGCCAGTCACCCTGCCCCAGCTGCCCGGGGATCCTCACAGGCACTGAAACCAGCTGCATTTAGGGCCTCCACAAACTACTTCCAGAATGAATGCCCTGGACATAGATAACACCACTGGTGATAGGAACTCCATCTAGGACTTATCTAGTGAGCATTTCGACTGGAACCCTCCAGAGTTTTCTCCTCTCAGGCACCAACTATTTTTGCAGTTTTTAATGGAACTTGCACACAAGATTATTTTACTTTTGCATCTTCTCAACCTTTTCTTCCTTATATTTATCCTTTTCCTTTCCAACTTGGGGAGATTTGGCTTTACATTCCAGGATCTTTTTGCAGTCTTTGTCCAGTTTTAGCCTAGTGATAACCACCTTGCTGAAGCAGACTGCCCACATGGACAGTTATGCCGTTAGCTTTGTCTTGCTGCACCCATTCATTGTAGACGACATATTCCTTCCTGTACACCTAGATTACTTTGCCAATCTGCTGACCCTTGTGTAGCGTCCTCGTACAACCTGAACTTCATCATCCTTTCGGATGGGCATGGACCGAACACTGTATTTCTGCCTCAGTTCTCTGGAAAGAGGAGAAGACATAATCTTCCTGCAAATGTGGGACAGTACATTGAAGTGTCTTTTATGGTTCTTGCTCCGGTCAGAAGTCACAAAGGGATTGAATTTCATTTTAACTGCCCCAGCTTCAGCGATGCCCGCTAAAGGGGAAAAAAACTTGTTTTTTTTTTTTTTGTTTGTTTGTTTATTCTTTCTTCTTCTGCTTCCCTTTACAATCCCTTGAATTTAATCTTTTCTACCTTTTTTTTCCCTTCTTTTTTTCCCTGACCCCCTTTTGATCTTTCTTTACTAATCTCTATCTTTTTTCATCTTCCCTTTCCCTGGTTTTTCTTTTTTTTTTTAATTATGCTTTTTATTTTTTCTCTTACATTTATCTTCTCATAGCTCCATTTCCTTTTTCCTTTTTGGTCGTTCTTTTTTTTTCCTGGTTGCTGTCTGTTTTGATTTCTTTTTTCTCTTTTCCTCATGGATTTCTTGTTTATCTATTCTGTTTTGCTTTCTTGTGTGTGAGTGTGAGACTGTGTGTGTGTGTGTGTGTAGGGCAAGTGGGGGTGGAGTTTTCTCTTTCCTATCAGACAGAAGGAGTACTGGTGTGGTGCTGTGGGTTAATGCGTCAGACTGCAAAGCTGTTTGAACTGCAAGGTTGGCAGTTCAAGCTCACCAGCTTCTCCTTAGACACCCTATACAGGGTTGCTATGGGTCGGAGCCGACTCAATGGCACTTAACAACAACAACAATCAGACAGAAGACAGCAACTGTGCCTGTACAGCCCAGCCACAACCATACTGTCTATAGCTCCACCCACTGGGCAAGAACCAACACCAGTTCCTATACTACCTTATCAATGATAAGACAGCAGACAACACCAAGCAAATCTACCTTAAACTGAGGTGCACCAACAGTGAATGAGAAGAGGTGTACACACTTCCATTCTCTAACTACACCCATAGAAAACAGTTATTGAGAGCCTAAGAACAAACCAACATACAATCATCAATTAAATACAAATATAGCAGCCCCACAATGCCCCAGGACAATTTCAGCTCACACATAGAAACACGATAGAATGGCTCAAACAAATGATTAAGACACAGAGCCAGAAAACTTTTTTAAGAAAGAAAAAGTTATGGAAGTAACTAAAAAAGAAATCAAACGAATGACTATTTCAATACCTTCAAAGAATTGATAGAAAGATCAAGGAAAGCAAGGAGAATATAGAAAAAAGAATTAAGGAAAACACTACAAGAACAAACAGACAAAATAAAGCCAAATTTTGAAACAATACAAACCCTGCAATTAGAAACTCACTAGATTAAAACTAAGATTTCCAAAACGCTCAATATATTGAAAGAGCAAAGTAGTATATTTGAAGCAATGAAGCTCTTATTAGTGAGCTTAAAGATAAATCTATCAATACTAACTAGTATGTTAGAAGATCAATCAGAAAAAAGAATGAAAAACAAAACAAAGCAAAGAAAGCCTATGACTTATGTGGGAGACCATGAAGAGGAGCAACTTATTGGTGATCGGAATTCCAGAACAAGAAGAGACAATAACAAATATGGAAAAATTGTCAAAGAGTTGTCAGAAAAAAACTTCCCGAACACGAAGATAAGCATTCAAAAAGCAAAACAAACCCCAAACAGGAAAGATCCCCAAAGAAAATCATCAAGACATATCACAGTCAAACTTCCCAAAACCAATGATAAAGAAAGAATTCTGAGATCAGCACAGAAAAACGAAAAGCTAATCTACAAAGAAGAACCAGTAAAACTAAGCTCTGATTTCTCAGAAGAAGCCACGCAGGCAAGAAGGCAATGGAATGACACATATAAAACTATAAAAGAAAAAAATCACCAACCAGGAATCATATACCCAACAAAGTTGTCCCTCAAATATGATGGTGAAATTAAGATATTATATTCCCATATAAACCAAAATTAAATGAATTTGTAATGAAAAGGTCAACTTTACAAAAAATGCTAAAGGTGTTCTTTGGACTGAGAACCAACAACAGCACACAACAGCCTGATTACCATATATGACACCACCACCCAGAACTCAATCCAGATACAAAAGTATTTAAAGTAAAGCAAACCTACAAGACTGAAAATAGAGAACCTGAGAAATCAGTGAATGATGAAGTCAACTACAAAGTGAAATGAGGGAATAGTGTAGATACAGATCTTCAAATAGTGAGGAAGTAAAATAGATTTCAATATAAAACACTGTTTTAAATAGAAAACATAAATTATTTAAAAACTTTAATAAAAATCTGCAATTTACCCTGAAAATTAACACACCTGCACATAAAAAATTAAAAAAAAAAGATATGAAAAGAAAAAGAATTAGTAAACACTGCACAACAGAAATGAAAATAAAAAGAAAACCCACAAACAAAATGAACTCAATGCAGAAAATTATGTGGAACAAACCAGCAGCACCACACACACAAAAGAACACAACAAAAATGACAGCAACAAATTCACACCTATTGATAATTACATTAAATGCAAATGGATTAAATGCAGTTAAGTAGGCAAGAGACAGAGAGCACAGAATGGATAAGAAAACAAGATCTTTCAATATGTAGTGTATGAGAGACACAACAAAAAGATGGAAACAACAGTCCTTGGGTCCATGAAGGGAGAAGAGTGGAGAGCGGAACCCTACCCAGAGAAGCAGTGATGCCAGAGATGGAGGAAGACACGATGATGTGGAGAGATGGAGCGTCTGGGAACTCCAGACCCAGAGAGGGAGAGGGGCTGTGTGCTGATGGCCAGGGGGCAGGCTTGTAGTTTGGTTGGTTGATGATGCATGGAGGGGATGGATTGTAATCATGGCAATGAAATGATATACGATAGGATGAATGTAAAGTTAATGTTCTCCCATGTAAACTATCACATAATTCACAATAAAAACTTAAAAAAAAAAAAAAAAATGGAAACAACATAAATATCCATCAATAGAAGATAAAGTAAACAAACTTTGGTACATATACAAGGTGGAATACTATGTAATGCTGACGAATAATGATGAATCTATGAAAACACCTCAACATGGTGGACATTATGCTGGGTGAAATTAGTCAATCACAAAAGGACAAATATTATTGAGACCACTGCTGCAAAAAGTGAAGAAAAGGCTTTCTTTATAATTATTCACAGGCTAGAAGGTAGGTGAGTCCTGGTGCGGCACTGTAGGATAAGCACTTGACTGCAAGGTCAGTTTGAACCGCAAGGCCAGTGGTTCAAACTCATCATTGGAAATCCTATATGGAGTTACTATGGGTTGGAACCAACTTGATGGCACTTAACAACAGAGGGAAGACACATGTTAACATGGGTGACAGGAAGGCCACATACAACAAGAGGGAGGTTAGCAGAGAAAAGATGAAGGTAGCAGGAGGCACAAGGAGGGATGCAATAGTTAAAGTGAATAGACGTAAATATTGTTAACTGATGGTACATGGAGGGGATTACCTTTATTGTAATGAAGGAAATATATGATTTGTTGAATGCAAAACTGATGATCTACTCTATAAACCTTCACTCAAGTCACAATTAAAAAAGTTAAATAACAGTAAGATGAGACTGGGCCCTGCTCGAGCTTCTGTGCTTCTGTGTCATGTAGTATGTGAATAATTTATATAGAAACTGATGAGCCAGCCTTGTTTTCAACTTTTTGTCTCCCAAGTTCAGGACATGGGACTGCAGGAGGGTTTTATAAAGAAAAAGTAAAGTGCAACTTCTACAATCCCAAGAAAACACTCAAGTCCTTTATATCAACTGTTTGATGGGATAAAATTTGTGTTTCATACAATTGAAATATGAATTATTCGGAGCAGAAGAGTTGCTCACCAAGAATAATCTACAAAATGGAATTGAACAACAACAAATGTCATTGAGCTCATGAGGAACTAGCACGCCAACCAAGAGATGACATTTAAAAAGAACAAGGGGATACTAAATGATTTGGAATCAGGAAAGGTGTGTGCCAGGAGTGTATCCTTTCACCATGTTTACTAATTCTATATGCTGAGCAAATAATCCAAAAAGATGGAATACATGAAAAAGAGCATGGCATCAGAATTGGTGGAAGACTCATTAACAACGTGCAATATGCAGATGGCATAACTTTGCTTGCTGGAAGCAAAGAGGTCTTGAAACATCTTACTGATAAAGATAAAAAATGACAGCATTCTTTGTGGATTGCACCTCAATGTAAAGAAAAAAAATCTTCACAACTGGACCAATAAATACATCATTATAAATGGACAAAAAATTGAATTGTAAAAGATCCACAATCAATGCTCAGGGAAGCAGCAGCCAACTAATCAAATGAAAATCAAAGGAAAATCTGCTACAAATGTTCCCTTTAACGTGTTAAAGAGCAAAGAGGTTAGTTTGAGGACTAACATGCGGCTGGTAGTTTCAACAGCCTCCTATGTGTGTAAAAGTTGGATAATGAATAAAGAAGACAGGAAAGAACTGATGCATTTAACTTATGGTGCTGGTAAAGAATATTGAAAATACCACAAAATGCCAGAACAAACAAATCTGTCTTGGAAGAAGTGCATCCAGAAAGTTCCTTAGAACCACTCATACTTTGGACATATTGTTAGGAGGGACCAGTCCAGGAAAAGGACATTATGCTTGGTAAAGTGGAAGGTCAGGAAAAAGAGGAAGACCCTCAGTGAGATGGATTGGCACAGTGGCAGCCACAATTGGTACACACATAACAATTGTGAGGACTGCATAGGACCAGTGTTTTGTTCTGTTATGCACAGGGTCGCTATGAGTCACTACTGACTTGACTGCACTTAACAACAACAACAACACATACCCACGCTAGCTACACCCATTTTTGGATTACTACTTCGTCTTTCATCACTGCTGTCTGCAGTCCTCAATGGTGATTCGGAGGTGAGAAACAGATCTTGCATCTTTCTATGACTTTCCAGGCAAGATCCATCTCTGGCATGTAGTGATTGGTTTCAGCGGAGGCCTCACACTGCCGCCAGCGTGCAGAAGCCCAGATGAAATCTTTCACTTAGTGGCACACTGCCTGGATGCTAATAGCATCCCTTAGACACGGCGGCCCCCTCACAGGGACTCCAGAGGACAGAACAAGACACTCCTTGTTGCCTCACTGAAAGGAGCCGCTTCTTGAAACTGCTTCAATGGAGTCAGTCCCAGCCCCCTCATACAGGCTGTCAAAACCACACGACTTCCCCCTGGGGCTTTCAAGAGTCCTGCCAAGGAGCTCCCTCTCTCTCCTTGTCATGAAAATACTGGGTCTTTAAAGCAGGGAATGCTGTTGTAAAATGGAATTCTAAGAACAAGAAAAACCAGGACAAAGACAACAGCAGATATATCTGTTATTAAATGCAGATATCAAGCCCAGGGCTCACTCACTGATAATGATTTTTCCCCAGGGATGATATTAAATGATCAAGATTAATTCACAATCCTCCCCACACCCACTTCACAGACTTTTCCCTCTATTCTACAGTGATTGATTTAGCAGAGCTGAAATGATGCCTACCTCCGGTTTGTCAATTCCAAAGCTTACTCGCCCATGTTTTCCTTTGCAAAGGGCCTGTGCAACTCGACGGCACTGACGTTGGTTCTGGTGCCAGGCTGGGGCTGCACAGTGAGTGCCCTTTATGTGCTTCCACATGAAGGGGCAGACATAGCATGAAATGCACAAAAAACCCAGTGCAGCAGGTGATATGCTGAGCGAGAGGATGTTACTTATACAACTGACCCAGTGGGAGAAAGATCTGTGACTACAATCCTTTCATAACCCAAATTCTCTTTGTATGGCACGGAATGTTGTATCTGCCATTTTCTACTAGGGTATTAGCTATGGTAACACCTTTTCCTGCCTTTATATGATCAAGCATATGCCTGGCAAGACTAACATATACTGAGAAAGTGAAAAGTCAGAGTTGGAAGAAAAAAGAGGTACAACTGTGGGTGAGACTGGACAAAAGGGAGACCCCGCCAGCAAGAGCTTTACCACTAGCCTGGTTTTCTTGATTTCTCAGGAAATGGAGAGACTTGAGTTGCTTTTCAACCTTCCTGTCATCCTTCCTAAAATGACATTTGAACAAATATATGTTTTTGGTCCTTCTTCACACCCTACATATTTTCCTGTGGTTCTTTTTGAACAAGAGGATTTTGAAACATCTGGACTCACAGCCTTTAAAAATAAGTCCTTCCAATACTCACAAGGAACAAGACTGTAAAGATGTCTGTTTCTGTTTATTCCCTAATACATTTAATTCAACTAGGCACACTCAACAGTCATCGAATAAAACCTACCATAGTTGAGGTCCTAGAAGAAAATGGTAGATTATTACCAATACTGAGAAAGCTTTCAAAAACTGGATTCTAGCCCAATTTACCTAATTTTTAAAAATTCATTCTGAAAGTTAGATTTGTGACTTTATTTTATTATATCAGCTACTCCTTTTTTCATCATAGTAAGACTAGACCAAAAGTCTATTTTGGAGTCCTTGTGTTAACTGGAAGTGGGTCAGTTATCTGTTTCCTTGGTGACAAAACACTGAGATCATCGCCCCCGTCTTGTGGGATCAGTGGTAGCTATCGTATAAAATTGGGCACTTTGACATTTGCTATACAAACAGGCTCAAACATACTGAGGATTGAGAGGGTGGGGCAGGATAACTGACAACATGCAAATGTAAAAGATCATGATTGGCTAGGGATTCCAGATTCACTGAGGGAAAAATCACTGTTTCCTGCAATAAACCTATTTTTCCATGTAAACCATCTTCTCTGGATTGCAGATTTTTCTTAAAGGATGAAGAATAAGAAGGCTACACCCAACACACTATATACAACTTTATTTCATCCCATTTACAGTACTTCCTGTTGTTAATTAAATCATTTATAGAAGCAGGAAGAGAGCAAAAGACTCCTGCAAACAATGCCCCTTTATCAGAAGGCCCAGGAATTGGTTGCCTGGATGGCTGACAGCACCAACCACTCATTAGGATTCTAGTTATTTTCGTGAGAGAGAAATTTTGAAAGATCTTTGATAACAGCTTAAGGTGATTATATCCTATATCGAAAAACGAGCAAAGAACGTTTGTGTTATTCTTTGAACATGTCTTAGGTGTTTCTTCACACTATCTACTGGATCTAAATGACATCCATATTCTACAGTAAACACAGGAAGCCCAGGACGCCACTTGCTTTAGCCGCTTGTCCGTGCCAGCTGCAGCTGTCAGAGCTTCACTTTATGAGAGCAGACAAAGGGGGCTCTCCGGCTCCCACATTCCTCTGAAAGGCCCCGGGGGTGGGGTAGGGGGGCAGCGGTAAACCATTCTTCCTTTTTCCTTTTACAAAGGGTAACCTTTTATATTCTTCACAAACTTTTGTTTCATTGACAATATAACTACCTAAGGTCTCTAACAGGCAAGCTGATAAGATCACTAATACGGACTAGAAGTACAACCTATAAAAAGTTAAACCACATATGTAGTAAGGAAAGTTGGAAAAAAACAAGTGGAATTAAAAAAAAAATCAGCAAACAACTTATCCAGGAGAAACAGAAAGGACCGAGTCTAGAGACTGATGTGGGAACAATTCTTCTCTACATGTGGCTCTTCTTCTTGCATTGCATATATAAAAGCTAGTTCTATTAATTGTGGGTCAATTTTGGAAATATTTATTGGGAGCTGGACAAGCTAGGACAAAGACCAGATGGGCGCTGAGCTTGAGGGATACTAAGAAAACACAGCAGCACAGACTGGAGAGATGAACAGGGTAATTTCAAGGGATATGTGATGTGATATGGGCTGACCTAGGAAGGAGGCTGTTGACAGCTGCCATCGAGCAGCTTCTGAGTCATGGTGACCCACAGAATTAAATGCGTCCAGTGCAGTGCCATCCTTACAATCAATTGGGGATTAGACTTCTGTGACTTTTGGAACTAGATTCCTCATTCATCTTAGTCTGGAAACTCTGTTAAAACCTACAAAAACATCACAGAAAGAGGTAAGCCACCACTGACAAGTACATAGGCTGTGAATTGGACCCGGGCCTCCTACACAGAAGGGGAGAATTCTATCACAGAAACACCAATGCCATCTGGAAGGTGGCAGCAGAATTTTGTACAGGAAGAACTGGCAGATGATCACCTGGTCAGATGTAGGAGCAGTGGCAATGACACCAGGTTTCTATACTTAATGCAAAACGTGTCAATGATACTGTCTGAGTTAGCTAGTGCTGCTAAAACCGAAACCCCACAAGTGGGTGGCTTTAGCAAAACAGAAATGGAGTCTTTCAAAGTTTGGGAGGTTTCGTTGTTGAGTGCCATTGAGTTGGTTCTGACTCATAGCAACCCTGTAGAGGGCTTTCTGAGGAGCAGCAGGAGAATTTGAACGATCGACCTGTGATTCAAACTGATCTTGTGGTCTAGTGTATTATCCCACAGCGTCACACCTAGAAGTCCAAAATTCAAGGTGTTGGCTCTAGGGGCAGGCTTTCTCTGTTAGATCTGGAAGAAGGCCCTTGTCTCTTTTGATATTCTACTCCTGGGTAATCTGCATGTGACTTCATATCGCTTCCCTCATTTCTTGCTTGCTTGCTTTCTTTTAATTGCTTTTATACTGAGACCAGACATACTCTACCTACACCAATCCTGTCTCAACATACAAGGACAGCCCATTCTCAAATGGAGTTATAACCATGGATGATGCTGTTGTTAAGCCATCAAACTGGTTCCAACTCACAATGACCCTGTATAGGGTTTCTGAGGAGCTGCTGATGGGTTTGAACCGCCAACCTTGTGGTTAGCAATTCAGTGCTTATCCTACAGTGCCACACCAGGAGCCCTAACCATTGACAGAGAAGTTAGGAATTATAACACATTTTTTTTTGGGGGGGGGGGCACAATTCAATGCATAACGAGTTCCATTTTCAGAAATAATTAGGGAAAGCAGTGGGTATGGTGGTTTTTGCGTGGACACCGACTGCATTTCTATAAAGGAAGCATGGAAGAATGGTCAGGGACATAGGAGAAAACAGTAAGAGAACACAGATAACTGGATACCCTCAAAAGTGGGTTGGTTTGAAAGCCAGACGCTCAATAAATTTAAATCATGTTGTTGTTGTTGTTAAGTGCAGCCTAGTCGGTTCTGACTCAGAGCGACCCTGTATAGGGTTTTTGAGAAGTGGCTAGTGAGCTTGAACCACTAACCTTGTGGTTCAAACTGAACTTGCAGTCCAGCACATTAACCCAGAGGTCACAACAGGGTTCCATGTTAGAGGATGGAAAACGAAAAGTGTAAGATGGGTCTGCCAGATGTGGTAATCTTATGATTGACCAGCTAAAGAATACCTCAATCTACGGTGTCAGCCACCCAACCAAATATTCAAAGTGTCCTTGAACCTCTCTTTCACTCACTGCCACATCCAAGTGAGCCAATCCATCAGTTCTGTTGTCTCTACCTCCAAAGTACAACTTTTCTATCTCCACCAATATTCTGTGGCTCCAGGCTAATCTGTATTCTCTGTTCCCGTCAGTCTTTCCATGGTTTCATATTGAAAGAACTCCAAACTGCCTTCGATGACATAGAAGTCTCTAAATCGGTGTTTTTTAATTTATCTGTGGCAAAGAACCAATCCCTACCTCCTTTTACCAACCCAATGTGGACCAAAACTTTACAGAAGTACAATAAAAAAATAAAAAAAGAATTGCTATGAAGATAATCACACAGTTTGGTGCCTTAGACAGCCAAACAGATCCAAGTTTCAGTTTTCCTCTTCCTTTGTGGATTGACGATAGTCACAGAGCCCTGCCTCCCCTCTCTGGTTCATTCTGATCCAGCTACGTTCACCTAATTCACTGATGACACCGAACCCATCTCCTTAGGCCTTTCTGTACTTGCTGTACCCTTTGCTTGGAACATTCTGCCTTGATTTTTTTACACGGTTGTCTCCTTTTGTGACTCAGCTTTTGTCTCAAAATTCACTTCCCCAGAGAAGCCTTCCTGGGCTACATAATATAGCATGCACATTCTCTTCCCCAGCACTTCACTCTTGGTCAGTTACTTCATTAGATTTTATACCTTTATTGCACTTACCACTTCTTGAAATGCCTTAAAAAAAAAAAAAAAATTAGGTCAAGCAGAAATGCTTTCTCAAAGTCTCAACTTATTGTAAATCATTTATTTTCCAGGAAGACTAAAATAAGCTCACTCCCATCCAAAGCCACCCTCCTTGAGAGCAGGAACACAAAGGGAAAGTTCCCCCACTAGACGATAAGCTCCCGAAAGGGCAGAGATCCTGTTTCTGTGCTGTTCACTTGTAGATTCCCAGTACTCAGAACATCATCTGGCAGGAAGCAAGTGCCCAATAAGAATTTACTAAATTAATTATCAGAAAGAAATGGAGGCTACTCTTTTGAGAAGTTCAACTGTAACGAGAAGAGACTTAGGCAGGGGCCGGGAGCAATCACAGCGGAAGGTGAGTGAGGCAGACACATAAGAGGGAAATGAACTAGCTGGAGTAACACACAGTTAGCTCTCAGTATCCTATGTGGCCTGACAAGGGCATTATAGGAACTGAGTAAAACACAGGCAAAGGAATAAGAAGAATGTTTTAAATGGAAAATCGTTTTTGGAAGGCAAAATCTATGAATCATTTGATTACAAAACATACAATACTCCAAATTTACCATCTGGGTTTCCACACACTTTCCTCTTTGGAGCCTATGGACTTAGTTGCGTCTCACATTTAATAGCAACTGGCTTCCTGGAATTTTCTTTCCAGAGCGAGGACAAGGCCAAGTTGAGTGGAACTGTCCACTGGTTGGCAGTTTCTCAGTAAGAAGATTAACATGTGTCACTAGAAAGAGCTCTGTACAGTCACAAGGTCCATGTTCTAATGCCAGCTTTTTGGTGCTAACAATTTCTATATGTCAGTTGGAAATCCCTGGGGCTGCAAATTGGTCACATTTGACTGCTAACCCAAAGTCTGGAGGTTTAAGTGCACCCAGAGGAGCCATGAAAGAAAAGTCTGGTAATCAACATTTTAAAAAGCCAGCTATTGACAACAATAGAACTATGGAGCACAGTTCTATTCTGATGTACACAAATCAAGAGTTGGTGATGGCAACTGATTTACTGGTCACGCAAGACACGTAATTACCTTTGTGAGTCTCATTTTGCATCTGAGGAAATATGAGGGAATTCCACTAATTGACCTCTACAAATAATTATGAATGACACATATTGTATAACAAGAGACTTTTGAGAGTCAAAGGAAATAATTTAAATTGGACAACAGGCATAAACTTGAACTATCGATTCTAAGAACAAGATGTATGGTCCCTTTACTTAAATGCTTCATGTCTTAATTTCTATCCTTCTTTAAAACATCTTGATGACCAGACTTCGTCTCTCACACTTCAGACACATTGTCAGGAGGGACCAATCTCTGGAGAAGGATATCATGTTTGGTAAGGTGGAGGGTCAGAGAAAAAGAGGAAGACCCCAAGAGAGATGGATTGGCAAAGTGGCAGCATCGATGGACTCAAATGTGGCAAAAATTGTGAGGCTGACCCAGGACGGGCAGTGTTTTGTTCTGTTGTGCATACGGTCACTGTGAGTCGGTACTGACTCAATGGCACCCAAAAACAACTAGAACAATACTGGACCCCTTCTTCACATTTCATCCCTGGCTTAGTACTAGAACAATACTGGACCCCTTCTTCACATTTCATCCCTGGCTTAGTACTTGGCATATTCCAGATCCTTATTGTTCCCCAATTTCCTTTTGGGGAGCTTTTCTGAATTTTTTATGTAATCAAAGCCATTGATCTGTTCTTCCACAACTGTACTGTGTTATGATAGCTCAGCAGCATTCATTTGTCAGTTTGTCATAATGTAGTAGCTTGCATGTTGTTGTGATTCTGAAAGCTATGAACCTGGTAGTTTAAATAACCAGCAGGGTCACCCTTGGTGGACAGGTTTCAGATGAGCTTCCAGACTAAGCCAGACTAGGAAGGAGGAGAGAGACTACTTCTGAATATTTAGTCACTGAAAATCTTATGAATACCAGTGCAACACCATCAGATGTAGTATCAGAAGATGAAAAACTATGAATAGCAGTAGAATACTGTCAGATGTAGTGCCAGTGATAAGTTTCTCAGGTTTGAAGGCACTCAAAATACACCTGGGAAAGAGCTACCTCCTCAAAATACAGGTGACCAGAAAGAAGTGAAAGGAGCAAATCTTCAAGGATCTTCATTTGCTGATGGGTATGGTACCTTGAATTTACTTGAGATAGCTTTTCTATCCAAGATCTTAATTCCCACCAAGTGATTGGGTTGTTGTTGTTACGTGCTGTGGAGTTGGTTCCGACCCATAGCGACCCTGTACAGGGTTTCCGAAGCTGTAAATCTTTACAGGAGCAGAAAGCCTCATCTTTCTCCCGTGGAGCAGCTGGTAGTTTCGAACTGCTGACCTTGCGGTTCGCAGCCCGATTCATAACCACTACGCTACCAGAATTTCTGAGCGATTGGGTTGTTGTTGTTCAGTGCCATTGAGTCGGTTCTGACCCATAGTGACCCTGTATAGGGTTTCCAAGGAGCAGCTGGTGAGCTTCAGCCACGGACCTTGCAGTTAAAATGGCTTTGCAGTCTGGCGCATTAACCCACAGCGCCACACCAGTACAGGCCATGCAAATAAGGCATACAGGACACTGAGATTGGAATTGGTCAGTTTTGTCCACCAGCTAGACTTAAAAAGGAGCCATCTCAGAAGCAGAGACGGAAGATCTCAGGACTATCAAGAATGACGAGCATGAGTGACACATGAGATTCTCACCTAGGGAAACAGTGACAGCAGAGGTGACGGCAGAGGAGGTAGCAAGGAGAGATAGAGCAGCTTTGGGCTCTGGGCCTAAGGGTTGAGTAAAGCTGAATGCCTATGGGCAGGAGACTAGCTTGGGGAATATGCCCTTTGGGCATTCACACATTGGCTAAAAGAACTTTGTAACACAGACTCCTGAGGCTGAGAAGCTGAAAACAAGAACTAAGCATACCTGCAGTATGGCAGACAAGAGGGATTTTTGACTGAAGAATTGCTGTATCTTGAGTTTTTCTGCTCCTGAATTGTACTGTTTACCTCCCCTGTAAACCCCATAATCGTTAAGTATTGTTAAGAGTTCTGTGTGACCATTGCTATGACTTGTCAAATCCAGATGTGAAGCAGAGAGTGCTATGGGAGGGATTGTAGGTGTCAAAACAGGGTCAAGAATGTTGTAGTGTGTCAGCGTGTCTGACCTCCACTTCCTAGGAACCGGCATTGGGCTGATTTTGAGTTTGATTCTCTTTCCCCCTTGTGAAGGCAGGGGAAGTCAGACATGGTCCCCACAAGGTTTTTGCAAAGGGACACAACTCAAGGAAAAACAGCTGAAAATATTCATTAGTAATCAGAACACGGAAAGTACAAAGTATGAATCCAAGAAAATTGTAAGTTGTTAAAAATGGAAGGGAACACATCGAGATGAATATCCTAGGAACTAAGTAAACTGAAATGGACTGGTATTGACCGTTTTTAATCTGACAATCACATTTATTCTGCTTACTGAAGAGGAATGCTGTCTCATTCATCATCAAAAAGAACATTTCAAGGTCTGTCCTGAAGAACAATATGATAATATACATATGCCTACATGAAAGATCCATTAACACAACTATTATTCAAATTTAAGCATCAAGCAATAAAGTCAGTGATGATGAAATTGAATAATTCTTCCAACTTCTTCAGTCTGAAATTGATTAAACATGCAATCAAGAAGTCTTTACAATTATTGGTGATTGGAATGCAAAGGTTAGAAATGAAAAAGAAGGATCTGTAGCTGGGAAACACGGCTTTGGTGATAGAAATGATGCTGGAGATTGCATAACAGAATTTTGCAAGGTCAATGTATTATTCATTATAATTACCTTTTATCAACAATATAAAAGTCAAGTATACACGGGGACCTCACTAGATGGAATGCACAGAGATCAACTGACTATATATGTGAAAAGAAAGCGTGGAGATACTTAACATCATCAGTCAAAACCAGGCCAGGGGCAGACTGTGGAACACACCATAAATTAATTCCTCATATCCAAGGTCAGGCTGAAGCTGAAGTAAATGAACACAAGTCCACGAGAGCCAAGATCTCACCTTGAACATACCCAACCTAAATTTAGAGATCATATCAAGAACAGATTTGATGCATTAGACTCTAATGACTGAAGACTGAAAGAACTGTGGGATAACATCAAGAATATTACATAGGAAGAAAACAAAAGGTCATTAAAAAGACAGGGAAGAAAACAAAATACCAAAATGGATGTCAGAAGAGACTCTGAATCTTGCTCTTGAGTGTAGAGAAGTAAGATGAACACAAAAATAGGGAAGTAAAAGAGCTGAACAGATAATTTCAAAGAACAGCCAGAGTAGTCAAAGTGAAATACTAAAATGAAATATGTAAAAACCTGGAATTAAAAAAAAACAAAAAAGAAGAACATTTCTCAAACTCTTTGAAAGAAATGAAGAAAAAACTGAAACGTCAGCTTGCAATATTGAAGGATTCTATGAGTAAAATGGAGTCTTTGTGTGGGGTTGTAGGTTAATGCACTGGACTGCAAGGTTGGTTTGAACCACAAGGTTGGCAGTTCAAGCTCATCAGACAGCATTTAATAACAACAACAACAATGGGTAAAATATTGAATAATGGTGAAACCACCAAAAAATGCTTTTTTAAAAACTGAGATCTGGTTTCTTATTTGTTTTTTTCATGCACTAAAAGGAAAACAATATATACTTGTTTTCTCATTAGGAGAAACCATGGGAATGTTCCCACAAAAAAAAAAAAAAAGAAAGAAAGAAAGGGGGTAAAAAAGGAGAGAAAAACAGATTTAGAAATAGTTGTGATGGCTGGGTTGTGTAGTAGGTGTGGCTGAATTGTATATCTAAAAATTGTCAAAATAGCAAATGTTTGTTGCATATATAGTTCTACAAAAAAAAGGGAGAGAGGAGATGGAAGGAGTACATAGCCATTATAGCAAAAAGAAATGGTCACTGTTCAACCACTTCAATTAGGCAGCATATGATCAAGAACCAATGGTACTGAAGCAAGAAATCCAAGCTACACAAAAAGCTTTGCTGAAAAACAAGGCTCCAGGAATTGACCGAGTATAAACTGAAATCTTTCAATGAACTAATGCAGCACTGCAGGTGTTCAATCATCTACGCTAAGAAATTTGGACGACAGCTACCTGAAGAGATCTATTATATTTGTGTCCATTCCAAAGAGAGGTGAGCCAATGGAATGTGGAAATCACAGGACAGTATCATTAATACCAAATGCAAGTAAATTTTATAAAGATAACTCAAAAATGACTCTAACAGTACATTGATAGGGAACTGCCAGAAGTTCAAGCTGGATTCAGATGAGGACATGGAATGAGGGATCCCACAACTGACGTCAGATGGATCTTGGCTAAAAGCAGAAAATACCATAAAGATGTTTACCTGTGTTTTATTGACTATGTAAAGGCTTTTGATTGTGTAGATCATGACAAGCTATGTACATCATTGTGAAAAATGGGTATTCCAAAACACTTAAGAGAAACCTGTGCATACACCAAGAGGCAGCCATTAGAACAGAACAAGGTGATACTAAATAGTTTAAAATCAGGAAAGGTATGTACCAGGGTTGTAGCCTTTCATCATACGTATTTCAATCTATATGCTGAGCAAATAATCAAAGAAGTTGGATTATATGAAGAAAAATGTGGCTTCAGGATTGGAAGAAGGGTCATTTACAACTTGTGATATGCCAATGATAGTACCTTGTTTGCTGGAAGCAAAGAGGCCTTAAAATACTTCCTGAAGAATATCAAAGACTACAGCCTTCAATATGGATTGCACCCAATGTTAAGAAAACAAAAATCCTCACCACTGGACCAACAAATAACATTAAGATAAATGGAGAAAAGATTGAAATTGTCAGAGATTTCATTTAGTTGAATCCACAATCAACTCTCATGGAGCAGCAGTCAAGAAATCAAGCAAAGTATTGCATCAGGCAAATCAACTGCACAAGATCTCTTTAAGGTGTTCAAGAGAAAGATAACAGTTTGAGGACTATGGTTTGCCTGACCCAAGGCATGGTATTTTCAATTGTCTTATATGCAGATGAAAGTCAAACAATGAATAAGGAAGGCTGGAGAACAATCAGTGTATTTAATTATGGTGTTGAAGAAGAATATTAAAAGTACCATGAACTGTCAGAAAACACACACACACAAACACACACACAAAACAAAAACCCCACAAAGAAATCTGTCTTGGAAGAAGTGCAGTCAATCTGCCCTTTGGAAGCCAGGATGGCGAGACTTAGTCTCTAAGGCTATTGACATGTTATCAGGAGGGACCAGTCCCTAGAAAAGGACATCATGCTTTATAAAGTGGAAAGTCAGCCAAAAAGAGTAAGACCTCCAACAAGATGGAAGGACACAGTGTGGACAGCGAAGGGCTCAAAAAATTGTGACGATGGTGCAAGATGGGACAGTGTTTCGTTCTGTTGTGCACAGGGTCATTATAAATTGGAACCGACTTGAAGGCACCTTACAATGATAGTTCAGTTGTCCTTGTGCCAAATAGCTGCACCCTTCCAACTGCTATTTCAACTTCTGTATATCCCTCTGTGATCTCTATTGATGAGAAATTTTTCAGAAGGTAAATATTTAGTTAGAGACCTCAAGAATTGATGAATCAAGGCTGGAGTGGTAGCTAAAACTTCATTTTCTCAATTATATTGCCAACGGACCATGTTAACCCAATAGGATATAAAAGAGAGAAAAGTTGAAAAGCATATACTAACACCTACCCACATTCAGAGGCACCTTGAAAATGTGGCAATTTGCTTCTGAAAATTCACAGCCTTGAAAACCTTAGGGACTACACCTAATCTACATAAATGAGCTTGTTATGAGCTAGAATTCACTAAGAGCAGCTAACAACATACATTGAGCAAATCTTAGAAGCAAAGAAACACCTTTCTACTTAAACCAAAAGTCTTACTGCCTAAAACCAGATAGCCCAGAACTGACCTACATATTTCTAAACAGGACATACAACATTTCGCTAGGCTTTAAACAGACTGTTGGTGGGGTTTTTTTGTTGCTTTTTTTCTAAAGGAAAGTGCTTCTCGGGTGTAATTAATATATATATTTTCCAATATTGATGTTATTTTATGCCTGTGGTTTAAAAAAAAAGTATTTGCCCATTTAATTACCTCTCAGCCTCATTTGAAGGGGTGGTTGTACCCTCTTTCTGTACCCAAAGAGACCTCTGCCCCTTCTGGAATGTTCTCTTGCTATTAATTAAACAACTATGAATATGAGTCATGCCCATGGGCTTGCGAGTGACATAACAAGATATTCTGAGAACACTCTCACTGAAGAAATGAGCCCCCATTCAGTCCTAGAAAGATCAAAAGGCATGAGGGAGGGGTGAATGTTGCAGATGTCCCCGGAAAGGGACTGGCCTGGGTGTAAAGAGAACTGGACAGTCAGTTGACTTCCTGTTCTCTTGGAATAATCTCAGAAACAAGTGGTGAAGATTATATATAAATTACAAATGAGAGAGCCAGGAACAACTCTGTAGATATGTTGGCAAAGCCTGAATAAGGAACAAACAATCCTCATAAACACAGACAAAAGGAAAACTAAAAGCAAAACCAACAACACTTTCATCATTGCTAAGCGATGAAAGGGAAATCTCGAGTTTCTGAGAATACTCTAGAATGTCTGGATGAGTACTAACTTCTAAGTGCTTGAGTCTTTTTCAACCTTAAAATCCTAGAATATCCAATGTTCACACATATTAAACCCCCTTTTAAGAGAGGGCTTCAAACATTGGCCAAAGGGTTTATTGTTGTTAAATGCTGTTGAGTGGGTTTCTGAGCAGCAGCTGGTGGGTTTGAACAGTCCAGTGCTGATCCTACAGTGCCACATCAGAAGACGTCGAGCCAAAGGGTATTTAGAATGCATTTAGATTTGAAGGATTGGCTTCCTACTGCCCTGGCCTTGGGTGTGTCTAATGGTCACCTGTGAAAGTACTCCCCCGCCACAAAAACCATATGCCCCAAGGCAGCAATCATAGAGGAGCAATTCTGGAATGCTGTCCCACCAGAAGAACTTTGGGACCTTATACAAGGCACTTTCTTCATTTTGTAAACAAAGACACTAGGGTGCAGTTTCCTAGCTTGTTCATTCCTCTGTTAGCTCCAAACTTCACTTGGAATGTTCTATCTTGGTCATTTTCAAACTCCAAATAGCTTTATATCAGTCTGCCCCTGTTGGTTTGCTCCAGCCTTTAAAAAAAGCTACTTCTAATAACAAAAGATGTAAAATGATCATTGATACTTTTTATGTAGACAATCTGTAATTTTCACATTTTTCTTATGCCTCTTTTTAATGGTCAGGGAGCACTCTTGAAAACTCTTAATGATAAGTGGACATATTCCTTTAGGTGTATTTTCTCTATCAGAAAAGACAAGTAAGCTTTTGCTGTTAATAGTCTTCGTGTTGTGATCCCCCAGCTGCTGGTCCATTTAAATCACCACACATGGAAACCTTGGCAGGCCTGGGCTGGGAAAGGTAGGTAGGAACTTAAGAGGATAAACTAGATAATGTCCCTTTTCTCTCTGGTGTTCCCACTCTCTGACTCCACATCATGCCTCCTCTTCATGACTGAAGGAATTCTGTGGTGCAGAGGTTAAGTGTGGATTGCAAAATGAAAGTGTGGAGGTTTGGATCGGCCAATTGCTCTTCTGGAGAAAGATGAAGCTATCTGCTTCTGTAAAGACTTACAGCACCGGAAACCCCATAGGGGGCAATTCTACTGTCCTATGAGTCAGAACTGATTCAATGGCAATGAGTAATGACTCTTCCAAATAGGTTTCAATTTTCCAAAACAAAACAATAAATCGGTCAACGATCTCGAAATGGATGAAATTACTACCATGGACTTGAAAATTTTAACAGCTTTTCCCTCTTTCTGCTTGAGGATGGACTGAAAGCTAACTGCTAATAAAATAGGATGTCTGCTTTGCCTTTGGATTAGATGGAAGGTTTATCAATACATTTTAACTGAGTATATCTTTTGACAAAGTCAATGGCTTTCTGTTGTTCGATAAAAGACAGAAGTGATTGAGAAATGGCTTTAATTTCACGATCTAAGAACATTTATGGCCTAGACTCAAACTTGTTGTTAAGTGCCCGCAAGTTGGTTCTAACTCATAGTGACCCTATGTAGGGTTTCAGACTTTTAAAAGGATTGTGAATGTTGCAAATGTAAAGGTACATGTTTTGTAAACTAAAAGAAGGGAGTGGTTGATCTTGCAGTCCAGAAGTGGAGGATCCTGGGACCATCAGGAAAGAAGAACAGAGTGCGGGGACCCTATCCAGAGAAGTAGCAATGCCAGAGACAGAGGCAGAGACGATGATGTGGAGAGATGGCGCAGCTGGGGTCTCTGGACTCAGGGAGGGAGAGGGGCTGTGTGCTGGTGATGGGGGGCTGGTGTGCAGGGTATACCCTTCGGTTGTCTGAATGGCTATATATTCCTGAGTGCTTTGGGATTGGAAGCAAATGCTATTGAATGATGACGCATGGAGGGGATTGAAATCATTGCAATGAAACTAAATATGATAGGATGAATGTAAAGCTGATGCTCTCTCATGTAAACTATCAATTCACAATAAAAAAAAAATTAAAAAAAAAAACTAACAAAATTTTAAGACACACAAAGTCTCATCTTTCTTCCATAGAAAGGCTGGTGGGCTCGAACCACTGACTTTGTGGTTCACAAACCAGTGCTTATCCTATGGAGGCATTGCACTCCCTAGATTCAACTTCTAGTTGAATTATATTCCTTAGGGATTGGTGGTCACATTTTTGTCAATTATCAATAAAATGATTTTTAAACCACTTCACAAGGCTGATGGTTTAAAATCAGTAGCTGCTCCTTGGAAACCCTGCACAGGGTCACTCAGTATGAACCAACTCAATAACACTTAACAACACATCAAAATCAAGACAATACAATGCACCCACCTGGGCTTTCACAATTACTGCTGAGTTGATTCTGATTCACAAAGACCCTACAGAACCAAGGAAAACTGCCCCATAGGATTTCCAAGGCAGTAATCTTAGTGGAAGCAGAATGTCACATCTTCCCCCTGCAGAGAAGCTGGTGGGTTACCTTGTGGTAAGCAGCTGCGTGTTTAACCACTGTGGCACCAGGGCTCCTCACAATAGGGCTAACAGGGACAAAAATGACAACGTGCATGCCTCAAAGACATCGAAAGGATTACAATGAGAAAAAGAGAATCTCTATTAAGCAACTGGAGAAGGATATCATGTTTGGTAAGGTGGAGGGTCAGAGAAAAAGAGGAAGACCCCCAACGAGATGGATTGGCCAAGTAGCAGCATCAATGGACTCAAGCGTGGCAACAGTAGTGAGGTTGGCCCAGGATCGGGCAGTGTTTCGTTCTGCTATGAGTCGGTACCGATTTGATGGCACCTAACAACAATAACAACATTAAGCAACTGCACTAAAAGCCTGGCACACAGTAAGTAGACACTGATTAAACAGTAGTTACAGGTCAGCAGTTTTAATCCACCAGCTGTTTCACAGGATAAAAATGAGGCTTGCTGCTCCCGTAAAGACTTAGATACAGGGGTCTCTATGAGTCTGAACCGACTTGATGGCACACAGCCACCACCATTACCACTCTTGTTGTTGACAGAGGTCTCCGGGGGGTGCAAATGGCTTGTGCTTGCCTACCAACTTATAGGTTGAGGGTCTGAACCTACCCAGCAGCACTATGGAAGATAGGCCTGCCAAGCTTCTTCCACAAAGATAACATCCAAGAAAACCTTATAGAGCAGTTGTACTCTTAACAGAATTAGGTTACCAAGAATCAGAATCTACTTAATAGCCAACAGGTCTGATTTTTTGGTGAAGCTAAAATGCTGGTGGTTCAAGCCCACCAAGGAACACCATTAAAGAACAGGCCTGGTGGTCTGTCTTCTCCATAAAGCTCGTAGTCAAGAAAACCTTATGAAGCGGTTCTACTCTGTAACACATGGTGTCACCAGGACATCAGTCAGAATGGGCCATGTGGTTCAGCTTGTTTCCTTTTGTTACTAGGCAGTTAGGTGGGGAAAGTCAGGATGAGATACTCTGGAATCTCCTCCCTTCACATACTTACTGTGTCTCAGCCCCTAGCAGCATGTCCACTTTCTCGTTTGCATGGTTACTAAGTACTCTCAGAGTGAAGAGGTGATTGGCAGAGCTCTGTCTTGAATAAAGCATTGTGGAACTGTTCTTCCCTGGAGAAGAATTTAGCTCTTCGTTGTCAAAAGATTGTCCGTTGTCAAAAGGGATCAGTAGCTGATCCCTTAAAGAATAATCAGTGACGTTGTAGCTTTCTTCACTATCAGGAGAAAGGAAAGAAAAATAGTCAGTTACTCAGTATGTAAGACAGTGACATTTGTCAGATTTCAAGTTACCTTTTGGGGGAATCTGGTAGGGCATAATGAGCACGAAAAGGATAATTAATTTTAAAATAAGAATTGAAGTATGAGTTATAACCACTGATTATGAATCAATATAAAATGAAACCTAAGCATTGCTGGTTGAGTTGACTTCAACTTACAGGAACACTATAGACAGAGTTCTGGTGTGGCAATGGACTGCTAACTGTAAGGTTGGTGGATCCAACCCACCAGCCGCAGTTGGAATCGACTCAACGGTACTTAACAACAATAACAATGATGACAGACAGAGTAGAACTGCATGCACAGGATTCCTAAGGCTGTAATCTTTACCAAAGCTAACTGCTACATCTTTCTTCTATGGAGTAGCTTGTGGCTTCAAACTACTGACCTTAGGTTTACAGCCAAGAACTTAACCTGTGTTCCTTGGATCAATACAAAGAGCCCAGAATTAAACCTGTTCACTACTTTGTTTCTGTAATGTACTAAACTGTAATAAAATCAATGTTTCTTTTTTTTTAAATCACCAAGCCCTCTAAGTTACATTTTAAGTCTGTTATGAGCGAGATTTGCATGCATCTTGGTAATGCTCCAACAGCCTTCTGCACCTCCACTCACAGGATAAAGCAGGAGTCCCAAGCCTGCACACGCTGTGAGGCACAATGCTCCAACCTTAGCCTCCAAACCACCATGCACAGGAAAGAACAGCCCAGGAGGTCTGCTGGCATCTGGCCTCTCTCCAATACTCACAGCCTCTAATCTGCTTCAGAAACCAAGATCAATCCCATCATCCCATGACCTCTGCTTATGCTACCTACCTTCCAAAAAACCCATGCCATACAATCAATTCTGACTCAGGGGTGACTTTGTGTGTGTCACAGTACAACTGTGCTCCACAGGGTTTTCAATGGCTGCTTTCCTAGAAGTAGGTCAGTAAGCCTTTCTTCTGAGGTCCTTCTGGGTGGCCATGAACCTCTAAACGTTTTGAGAGCAGTTGAGCATATTAACTGTTTGTACCTCCCAGGGACTCAGCTCATGCCCCAAAGCCCCAGAATCCTTCCTTTGCCCTAGACTTTCATCCTGATGGCACAGTGTACATCCCTAATCTGGGCCCACCTCCTTCAGCAACTCAGTTCTTGAACCCATCCCAGAGGTCCTTTGGGAACATACAGTCAGCCATGCAGTGGTGGTGGTGATAATCGTGTGCCATTAAGTTAGTCCTGACTCACAGCAACCCTGTATAGGATTTCTGAGACTTTTAATCTTTATGGGAGCAGAAAGTCTCATCTTTCTCTCGCTGAGCTGAGCGGCTGGAGGGCTCAGATTACTGATCATGAGGTTAGCAGCCCAACGTGTAACTGACTACACCCCCAGGACTCCTTCATGGTTGTTGCTGTTGTTAAGTACCACAGAGCTGGTGACGGATTTGAACCTCCAACCTTGTAGTTAGCAGTCCAGTGCAGCACCATCCATGGTCAGCCTCTACTCTGAGTACTCCCTTTACTTTCTGGTCCTAAAGAAGTCTGGCTCTCCCCAGAGGCTCTGCTCCCTCTGAAGGCATTCTGCCTGGTGAAAGGTGAGCGACGAGTCTGCTTGCTTCTCACTGCTGATTCTAGACCATTATTCTGAAAAGCCCTCAGCCTTAAACTCACAGTCATTGCCATCCAAACACACGGACCACTCTCCATGCTCCTTCAAGAATTTAGTTTTTGGCTCACAGTCTCTTTTCCAATACTACTTCTTTCATTAGTCAAGATGTTTCAGTTTCCACACAGTGGGCATTTCCTATACTCTGATCTTTCAATTCCCTGACTTTCTCTTTTCCAATGATTTACTTCAGCCACCCATGCATACCACAGTCAGGATTTGTCATTACTATCAATTACAACAGTCTCATAACCTCACTGTCAAACACAGCATCATCTAACCATTACCTCAGGTCTTTATCACTCAACACCACTTCTAATCCTCAACTCCAACAATTCTTTAACCCACCACTTCCATTGACTCTCTATTTCTCATGCCCTTCACCCATGTGTATTAATTACCCAGATGAATTTCTTGGTACACCTAGTGGTAATCATCACTTGCATACACACTCAACAACTTGGTCATACTTGCCTGGAACTGCCCCATTACAACTAAATATGGGGAAGCAATAAATCATTATTGACTGAATGAGTGACTATGCCATAAATTTTAATATATTTTAGGAACAACATCTATTATCTATTTAAAACAACAAGTGCAAATGCATGAGCTAAGGTAAATGAGAAAGAAGTTTTTGTACCCAATTAAATGTGCTAGACATTTCAGAAGAGGTCACTTGGTCCAAAGTTTCTTGGAATTTTCTTTCATTTGGTTTTGATTTCTGCTTGTCTACTACCCACTTCTAGCTTTGCTTGAAAAAAACTTTACAGTTCTTTCTGAAATTTAGTTTGATGGAATCTTCCTTCAAAAATAGCAAACATAATTATCAAAAGCAAAATATTGCCTTTCTGATCAAATGTCCTCATTGCTAAGATAACAATCTGTATTAATTGAAAGCTCACGTGGCAAGATCATCTCCAGCGCGCTCCTGAGACTGCATTCAGACTAGCACAGCCATGCTCAGAAAATACAAAATACGTGGCTGAGTCTAAGACAGAGGGCAGGGGATTCTATACCAGATGCAGCTATTTACAAGTTTATTTCCCTCTGTGCTTACGTATCCCTGTCCAGTAAATATCAGGCTGGCTATGTTGGGTCCAGAAAGAAACCCCTTTCCTGAGGGAAGTTGATGCTAATCAGACTTCCCCATATTTATCTGTATCATTTAACAAACATATGGTTTACATAGTCTCTGAAACAATTTGGATCATGTAATTAGGAAGTTAAATTGCTCAGAAAAAGGCAAATGGAAAAACCACCTTTCTTCGCATGAGGAGGTTTATATGTAGACTTCCTCTGATTGTCTTATATGCGCTCCAAGTTTACCAGCTGCTCATCAAGGCTGTCTGCAAGCCTTGGCTCCTATCAGGGCAGAAATCAAGTCTATATTGTGTCTGCTGCTCTGTGGTGGGAACAATGATAGCTTTCCCTGTTGAAACCCCCTTGAAGTCCCAGTAACTTTTCTTGAGATTTCTTTCTTTTCTCTTTTTAAACAGAACAAAGAACTCTTGGTAAAGAACATGTATGATAGAAAACACATTATCTCTACTATTTTCCCTCTGAAAAGCATTCTTTATTATGTAGCTTAGACTGTGTTTGTTTTTACTACATGTAACCTAATAGTGTAGGAAAAAAAAATGACACACTTTAATGCAAATATTGCTTTTCAATGGCACTTAACAACAACACAACATGAGGTCATTAAGGAGAATGGTAACTCTGTCCCATATATTTCTATAAAGGTTAGAATTTTGATAGCGGGAATCTGGTGGTGGTTGGTGGAGGTTGTGCACCATCGAGTTGGTTATGACTCACAGTAATGTAACTCTGTAAGGCTGTGAATCTTTCCACCTTTCTCCTGAGGAGCACCTGGTGGATTCAAACTGCTGACCTTGCAATTAGCAGCCTAATGCATAACCCACTATGCCACCAGAGCTCCTATGGGCAAATGAGGGAGTTTTAAACCTCATGATAAGATTCCATTATCTTTCATTCTGTTTTTGCACAAAAACTTTTTTGAAACCCCTTCAAAAGTCAAGAAAACATTGATAAAATACACACTACATGCAGACATTTAAAAAATACCAAACAATATAAATGGGGTTACTGCTTAAGGGGCACTGAGTTTCTCTATTAAGGGCAATGAAAAGATTTAAAAACGGATAGTAGTGATAGATGCAAAACGTGGTGAACGTAACGAATGCCTCTGACTTGTACATGTAAAAATGGTCAAATGAATGAGTTTCCTATGTACATTGTGCAACAATTAAAAAAATATGAATATGCAGTAGTGACATACGAATAGGAGACACCAACTACAGTACAGTATTTACTCTGGAAAGGAAGAAGAGACCAGAGTGGAGGGCTTTAGATATACCTACAGTAAGTTCTTTTTGTTTAAAAAGGAGAGATCTGCTGCTACTATGGCAAAAGTATCTGTTAAGTATGGACAACAGGATGTTAGCGTCTAATATTTTCCTATGTTTGAAATAGTTTGCAATTAAGAAAATAATACTAAATGCAGAGATGTAAGAGTAGCATCACTCTATGGCTGGCATGAGTGCTGGGTGATGGAATGTCTTCTTAGCCCCACATAAAGTAACTGATTATTAACTGAGTAAATGACAGCATCATCATGGACGGAAAATACGAGTGAATTCAGTGAAGTGGTTGGTAATAAATTTGATAGTTTTCCTATTATGAACAATGCCCAGTTAGAAAATAAAAAAGAAAGAAGTAATTTTATTCATACAAGCCACAAAACCTATAAAACCTTTAGGCTTGAACTTAACAAATTTCTTCTATATGAGGATGACTTTAAAACAGGTCAGAGAAATAGAGAAGGAGGGCTGGATTCATGGACAGGAAAGCATGATATTATAAAGTATTTATTTTTCCTAAATATATAATGTGAACACAATGCTAATAAGAGATGTACCAGGGAGAGGGCAAGTCAAATTGATTCTAAAATTTATATACAAACACAAACAGTGAGAAAGGATGAGTGAACTAACAGTGTGAGGTATAACATACTATAAAGCTTGTAGTAATTCAAAGGTTGGGTCCACACCATGATTTGATATAGATTAGTGAAACAGAACAGTGGGCTCACTAAAACATTTGGAAATTTAGTACACAACAGAGGAGGCATTGTAGGGCAGTGATGGGGTAGGGTAGTCAACACATAATATTTGGCCAACTCTGGTGGCTGAAATCATTAGCACTCAAAACTCCTCACTAGAAGGCTGACGGTTCAAATCCCCCAGCTGGCTCCATTGGAGCTTTCTGGCGATTTGCCCCACAAAGATTTCACCCTTGGAAACCCTATGGTGTAGGTCTACTCTATCATATTGGGTCACCCTGAGTTGGAATAGACTTAACAGCACACAACAAGTACAAAGAAGCATAAAAATTATAGTTAGAAAATCATAGCTGCATCCCAACCTCATTCCTTAAATTACTTACTCTTAGAGTAAGTTTAAGTAGCAGAGGGACAGGTATTCATCCTGCCCCAGGACCCATAAGGGCCTGCCTTGTGATCAGAGGGGCTGCTGGATGCAAATCCTTAAGCTTGATTAGCAAGCAGCTTAGATTCTGATACAAATGAGTAGGAATGGGACAAAGGAAAATGATAGCGGCGCAGAGGCAGTTCAATTTCCTCACTGTCACAGCCCTACTTTGGGGCCATGGCCTAAAGTCCTACCTCTGGTTTTGAAATTATCTCATTTGTAGTCTGAAGCTAATACCAATTTCCCCAGTTTCTTGCCCGTGAAGCTCCAATGAACATAGCACCAGGGAATGAATCATAACTGACCTAAACAATCCTGGTTCTCCTATTCCCCTTGATCACACACTTGCTTTCTCAGCCTCCCTTATAAGTAGGAGAAGTTTTATGACCCATGAGATATAAGAAGTCTTCTGGGGGTAGTCTGGGAAAGGTTGTTGTCCACCATTAAAACAGAAAAGCTACTTGTGTAAAAGCCCTCCTTGGTAGCCTGTCCCTCCTATGCCTTTGAATGAAAGTATGATGCCTAGAACTGCAGGAGACATTTGTAACCATGGAGCTATGTACACGGGAGCAAAAAGTCCACACGGTTTAGCTGAAAAACGCAAAGAATAGTTCTTGATTAATACTGAATTAGGGCTGTCCACACCCCAACCTTCATGCTTAGAAAGGCCAAAGTCTATCACTAGAGACACTTATATTTGGGAATTCTGTTACTTGCAGTCAAAAGCTCCTTAGTAATTCTATAGTGAATCTCACAAAGGGAATAGGATATGTAGGGTTTCCCAAACTCACTTGGAGTCCTGGTTTGGGGCTGCTGTAGGATCAACACTGGACTGCTAACCACAAGGTATGTGGTTCAAGTCCACCAGCCACTCCTTAGATAAGGTTGCTCTGAGTCAGAACCAACTTGATGACACTTAACATCGTCAAACTCACTCGACATCTTATTTTTGAGATAATTCACATTTTTGTGAATTAAATCCTTTTGTATGAAAATACTCTTATCTGTAACCCAAACGTGTATTGATGCAATAATACACAAAATAAAAGCAAACAAATAAAAAAGAGTTTTAGTGAAATATCATTTTAAATGTTTGTTTTTAAATTGAGGCATGTGGCATTTATGGATAAGCAGATGGATATGTAAGAAGTAACATGACAAAGTTCCAGATCTGTTTTTAATCAAGCGAAGCCATTAAAAATATTTGTTTATTTAAAATTGATATATAATAGAACACAGGAGCACTGAACTACTAACTGTAAGGCTGGTGTTTCTTGGAAACCCTATACAGGGTCATTATGAGTCAAAATCAACTTGATGATATTTAACAAAACAACAACAATGGAACAGAATATATAAATCACATATCTTTAAAATATAAACTAATTCAAGGATATTCTAGCTTGGTGGAGTGGGGAGGCTGAGAAGGAGGTCTGCCCAATGATTAATATTTTTATTCAAGTCACCTAAAATGAACTATCTAATACGGCATCAGTGCATTATCAAACAAACACACAAACAGCAGAAGACTACAATGCATGACAGGAATCTCCAAAATATTAGACACTTGTGTGTGTCAAATGATTTCACCAAGTCAAAGGAGAACACACAGATGAAAAATTTCTTGGCAGTGAAATTTTAGACAAGGGGCTTAATCTCTAAACTTTATAGAAAACTTCAACACCTCGACAAGAAAAAGACAACTAATCCAATCAGAAAATGGGCAAAGGACATGAACAGACACTTAACCAAAGAAGACATTCAGGCAGCCAACAAACATATGAAGTGTACGTGATCATGAGCCATTAAAGAACAACAATGAGATTATATTAATGCTGGGGTGAGCTGATAAAGTTCAAAAAAGTAAAACAAAACAGAAAACAACAGATGCTAATGAGGGAGTGGAGAAGAGCTCTACACTCTTCTCCCTTGATGGTCCCAGGGACCAGCAGAAGGGTTTATAGTGAGGACAACAGTAATAAAGTATACACACCATGGAATGACTAACCATTCAAGAGCAAAAGGGCATCATTTACCTAAACACAAAGCAATACAAAATTCAGAAGGGTTGGGAAACAAGGCAGAATGGACACAGGAATCACAAGAAGAAAGTGGGCTGGTGGGATAACAACTGATGTTACATGGAGGGGACTGCAAACATTTAAATGCAATGAAATACATGATTTCTTGAATGTAAAGCTGATGATCTGTTCTGTAAACCTTTACTCAATTCATACTAAAAAGTGAAAAAAATAACTATCTTCACAGCGGATTCAGATTCAACAAATATTTACTCAGTGATCCTATGGACAAGAAGATGGGCCACGCACAGAGGTAAACAAGGCAGACACGATGGACACATGCTGTTACTGCTGTGAAGTGCCACTGTGGCAGTTCTGAGTCATAGTGACCCCATGCACAACAGAACAAAACACTGCCATGTCCTGCATCATCTTCAGAATTGTTGTGACATTTGAGCCCATTGTTGCTGCCACAAGAAGGGCACATACTTTAATACTAATTGTGTGGCAGGAAAGGTTTTATGGGACCAAGGAACAGGACAGAGGAACCTACTTACAGTGATGGAGCATGTCAAGTGTACCATAATTAATCTAAAAAGTAAAGAACGAAAATGATTTTGCCTAGACCAGATCTGGAGGGGGTACGCAGTCAGGACAGAGGGAGAGTATTCCAGGCAGATGCAGAAACATGTGGCTAGAAAGGTGGTTCGAGGAACTGCATTTATGCTACGAATGTATTAGTGGATTTGTCTTGAAATAAGAAAACTCTTGTTAACAAACAATTCCACGGGCCACCTGGAAGACTGATGATTGAGGTGTGATAAGGAAAAGGGAGAAGTATCAGTCTTACCCTGGAGCAGCTGGGTATGTGGAGGTGCCTTATTGAGGAGGGAGCAAGTGTTAGGGAAGGAACAGGTTTGAAGAAGAGTAAGACATGGAGGTGATCTATGAGGTACCCAAATGGAGGTCTTCAAGTCACCTGAACCTAATGACATTTAGAAATCTATAAACAATGGCATAAATTAATGTTTTAAAAAATGTGTGATTCAGAACAAACTTAAAGCGTGTTTCTCACTTATGTATGGTAATGGTGATGGACTGGCTGGGAGACTTTGTTTTTAGTTTGAGAAGAAACTGGAAGGGAAGACTGGCCAGATATGAGAGATGCACTAAATGAAAATAAGACAGTTATTTACTTTATACAGTCTTCTGAGAGTCTGAACATACAGAGAATCCTCTAAGAGCTGGAACGCAATGGGATTGTCTTGTTTTTTTGGGTCTCAAAAATTTTCCACTTTTGACAGGAAGCAGTCTTACCATGATTCTAACTAGTGGAAACGAACTGGGTTTTCCTTCTCTGACAGATTTCTACATTACACAGGTCCTGACTTTTACAGGATTTACTGTATTTGGCTCCTGCATTCAATTTTCTCATTTCAATAATGCCAATACTATTTAACACATAAGGCTTTTTATGTGGGTGTAATGTTCACACCATAATGGATAAGTCTTTATAAAGTTACTGTTAGATATAAGTAGACTACATTAAGTTATTATTTATTATTGTTGTGAAGTGCTGTCAAGTTGGTTCTGACCCATAGCGACCCTGTACAGGGTTTCCGTGGAGTGACTGGTGAGTTTGAATCGCCCAGTTAGTGTTAAAACTGACCGTGCAGTCTAGCACATTAACCCA
The DNA here is from genome assembly GCF_000296735.1 of Chrysochloris asiatica. Classification (NCBI taxonomy): domain Eukaryota; kingdom Metazoa; phylum Chordata; class Mammalia; order Afrosoricida; family Chrysochloridae; genus Chrysochloris; species Chrysochloris asiatica. Next base: position 5,446,361 of record NW_006408631.1, read on the forward strand.
CAGCATATAAAGTAATAATCTATTAATTTTATGTTACAGTGTTACTATGTTGCTGTGTTGGGTCTGATCAACTGCACATTTTATTGTTCTGATGGTAAAACTGGTCTATAATTGGCCATCACTCTTGTACAATGATTCTCAGTTGAGGGTCAACTTTGTACCCACTCCAGGGAACATTTGGCAGTGATGCCTGGTGACATTTTTATTTATCACAACTGGGGAATGCTACTGATTAATAATAAGTATAGGCAAGGGATGATGCTAAACATTCTCTGATGGCTAGGACAGTCTCATAAAACAAATTATCTAGACTACATGTTAAAAGTGCCAAGGGTGGCCCTGATCTAATAGTATCCATGTATCTTGCAGTTAACGCTTCTAAAACCAAAGAATTCACTTTCTCATCCAAAGTAATCAAATTGGCCATGTATCTTTTTGAAATCTGATAGAGCAGGCTATGAATGCGGTGACTCAGAGGCAGCCCAGAGCTCCTGAAAACTTCCTCTGGATATTATATAAAGGTGAAGATTCTTGTCATGAAAGACAACCTCATGGCTACGAATCAACATCAGCCCTGCAAGTATTATCAGCACCTTCATGTACTGCAAAGATGAGTTGGCCACATCTTCCAGGAATCTGGGAAAATGTTCAGTATAAACCATCTGCTACTCCATATCAGGGGGAGGATGAGTAAGTATCCTCCTGAATTAGCCTCTCCCGGTAGCTGGGAAGCCTCCCTGAAGCTGAAAACCACTGGAGACTCAGCACATAAGCTCCCTAACCGGAGCTTGGAATTACAATTAGGCAGTGGGTGGCTAGAACAGTCCTCCAGAGCTGGCACAGGTAATTATCCTTTATCTTTACCTCATAGCCAAACCTAAATTACTGCCTTGCTCAAAACTTTTGCATCTACTCGCTGCTACTTCTGGCATGCAAAGCATTTGCAGTTGTCTCCTTGAAGCAATCATGTAAATATGACTGTGCATACTGTACATTTTTAACAAGCCTGCTTATCAGTCAGCCCTTTGTGGTCTGTTTGTCACCCTCACCACATATTCAGGTCATAAACAACTTAAGTCTCCAACATTATTTCCTGAGTTAAGAGCACTCTAGAAATAGGATGAGAAGCTTAGTAAAGACAAGGAAATCCCAAATTTGGTAAAGGCAAAGTTAGGCACTCACATTGCCCTCTCAATGGGAGTTGACTATCTGGATCTTTCTTTGATTGATAATACAATTTTAGATATACCAGAAATAGTGAAGAAACCTGGGACAGCTAGGAAAGTAACATTAAATATAATGGCCAAATGTCCCTTAGGGCAAAAAATGCTGTTAAGTAGAATAGCTTATACTTCCATTCAAACTTTCAAAGTCTGTATTTACTAGGTAGCTCTGTAAAAGTTCAAGAATAAAAGTTGTATTAAGCAGGTATAAAGTTGTATTAAGCTGTATTAAGCCCATAGTGCTTTTAACAACATCACTGAAGACATCATGATCAAAATACCTTTAAGCTTAAATATTTCTTGGTGAAATGAATGTATATTCTACCATTAAAATCAGAAGTTTACTTGAAGCATTTGGTAAATCAAGACAGAACAAATATTTTTTAACAGCAAGACGATGTTAAAAGTCAAGAATTCTGGTATTTGATGAGAAATATATAACTACCCTCTCCCTCAAAGTATCTTCAAAAAAATCAGGAAATCAACACAAAAATTGTAATTCTTCTTCAGTATTTATAAAATGTGCTTAGCTATAGATGTTACTTAGATCGTCCCAGGTATGAGAAATAATTCCTTTCCTCCTTGTTGAGATGAAAATCCTATTTTCCTAACTGCGAAAAATCATCACAATCACCTTTATGTATTTATCATAATAAAATTTACACAGTGACTTTTTTTGTTTGTTTTTTTAATAGTGAAAGAGAGGGAGAAGCTTATTATCAAGGAAAGGGTTTACAATAGCAAAATACATATAAAAGCACATCTTAACTGTTAACTTCTGGAATTCCTGGCCTTGTCAAGGTGACATAGAACCTTAACTGTTATTGTACACCCTTGTCAACTCAAAACCTATGAACTATTTGCATAATATCTAAATAAAGAAAATTGTAAACCCACACTGGCACCTAACATGATATAACTAAAACACGTACAACCTAAAATGCACTGGCCCATTTATATCTCTTATGTCACAAACGAACAAAGCAAAACTATTTGATGCACACATTCAAAACAAAACACAAAACATATATTCATTTAGATGGCCAAAGGGAACATTCTGCAAACTAGGTGTCTGCCCACAGGCTAACAGCCTTACTCAGTCAATGGGTCTAGTGTCCCTAGCTATTCTATCTTTTGATGCCACCACCTCTGCTGTCATCTCTGCTGTCACTGTTTTTCCAGTCAGGGATCCCATGCTCCACTCAAACTTTTCCTGAATGATGGTCCTGGGATCATCTGTTGCTTTTTTTTTTTCAGTTTTTATTGTGAATTGAGTGATTAGTTTACATGGGGGAATATCAGTTTTACACTCATTGTTCCATTGCAATGATTACAATCTCCTCTGTGCATCATCATTCAACAGGATTTGCTTCTATTCCTTCTGCTTTTTGTTTTGTTTTTTGGGGGTGATGTACACAAAATCACTCAGGAATATATACTCATTTAAACAACCAAAGGACACATTCTGAAGCCTGCTCCCTGGCCACCAGCATCTGGCTGCCGGCACACAGCCTTTCTCTTTCCATGAGTCTAGAGTCCTCAGCTGCGATCTCTCTCCATTACACAGTGACTTTTCAGAGTAGGTCAAACAAAGTTTTTCATTTCAGCTACACAGCCAAGGAGCTGAAACAGTTCATAATGTGGTCTGATTAAAAGGCACAAAAAGTAAAAAGCTCAGCCTTTATTTTAATTTAGTGAGAATTTTTAAGCCAAAGAGACATCAACTCACAAGCAGCAGTTAAATAAATATTTCATGGTAAATGTGGACATTTGTATTTTCATGAAGCTCTGTGTCTCCATTTCACTTCATTTTACCTAAAAGATTTTTCATCAAACACCCTTGCTCTCCTCAATCTTTTCCTCTATTGGTAGAAATAACACTCTACAGATTTATGTCTTTACTCTAAGTTCATACTCTAGGAAAGATGCAATATTTATGTAGGACCAGCAGGAAAACAGGAGTCCTGGTGTGGCGCTATAGGATAAAGCACTAGACTGCAAGGTCAGCTTCAACCACAAGGCTGGCAGTTCAAACCAACCAGCCGCTCCTTGGAAATCCTATACAGGGTTGCCATGAATCGGAACCGAATGGATGGCACTTAACAGCAAGAACAAGCAGTAAAATATTTTACAACCCTATACATATTGAGTTTATATATTTATTAAGAATGGTCCCTGGAGCAAGGCAGAGATAAGGAGTGCAAGTGTATGTGTGTGTGTAGGGTGTGTGTGTATGTGTGTGCTCACTGAGAGAGTTAGGACAACAGGAGGGAACAAACTATGTAAAGGAAGGCCTTATACAGTATTCCTCCTGGACTTCTCCCTAGAGATGGACATGAATACAAAACCAGGATTCTGAAGGAAGAACAGACACTTTGCCAGCCAACTGGCTTACTTTATTCTCTTCAGAATATGCCCAACACTCTCCAAGGCATGAGGAAACTTTTCAGTTTAATAATCGTTAAAGAGCAATGGGTTTTAAGTTAAGCTACAATGTGTCCTAGAAATCATCCCCACTGTGTCCTTGATAAGAGCAACTGTTACCTGTTTTACACAAAGGTTCTATGGCAGAAATATGTTCAAAAGCACTGATTGGGACACATGGCCAGGGAAGTCATGAAAATTGAGTGATATAAAATGATGAAAACAGTGGCCTGCACACTGTAAAAAGTTCAACAGAGGAAGCTACAATGATGCTATGCTGCTAATTTACATAATACTGTATAGATAATTACAAGTGAACATGAAACACAGATGCTACTGTGATTGAATGATAGAAACCATATATGTGAAATCTTTAACTTTTAAAGGATGATCACTGCCAACAGGCATCTGAATTCCAAAACTGTAAAACTGAGATGTGTAACTCGCAACTGCATAAGAAGGCTTACCTCTTCTTCTTGGTGATAATGAGAACATCGTTAAAGAGAAAGAAGTAGACTTGCTGTTTGGATGTCCTTTTTGAGAAAAGCACAGTATCTTCTACGTAGGCAGTCAATTCACCTCTCTTTACCAACCACCGGGAAGAGGAGACTAGAGGAAAGGGCTACAAAAAGAGAAAAGCTCAACTCCCAAGGCCAAATTAAAGTCCTTATGTGGTTATCAAAAGTAGACTATAAACTTACATCAAAACAAATGATATATGTTATGGTATGCACTATTATTTCGTAGCTGCAAAACTAATAATAAAAAACATGATGATTAAATAAATCAGTGAGTTGCCATAAGTTGGCTCTGACTCTGGTGACTGCATGTGTATCAGAGTAGAACTGTGCTCGGTCTGGTTTACAACGGCAGATTTTCCAGAACTAGACCAACAGGCCTTTCGTTCCAAGTACCTCCGAGCGGACTCAAACCACCAGCCTTTCACTTAGCAGTCACACCCATTAACTATTTGTACCACTCAGGGGAACAAGGGTATAAAATTAAATACATCAGAGAAGTGTAGTGTCTTTTCCAGGAATAAATGCAAAAAGAATTAATTTATTTCTAATACAAAAACTATCCATTTTCCAACATGACAACTAAAACTCAATGAGAAAACGTTATCGAGTGCAGCAAAACCAGGTCTCTTCCATTCATTCTCAACTGAAAAAGAAGACTGGTAAAGGGTTCACTTAAAACTGAACAGCCTAGTTAGTAACGAAATCTTTCAGCATCAACTGCAGTTCTTTTAAATATCTCAAGACAGAATCCAAACATTCTGAAACACACACATAATTGCAGTTATGAAAAAAAAAAAGATTTATTCAAGGGGGTCAGGGAACAACCAGTAAACAAACTTCTGTTTTGTCTACTGGTTACATACTCAGTCATATTCTTGAGAACACCTGTTCTTAAATTGATGGTAATTTTCCCCATGAACATTCATCCCTGAAAGCATCATGCTATTTTCTGGCTGTGAAAATCAAGCTCTTCCAAAATACTTCATCATAATCTCATAGAAAAGGCTGTACCCAAGGAAGCACATAGTGTTTTTCTTTATTTAGTGTTGTACAGCCAACTGGAAAACTCTCAAAACCACAGAATAATCCTTATGCTTGAGAGCTCCCCCGCTTTTATTTAAAGTTATCAGAAATACTTACTGCCAAAAATCTGATGTGAAAAAAAACAAAACTATATCCATAATAGAAGCAAAAGTTCTTGGATACATAAAACATAGTAGTGTAGTATAACTAACCACCCTTCTTTTCAGAAAATAATGATTAAAAAACAGCTAAAGGAAATTGGACATATTGGAAAGGAAACAAGAAGACTAAGATCACTTGCTCTAAAACTTATGATAATTTTTCCTGGAAATTTCATCCCTCAAAGTATCATGCCACTTTCTGGCTGTGAAAATCAAATTCTTTCAAAATAGGTCTTTTTAAATAATCCATCATTATCTATTTCATAGAAAAGGCTGCACCAAGGAATCATATATGTTTACATATGATTAATATGATTTCATATATTTTTTTAATGTGTTAACTTTATAAAGAGGGCTCCTAGGAAGGTTGTTGATCAGTTACATATTATTTTCCTAAAGGTTTGGAAAGAAAGGTAAAAAATTATGGTTAACTTTAAACTTTCAAAATTGGCTAATAAGGATCTTCATGGAATTACCTTCCAGTTCTAAAATCCTGAACCAGACAGTTATCCATCAGGGATGGCTGAGACATTTATGGCCATCACCCAGACAAGATTTAGGAATTCTGGAGGACCCCACCATCACACACAATGGGTCACCAGAAAGAACCATGTGGCAGGTTATTTGATCCTGCCAAAATCGTGTCATTATCAGGAGGGAACACATTGTATATCTTGTATTGCATCTAACCCTACAAGATGAACCAAGACCATATTATGGATAAGTTCCATTGGGGATCCTGCCCTGTGACTGCTCTTAATTTAGTCAACAAGGAAGAAAGGCGTTTTTGTTACACTGTTTTAAAGCAGTGATTTTTATGGCAGTATCATCCTCCAGTAAGGCAAAAACAAAATTCTAACAAACAACCTAAAATTGCCAGTGGCTTTCAATAGGTTGTTTCTTTGGAAAATGGAAATCCATTATCATAAAATGTTTGTTTCTGAATTGATTGTTAAAAGACAAAATTCTTTCTGATTTTCTTTCTAAGAGTGAGCCATAAACTTTCAAACACAAAAATGAATCCTAAAGAGCACTGAAATAATTTCTACAGAAAAGAGACTTTTAATTCTCTTCTGTGGTATTTGGCATCTTTGAGAACTAACTTCACCATAAACACTTACAGGTTTTATCAGCCAGCAAGACAAGAGGAGCCACACTCAAGTGCAAAGACTTTTTAACATCTTAAGAGTTCTTCATTGTGCCTGTTGTGTCTTGGAATTCTATTTGTTGGAAGGCTCCAAACACCAATAAGCAAACTCACTCACCAACCAACACACCTCCACCCCACTTAATCTCACTTAATTTATGGCCCTTTTGACATAAAAAAAATAATAGCTGAGTGGCTGTAAGACTGTCACTGGACTTCAAAACACAAGGTTGGTAGTTCAAACCCAACAGGTGCTCCCCAGAAACCCTACACAGGGTCACTATGAATCAGAACAAACTTAAAGACACTTAAGAACATTACAGTCTATTCAATCAGTCCTCTACTGTTAAGTATTTAGGCTGTTCCTAATCTTTTTTGGAGTCCTGGTGTGGCACTGTAGGATAAGCACTGGATCGCAAGGTTGGTTTGAACCACTGACCTTGTGGCTCAAATCCACCAGTGGCTCCTTGAAAAGCCTATTCAGGGTTGCTAAATGAGAACATATGCCACAGCACTTAACAACAATCTTTTGTATTTCTAAAGAATGGCATACAATAAACTTTGTATACATATTTCATACATTCAAGAGTAGAAATGTGTCAAAGTAGAACTGTGCTCCATATGATTTTTAGTGGATGAAAATAAACAAAATAGATTTGTAGAAGTCAAATCACTTTGGTCATAGTAGCTTGCATTTGTAGTTTCGGTTGTTGTTGTTAAGTGCTGTCAAGTTGGTTCCAACTCAGAGTGGCCCTGTATAGAGTTCCAAGTTCAAACCGACATTGCAGTCCAGTGCTTATCCTACAAGTGCCACAAAATTATCCACCTTTGAGGTTAAATAATCTTTTTCACCAGCAATATGTACCAATGTCTTTTCCCTACAATGAAACGTGTATCGAAACTTTTTCTTATTAGGAATCTAAGAGGCAAAATTCATTCTGATTTTCAATAAGCAATTTTCCTCTGAGTGAATTAAAACATAGTTTGAAATGCCTGAGTCAATCTTTATCTCCTTTCCTTTATAGCGGTTTTCTAAAGGTGGTTTAATTTTTTTTTTATATCACTTTCTTTTTATACATTAGGAATATCATCAACGCTTCGTCCATATGTGGGCTACAAATACGGTTTTTCAATTTTCACTTTTCCTGTAGCCTTTTGTTCTTTTATCATAAATTAAAACAAATTTTATGTAGATATGTTTATCACTCTTATTCTTATAATGGCTTCTGGATTTAGAAAAAAATGGCCGAACACCTATCAGATAGCGTCGCTTTTCAGGTGGCTCCCAATTGACCTTATCCCTTTTCGTCCTCTTGGCACACCGGGCCCTGGTTCACGTGAGCTTCTGCTTACCACTCATGAGCAGTATCACTATCAGACCCACAGTAACTGTGATGCTCAAGAACGAAGAGAGAGAAACCAGCTATCTTTTAACAAGCTTTTTTTTTTTTACGAACTAAAAAAGAACTATCCTTATCTGACTTCACAATACTGTGGTCCAACTCATGGGATACCACTTTTTGTTGTTGTTGGCAAAAGGTATTCAAGAGTACTGAAGAAATCTCTTTAGAATTTAAGAATTCTATTATTTTAACTGTCTTCCTAGATAATGCTTAAATTCTTTATTCATGGCCTGGAGAAAGGTCACTCTGACCTGGGTAAGAAAGAGCTAATCTACCTGAAATGAACTATCTGTTCCTCCATCTGGCAGGCTCTTCTAGACTTATGACCTTGGAAAAGCAAATCTGGCCTCAACTCTCCTCATTTAATATAAGATTTAAATAAATTAAGTAATAAACCCATTTAAGAAGATACACAAAATACCTTAATCTTAAATTCCAACTGGGAGTTAATTGTGTACATCATCTCAGTCCTTTCCATCTTCCGGGCTCCTTCGTTGCACAGTCGAACCAACTGGGAACACAATACAAAGAGGAGAATTAACAGATCCAGGAAAACAACCTCCCTTTCAAATGCAACTAGCTCCTGGGTAATGGTTAACACACCTGAGTCAGCACAGTTTTACATAGTGAACACACAGCATCCAGTTACAAGTGGTATTAGAGAATAAAGACAGAGGAGAAAAAAATCCCGAAAATTTGGGGGGACAACAGGATGCATGTCCTCTTGTCACACCTCTCCCTCCACTTCCATCTTGGTTCTTTCTGCTTTCTCTGCAGCTTCTTCCTCACCTGGCCAGAGGCATCACCCCAACCTCAGGGCAAACAGCACCACTCTCCCCACTTTTAAATTCAAGCAGTTTAAGGCCAACAACCAACTTCAAAGGCAGTTCCTAAACAAAGGAAGAAGCCTGTTGTGGCGAAAATGCACTGGACGGAAAGGTCAGTTTGAACTGCAAGGTCGATGGTTCAAAATCACCAGCCACTCTTAGGAAACGCTATACAGGCTCCATGAGTTGGAACCCACTCAACAGCCCATAACACATGCAAAGGAAAGCACAAACCTACAAAGTGGGTTACTAGAAAACAGCTATCTGATGATCAACCACTCTTCAAGGACACTCTTCTTGTTAAGTGTTATGGAGTCGGTTCTGACGCATAGTAACCCTGCACAGGGTTTCTGAGGAGTGGCTGATGAGCTTGAATCACCAACTTTGTGGTTCAAACTGACCGTGCTGTCCAGCACATTAACCCACAGTGCAACACTAAGACTATTGATGGGCACTTATGGGTTTTCAATTACTCACTAGATTTCTAAATGCAGAGGACAAATCTATCTTCAGTTGTAGCATAGCTGTAGCTTTGATAGTTGGTTAAAGGTGTTCCAAGTTCATTGACATATTCTATATTGTACCGCCAATTAAGTTTCTTTCTACTGCACAACACAGCTAAGATTGTTCCATTTTAATAGATACCTAGTTACCGCTTAGTAAATGGATTGAGGGTATTGTACAGTAAAGGATATGTTGTTGTTGTTGTTAAGTGCTGTCGAGTTGATTCCGACTCATAGTGACCCTGTATAGGGTTTC
>NW_006408631.1:5456608-5462596 GCF_000296735.1 Chrysochloris asiatica
ACCAACTCGATGGCACCTAACAACAACAACAACGAGTCAGAACCGACTGGCTAGCACTTAACAGCAACAACATAATTTTAGATAATACAAGATGTAAAAGACCGTATGATTTCCTTACTACAAACATTTAGGGTGGTACTCCCTCCTTTTTTTTTGACATGTACACACAAGGCTGTATAAAATAGCCTTAAACATCTAAGCACTGTGTGATTATCTATGAAATTAGAAGTGAAACTTTTGCATCAAATTCCATGTCTAAGTTTCTCAAATATTCTAATTGTTGGAAGTGCCGTCAAGTCAGTTCTGATTCATAGTGACCCTACTTAAGGTTTCTGAGGTGCAGTTGTTGGGTTTGAACTGCTGATCTTGCAGTTTAAACCTACCTTGTGGTCCAGTGCATTATCCTGCAGTGCCATACTAGGACTCCAATACACCTTCCAAAAAGGTTGTACCAATTTTTACTTCTGCTAAACATGTACAAGAATGCTAAATTTCTGATTCTCTTGTCAACCATGGCTATTACTCATCTTTTGATTTCATTACTAGACACTTGGTATGTAGATAGAAATAAAACAATAGTTTCTGCCCTCGCCCTCTACTTCAATGAGAAAACTGGGCTCATCAAACCTGAATCCCTACAACTTTCTTCTGCCTAACTTCAAAAAACCTGTATGGATAATGAGAAGGATTGTACAACTTGAAAAATGCTATCCTTGCCACTGAATTGTATATGTAGAAATTGCTAAGTTGGTGTATGTTTTGTTATGTATATTTCCACCACAATAAAAAGATAAGACATAAGTTAAAAAAAAGAAAAACTGTAGAAATAGTTATTTATATGATATTCCATATCTCATTAGAGATTGGAAATTAATCATTATAATATTAAATGTAAAAACAATATGGGCAAATATAAAATTTTTAATGGGTGACCTGAAATATACAAAAAATGCACAGAAAAAAATGTCACCTAAAAACCCACTTAATTTAACAGGCCTTTGTAAAATGTTTTAAATTATAAATATGGGTACCATGTGCCTACACAATAACAATGATATATATACCTTAAGATGGACGGATTACAGAAGATACTAAAACAATATAAAATGCTACTATGGGAAAAGATTTTTGTTGCTAAGTGCCATCGAGTCTGTTCAGAAAAAGATTAAAGAGATTTTAATTATTTTGCCTCTAGGAGCAAAAATCACAACTTCATACTACCCCCATTGTTAAGTAGGTTTTATAAAGTCAGGGCAAAGGCCCTTACTGTCTTGTCCTGGGAGAAACAGCAGGGATATTAAATCTGGGCATAAGAAAACATCTCTTGACCACCACTCTACACAGCAGACCACACTGCGGACAGGCTCACTTCTCAGGTTCCCTGGAATGCTACCTTTCCCACCACCCTTCCCAGCATGTTGACAGAAAATCAGGAAGCAAATACGTTTTCACCTAATAAAAACATCTCTCTCTGGCTTCTGAGTTGTTTGATCATGCTAGTAACTCTTTTTGAGGCCAGTAAATTGCCACAGTCATTTCGTTCTGTTGCACTTAAAATGCTGAAGAGGAAAGATGTCAGTTTGAGGACTCAAGTGTACCTGATCCAAGCCATGGTAGTTTCAATAGCCTCATATGCATGTGAAAGTTGGGCAATGGAAAAGGAAGATTTCAGAAGAATTGATGCATCTGAGTTACAGTGCTGGAGAAGAATATTAAAAGTACCACAGACTGCCAGAAGAACAAACAAATCTGTGTTGAAAGAAGTACAACCAGAGTGTTCCTTAGGGGCCAAGATGATTAGACTGTGTCTCTCTTAGTTTAGACATATTATCAGGAAGGAGCAGTCCTTGGAGAAGGACATCATGCTTGGTAAAGTGGAGTGTCAGCAAAAAAGGGGGAGACCTTCAATGAGTTGGATTCACAGAGGATTGGACAGTGTTTGACTCTGCTGTGCATAGGGTTGCTATGGGTCAGAACTGACTCGATGGTACCTTACAACAGCTTTAAACACTTCGGTCTTGACATACCAAAGCTAACTCCGTAATATAAATATGGTTGTTGTTAAGTGCTGTCAAGTGAGTTCCACATCATAGCAACCCTGTATAGGGTTTCCAAGGAGCAGCTGGGGGGTTTGAACAGCGGACCTTGTGGTTTGAAATGCAGCACTAATCCTATGGCATCAGACCAGGAGTCCATAATAAATATTGGGAGCTCCCATTTTCTTTGATTTCAGACAAAATAAAGTGAAATTCTGCATTGCAATTTCAAATCATAAAAATTCTTCTTACAGGAACAAACAAGATGGCGGATCAGGTGGAAGTGCACTGAGAAGCTCCATCAGCAACAACATAGAAACTGGACCAAGCAAGCTCAGGGATGGTGCCAAAACTCTGAACCACATATAAAGGAATATATTTAGAAGGTTGGAAGGCTTACACCTAGGGGAATTTGTAGCAGAAGCAAGAATTCCAGTACTTTCTAATCCAAGGCGCTCAGCTGCTCCCGGAGCTGCCATCTTGGGCAAGATCAAATGTGGGAAGGATCAAAGCAGCCATGGACGCCTGACAGAATCGTGGAGATAAAGGTGTGAACATTCTTATTTTTCTGTATCTTTTCATTTGTCTCTTGCTTTCTGCGCACCTCCATTCTGGTGACTAGAGGGGGTCCCTGAGCAAGTGGACACCCACCCCCCACCCCCAGAGGGTTCTACTATGCATGCGCACAGATCTCCTCAAAATTTAAAGGGACAGTTTCCACTTAAAACCAAACGACAGTGCAAAACAGCCACAGCTGTCCCTGAACTGTTTATCACTAGGAAAAAGGCCTGAATGGGGATTGTGGAGCGGGACAGGTAGACTAAAAAGGAAATAGGCCGAAAATTAAATCCTGAGTTACGTCACAACAGTGGTATCTTGAAATTTCTCAGAAAGAATAGTGAAAAGGGAAGCCCATCTTCTGATCACATCTACCTGGAGGCAACCAGAACGCATAAAAAAGTACCAAAATACACAACCATCTAAGTATTAAGGCCACAGATAACTCATGAATATGCCCAAAAAACAGAAACAGATGACTATATCAGCACATAAAACAGAAACGACATAAAATGACTGAAGCAAGTGAGCTGGAAGTAGAGCTACACTCCATACTGGAAGGAGGGAAGGCTTTGGAAATGCCTGAGAAGGAATTCAGAAAAATGACTATAAAATGTATCAAAATACTATACAGTGGAGTTGAGAAAAATAAGGAAGAAGTCAGGAAAGTGCTACAGGAACAATCAAATAAGACAGATACAGCATTGGAAACAATTCAAAACCTACAGAAAGAGGTCCAAACGATTAATAATAGAATATCAGAAATGGACAATACACTGAAAGGGCAAAAGAGTAGAAATGAAGAGATGGAAGCCAGAACTAGTGAGCTAGAAGATAAATCTCTCAACACTACTAAGATAGACAAACAAGCACAAAAAAGGATAAAAAATCTGAAGAAGGCCTAAGATTCATGTTGGACAACACAAAGAGTAATAACTTAAGAATTATCATCATTCTGGAATAGGAAGAATCACACAAGTCCGCAGAGATATAGTTGAAGAGCTGCTGGAAGAAAATTTCCCAAACATCCTGAAAAGTGAAAAGATAAGCATTCAAGAAGCTCAATAAACCCCAGGAAGGGCAGACCCAAAAAGAAATTCACCAAGACACATTAATAATCAAGCTCTTCAAATTCAAAGATAAAGACAGAATCCTGAAAGCAGTTAGGGAAAAGAGAAGTGTAACATACAAAGGCAAGCAAATCAGATTAAGCTCATATCTCTCAACAAAAACCATTCAGGAAAGAAGGCAATGGGGAGACAAACATAAAACCCTGATAGAAAAAAAACTGCCAACCAAGAATCCTCTACCCAGCAAAGCTGTCAATCAAATACGATGGTGTAATCAAAATATTCCAGGACAAAAAGAAGCTAAGAGATTTTGCCAAAGCCAATCCTGCTATGAAAAACATCCTAAAGGGAGTTCTGTGGACTGAGAACCAACAAGAACAGACAACAACCAGAGAATGTTGTACGTGGCAGATTCAACCTGAACTTAATCAACAAATGGAAGAGAAAAACAGAATAAAATTATAAGAACAGAGGATCTGGGAGGTCACTCTAGGATAAAAACAATTACAATGTGAAAGAAGGTAAACACAGAGGAGCAGAGATCCAGGTGGTGGGAAGGTCAGGTAGATCACAGGATAAAATAGACACTCTTAAATGGAGAGCAGAATTAATGGAATATATAAGGAGTACTGGTGTGGCACTAACAGCTAATGTGCCAGACTGCAAAGCTGTTTAGACTGCAAGGTCGGTGGTTCAAGTTACCAGTTATTCCTCGGAAACCCTATACAGGTTTGCTATGGGTCGGAACCGACTCGACGACTCTTAACAACAACAACAAAGGTAACCACAACAGTGGGGTTGGGGTGGGGGGTTTGATTTGGGTGCTGGGGAGGGCAATACAAGAAGGGGAGGAGGTGGAAGAACAAGATAGATAGGGGAACACTGAGACAGGTTTGCATGGCCTAAGTGAGTAGAGGTAAATAGTGATGCATGCTCAACCTTGGAACAACAGGGCTCTGGGATACAGGGATCTAGGTATAGCTTGAAGAGGGTAAATAATACTAAAATCCTTGACTGCCGTATGAATATTAGTTTCCCTTTGCCTACTATATTGTAAAACAGACACTTGAGTGGGACTGAAAGGAATGTGGGGAAACATGATTACAGAAAACTTGTAAGCCTGTCTTCAGCCTATAACTGATTGGAATACCTAAAAGGGGTTCTAGAACTTGCCCAGTGAAATAGGCCTCTTGCAAAGCCTTTGCAGAGTATAGGACCTTAGGTATACTCTTTGATGAAGATTCAAAGAAAGATCATCAAGAAAAACCTAAAACAAAAATGTCAGCATGACTGGCTACTACAAGAATAAGCACGATGTTTGCCGGGAAGCCATCAAGGCAAACAATCAAATTCCTTCAGGACAAACGCTCCTCTAAGACTGAAACTGAAAGGGAACACATGAGCAGGCATGTAAACTTGCTGGCAAACACATTGGTCTACTGGGTGAGTGGAAGAGGGGGAAAGGCAGCAATGAAGAAATGGGCTGAGTTCAACCACAGTCCATTGACTCCCATTAACCTTGAGATGAGAAAGAGAACAGGAAGGGCTGGTTGGTCCAAAGTGTAGTGAGACCTGGGGACACTTGAGTCTATGGACAAGGACATAGCCACAGAGGGTTGTGTGAAGCATCCAGCTGATATGAAGTGAGGGGAGATGCACAAGAACACCCAAACTTGCACACAGTACCCATTTGACCTAGCCTCGACGGCTTGATGATCAGAACTCAACTAGAGGAAGACAACAAAATAATTTTTTTTTTTTTTTGGATAAAGGCAGCAAGGGTAAATTGCTACACTTTGATGAACTTGACCTATACTCAGAGCGGTAGTCACTCTAAATACCAAGAAAGAGGGAAGGAGTCTTCACCATCAAGTATCAATGCTATCTCCTCTGTACACAGATAGATAGGGGCAGGCAACTAAGACACTAGCTACCTAAAATAAAGGCATGAAGTGACTGGTTTACAAGGTTTCAAGAGGGAGTTTAGCTTAAGAGTGTGTATGTGTGTGTGTGGGGGGGGGGGGCGGGGAGAAAGCGCCCCCACTGAATAGTTTTCGTCTTGTCTAGATGGGTCTGGTGAAAAGAGACAGGGATAAAATTCGTATGATTCAATAGTGAATAACTGTTATCATGACTAATTGTGACTGTCACAATTGTAAAGGTAGAAGTTTTGTAAGGGAGTGGTTAATCCAGAAACAGAGGACCCTAGGACCATCAAGGGAGAAAACCACAAGCAGAATTATGGACCTCATCCAGAGACGGAGGCAGAGATGGGGTCATGGAGATGGGGAACAGCTGAGGACTGTAGATTCATGGGAAGAGAG
>NW_006408631.1:5462696-5477743 GCF_000296735.1 Chrysochloris asiatica
AACTGATGGTATATGGAAGGGATTATAATCATTGTAATGAAACAAGGTGTATGATTTGTTGAATGTAAAACTGATGATCTGCCCTGTAAACTTTCACTCAATCCACAATAAAAATGTTAAAAACAAAACAACTCTCCTTATCTTCAGGCTGAAAATGCTGATATTATTTTCCCGGAATCTATAAATCCCAAATATTGTTGTTGTTGTTGTTGTTAAGTACCGTGGAGTCAGTTCAGACTCATAGTGACCCTGTACAGGGTTTCCGAGGTTGTAAATCTTTATGGGAGCAGAAAGCCTCATCTTTCTCCCGCGGAACAGCTGGTAGTTTCGAACTGCTGACCTTGAGGTTAGCAGCCCTATTCTTAACCAATACGGTACCAGAGCTCCTTATAAAACCCAATTAGCAATTTTCAAAAAGAAAACAGAAGATCAATTCTTCTGAGCTGGCTGTATTAGTGACTTCAGTACCCTTTGAAACTAAGAAACTGGTGACTAGGTTGTGATATTCATGCTAAGAGAGAGAAATATGCTGTCCTTCAGATAAAATCAGTCATGGGATAGCATTTTTTCAGAGAATCTTTTCTAAACTAATTTACAGTATCAATAAAGCAAAGCAATTTATAGGTCCATTACATTTCTGCCAGTCTTTCCAAAATTTACCAGTCCAATCAGGTAAAAGAAGAGATGCCTGAAGGAACACAGTAGTCATACTATGGCAGGAATGTGAAATTCTTGAAAGACATTATATTCCTGAGTTCCATTTTACAACCAATTACCTCTACCCTTTTGTCTTCTGCCTGGATTCTTATTCTTCAATCTGTGTTAATCTCAGTAACAACCCAAAAAATTCTCTTACTAGAAACCATTTAGAATGATACTTTCCTCCTCTTTTGTTGTTGTTAAGTGCCGTCGAGTCGGTTCTGACCCATAGCGACCCTGTACAGGGTTTCCGAGGGTGTCAATCTTTACGGGAGTAGAAAGCCTCATCTTTCTCCCATGGAGCGGCTGATAGTTTCGAACCGCTGACCTTAAGGTTCGCAGCCCAATTCGTAACCACTACGCTACTAATTATAAATTATAAATTAAGCTATTAGAAATAGCCTTATGCATCTCAGCATTATGTGGTTATTTGTAAGATTCTTAGAAGTAAAATCTTTGTATCAAACGCCATGCATATTTTGTTTTTAACTTTACTAAATACTCTAAACTGCTTTCTTTCAAGTCCAGAGTTAAAACTTCTTCGGCAGCTTCTTCTAAAGACCCTTCACTGACTTCTTCAAGGAACTGGGGTCCTAGAAGACAGACTCATTCATAACAGGACCTCAATCTGAGTATGTCTCTTTACTTAAGTGTTCCTCAGATTATGGTATTCAGACAACTGATGAAACAAGAGATGGATATGTAGATTACAGAGAGTTCTGTATAAAAATGTGTGGTAGAAAAAGAAACTAGCTCAGAAAACCCACAATTTCTCAGTCATTATTGGCATAGATGAGGATAAATAAAATTGTGAGTCAATTTAAAGTCAATGCAAAGAAACATTACTTCATAATAAGATTATTCAAAGACATGTCAGACTCATATAGGTGGTATGCTGCTGGAATTTAGGAAGTTTCTGATGTCATCATCTTTGATCCCCCATGCCTAACTCATACAGTGTCTTTCCTTCTATCCCTTCTACTGCTTCCTCTCAGCTAGATTATTCTCAGTGTCTAAGCATAAACACATTTTTCTCATCTTAAAAATACAAGAAACAAATGGCCCCACTCTTTCTCACCTCCCTTTGCAGCTACAGCCCTCCCCCTCTTTCCCCCTTACAGCCAGCTTCTTAAAATAACTGGCTACACTTGCTGGCGACTGCATCTTCCCACCTCCTACTCATTCCTCAACACCCTCCAATCTGGCTTCCACACCCATCACATAAGCATGCAACCTACTTCTCTATAAACCCAGTGAACACCTCAATCCTCAAACTCACTTTATCTTTCAGGAGCATTCAATAGGGTTGACTTTCCTTCCTTCAAATTACCACCCATCTATCAGACCATACAGTTTTCTATTCTTCTGGTTATTTATTGAGCTATGGTTTCCTCTGGCTACATTACTTGTTAAATCTCCTTTGCTGGCTCTGTTTCCCTAAACAAGATTGTGAATGCTGGTATTCATTATGGCTGTGCATCAGATCCACTGTTCTTATTCTACACACTCTCCCTGGGTCATCTAACCCACTCTTCTGGTTTCAGATACTGTCTGCATGTTGCTGATTCTCAAAATCCACGTCCCTAATTCAGGTCTTTCTCTTTTCTGAGCTTCTGACTCATTTATTTAGCCTACTATGATGTTCTATAGTAATTTCAATAATGTGTTTGAAATGGGTTTGAAGTGTTCCTATTTTAAAGATAAATAAAAAACATCCAGCCAGCCAGAGACCATATTCTTCTCACTTTGGTCCACAAACATGCTCACTCAATTTATCTCCAAGTCTAGCTCTCCGATATATAGGCCAAATTATTTGTTTGTTTGTTAATTTTTTATTGTGCTTATGAAAGGTTTATAGAGCATATCCCTAGTTTTACATTTGACAAATCATACACTTTATTACATATCAGTGATTGCAATCCCATCCATGTAACATCACTTACCCACTTACTCCTTGTTTTTCAATTTCCATTCTTCCTTCCTGCACCCTTCTGAACTTTGACCTTGAGTCAATGCCACCCTTTTGATCTCAAATGGTTGACTATTCTAGGATGTACATACCTCACTAGTGTTGTTTCTGTTACAGACTTATCTACTGCTTGGCTGAAAGTTGAGCCACAAGGAAGAGTTCCGTTCTAGACGTGAAAGGTGACCAAGGGCCATATCTTTGGGTTCCACCGGTCTCTCTATATAGGTTGAATTCATCAGTTTATTCCAGTCATCTCTTGTCTAGTGAATGCAAGGGCCTCAGAACTGGTCCCAAGCCTGTAGTAGTGCTTGTAGGAGTTCACGTACATGGCTTCGACATCAACTTAAGGTAGGTCCACAATTTCCTAACATGCACAAAGCCCCTCATGACTGACCCCCCGCTACCCTCTCCTAGGCTAGTCATATGAAGGACATTTCTGTTCTTCAAATTCACCACACTTTCTTGTCTTTTGGCCTCTACACATAATCAAGACATTCCCTCCCCATCTCTCTACCAATTCCTTACTCATACATACTCTTGCTTCAGGACTCAGCCTGAGTATCACCATGTGCCCTCCTTCTCATGTCATACATACATCATCTTTTACTGAATTCTTATTCAGCGTTCCTCACAGCACTCCAAGTTTCATGAGGGCACTGACCCTATCTGTATTCTCAGGGGTTGACACTGTGCCTGGCACAAGAGTTAATACTCAATAAATATTTGCTGAATGAGAGAATGACTGATTAGCTCTTCAAACCACCAAATATGGAGACATTTATTGCTCCTTAAAGCAAGACTCTCTGAAGCAATAAAAATACCAATTTAATTTGAGTATGGAAAACATCATTTTATCAAACTGTCTAGCAAATTCAGTGTAAATGATTGCAAGGATCTAATAATTTTCAGCATCAAGCCAAGACACTCTTTTCTGTGGTTTCTGAATGTTTACTGTCTGATGAATGAACCAACAGTTACCTTGCTTACTTCCTTTAAGGCCCTTTTGCAGACTTCGTACTTTGGAGAGTCCTTAGATGTTTTTTGACAGATGGTCTGCAATGAAGTAAAAGTGAAAGAAATCAATGGATTTGTTTCATTAAGCAAAATAAAATCAGTGTCTAGCCATATCATCTTACTCACGTACGGACGCTTAACAATGCTGAACACAATATTAAGGAGTGACTTTAAAGATGACATTAAAATCCAATGATAAAACTGGGGAATAATCTTTCAGCATATAAGATTCAAGTAAATCCAGAGAATGGCTAAATTAGAGGACAGACTTCAGAGGTGGCAGAACCTAGTTTAAAATCCCGTATTTGTCCCATGTTAGCTTTGGGCATGTCACCAAACTGGTGTCTAGAAGCTTCACTTTCCCAATCTGTAAAACTGGGTTAATGTCAACAATGTTACAGGTTTGTCATAAATATTAAATGAGAAAAATGTAGACTTTATATGGCTATACACACACACACACATAAATGAAACATGATTCTCTTTACATCCAAACCAAATCATGAACACTAATATAATCTATTTGATTTTTTAAAATGGTGCACATAATTTAAAAGCCCATTGCATGACCTACTAATGGGCACTAAAGTGATCAGGAAAATACTGATTTCTGTCCCTGGGAGCAAGTATTCTTCATTAGAATCCACAGTGTCTATGCACACTCTGAAACTTATATAAAATTTGTGCAAACATCAACTCCCAGTGACTGTGGCTACAGCTTTGCTCACAATCTCAAAGGAGCTTGTGACCAATGCATGTTTTAGAGCTCACTGGGAAAACAGGCCACAGATCTCCAGTACTGTACAACATGATACATACTAGATATTGTGAGTCTCATCCTATTTACGTAACTTTCTCCAAATTAAAGAGAGTGAGGATAAAAACCAGCCAGGAGATCACAACGTACAAAGAATCTAAGGAAACGTGACTAAGTTGTACATTTTTAATAGAAAAGGAACAAATCCTGAAAATTCAAAAATCTAACACTGTAAAACAAAAATAGAAAAGTTGCATTTAGAAAGAATCCAGTTTTTTCACTGAAGAAAGAAACCTCAAAATCCATAACTCCAACACTACAGGATGTCACACATTAGGAAGAATTCATTTGTCATTGACAAATAGGAATTTCTTAAAAATTTGTCAGTATAGATTCATTAACAGTCACATGAAGTAACCCTTGTTTTTCATGGAATCTAGGTTTTGATAACCTGAAAATTTGGCTTTGACAACCTGTCTAGATTCTATTCCTAGATGTGATCTTAAAAAAAAAAAAAAGAAGAAAAGAAAAATACGAGAGCTAAAGTTTCAAAACTGTAAGTTTTTCAAAATGATTGTTGTTGTTAATTGTTGTAGAGTCAATTCTAATCCACAGCGACCCTGTATAGGGTTCCCAAGGAGCAGCTTATGAGCTTGAAACACCGACCTTAAAGTTCAAACGACTTTGCAGTCTGACACACCGGGACTCCTCATGATTATAGTTGTTAGGTGCCATCGAGTCGGTATTAACTCATAGCGACCTTATGTACAGCAGAACGAAACACTGCCGGATCCTGAGACAACCTCACTATTATTGCCGTGCTTGAGTCCATTGATGCTGCCACTTTGCCAATCCATCTCTTTGGGGGTCTTCCTCTTTTTCTCTGACCTTACCAAACATAATATCCTTCTCAAGCGACTGGTCCCTCCTGACAATATGTCCGAAGTATGAGAGATGAAGTTTGGCCATCCTGGCCTCCAAGGAGCACTCTGCCTGCACTTCTTCCAACACAGATCTGTTTGTTCTTTTGGCAGCCCATGGCACTTTCAATATTCTCCTCCAACACCATAAACTCAAAAGCATCAATTCTTCTACAGTCTTCCTTATTCACTGCCCAGCTTTTGCATGCATATGAGGTTACTGAAAATACCATGGCTTGGGTCAAAGCTGACATCTTTGCTCTACAACACTTTAAAAGGTCTTGTGCAGCAGATTTGCCTAATGCAATACGTCATTTGATTTCTTGACTGCTGCTTGAGTGTTGATGGTTGATCCTTGACAACTTCAACCTTTTCTCCGTTGATAAGAATGTTGTTTATTGGTCTAGTGGTGAGGATTTCTGTTTTCTTTACAATGAGATGCAACGCATACCGAAGGCTGCGATCTTTGATCTTCATTGGTAAATGTTTTAAGTCCTCTTCACTTTCAGCAAGCAAGGTTGCATCATCTGCATATCACAGGTTGTTAATGAGTCTTCCTTCAATCATGATGCCACGTTTTCCTTCATATAACGCAGCTTTTCGGATTATTTGTTCAGCGTACAGGTTGAATAAGTATGGTGAAAGAATACAACTTTGTTGCACACCACCTTTCTTCATTTTAAACCATTCAGTGTTCCCATGTTCTGTTCGAACAACTGCCTCTTGGTCTAGGTACAGATTTCTCATGAGCACAATTAAGTGTTCCAGAATACTTATACTTTGCAATGTTGTACATAGCTTGTCATGATCCACACAATCGAAAGCCTTTGCATAGTCAATAAAGCACAGGCAAACATCTTTCTGATATTCTCTGGCTTTAGCCAAGATCTATCGGACATCAGCAATGATATCCCTCATTCCACGGCCTCTTCTGGATCTGGCTTGAACCTCTGGAAGTTAGGCAGGGGGAAATTCCCAAATTACATTTGGTGACTGGGAAGGGTGTGATGATGGCAGATTGAGGTGAATTCGTAGGTGTTGGAAGTTCCGGCTGGTCACCAGAACCTCCCAATAATGTTCAGTAGAGGCAAAAGATTGGCCGTGTGCATTTGGGTCACTCCTATTAGTTTTAAACATTTCAGAATTTATGATGGAATCTAGAAGAGGGAATCTATTTTGTAACCATATTCTGCAATCACATTTCTACTACTATACTTTTGTTTGTGTTTTGATTTATAAAGTCAGGTATGGAAAAGCTAGCATGACATTATATACGCCATATACATTTTAAAGTAAAAGTATGATAAAAATGCTTTTATGAGATCAAAAAGACAAAATCTGGCCCATAGTCAGATTAGACCTGCGTCAGGCCACTCTGTTTTTCTCTCATGCTGCCTTTGCTCTGCCAACCACGTCAGTTCTAGCATGGCCAGTGTGCAGGGCTCCTGGTCCACCTCCTGGCTGCTTCTACACTGGGCTTTACACAGTCTCTACTCACTTCCACCATCCTTGCCCGGCCATCATTCGAAGTCAAATACTTGTTTTCTTCATGACACTCCCTAAAATCAAAAGGATGCTGAATTTTCTCAGCCACTTTGCACAGTAAGTAGAGTGAGTAGAGGGGAAGTGTGAAGCACAGCTGGGAATCAGCTAGGAGATACACAGTGGGTGAGTTTATGATCTGTTACACAGAATGAGTTTCATTCCTGTGCAGAATGTCAGCACCACAGCATGGTGGAACGTTACAGGTAGGCGGGACCTTACTGATCAATCTGAGAATGCTGAAGCCCAAAGAGATTGAGTAATTTGCCCAAGGTCATATGCCTAGTGAATGGCTCTTGTCAGAAATGGAATCTAGGTCTCACGATTTCTAAAGCCTATATTGTTTGCCGTGAAAACACACACGGAGCAGTGGGTGATGTAATGTAAATTCTTCAGAGTGACCACACAAATCTCAATTAAAGATACTGCCACACATACCAGACACAGTTGAGACTTTCCAACCAAATAGCACTTTCTCACTGTGTGTTAGCTGCCACTGCGCGGCCCCGAAATCATGACAACCTCCGTGTTACAGAGTAGAACTGCGCCATAAGATTTTCTTTGCTGTAATGCTTAGAGAAGCCATTTGCCATGCCTTCTCTCCTGCCAAGCTGTAAGTTGGGTTCAAACCACCACTTTAGGTTAACAACAGATTGCAAACTGTGCCCCCCAGGCACTTTTCCAAACAAATAGCACCTTTTCACTTGGTTGGGTATGTTACAAAAGAGATATCTATCAATTTAATAATAAGAATAATTGTCTTAGATTTATAGCAGCACACTTATAGAGAAGAAAAGGCCAGCAGGTCATGTCTTACGTCCATCAGCAGGGGGAGGCGGGTCACCCTCTGCATGGGGAGAATGAGAAAGGAGATCATGGGTAAGTTCCTGCAGTCTTTATGGGTCTCAATTCGTGATAAGACTTCCTTAAAAGATGGGTTGGTGGCTCTGAGAGAAAACAAACAAACAAACAAGGTTTCTTCCTCAAAGTTAAGAAGCAAATAAAATCTGTTACAAAGTGCTATGATAAATTAATACATTGCCAGTGATTTTCAAGTATATGAAAACATATGATTTAAGATTAACAATACGAACAATAAGATAGAAATATATGAGCTAGAAACTAATAAAAGTAGAAAGTAATTAAATGAGAGGCAATGGTACCATATTCTTGAATATATCAACTACCAATTAATAAACAGAACTGTTATTATTGTTAAGTGCCATCAAGTTAGTTCCAATTCATAGCGACCTGGTTTAGGGTTTCTGAAAGCAGATGGGAGGATTTGAACTGCTGACGTTCTAGTTCAAATCGACCTTGCCGTCTAGTACTTAACCCACAACATCAGGACTCCAATAAACAGAATAGATATCATATATAATAAACTATAAGCACAATGCATGAATAAGATAACATATGATACGTTTTTAGTCTCTTCTTTAGCAAAGTCAGTTAGACCAGACTTACTAGTTTTTAGCCTTTTCACCAGTCCTCTTTCTAAGACAGAAAATCTTTGGACCATATCAGCTAGAGTATTTCTCCTACTCTCTCATTTTTATGGAACTCAGCAAGATAAAATATGCCAAAACAGATTATCTTATGTGGGACCAACTACCCATACAACTTTTAAGGAAAGCCAGGTGGGAATTCCATTAAGAGAATGGAATGCAAACAAGGTCCCCAACTTGCCAAGTACTAGATTTAATAATTAGCAAAGACAGAAGGGGGACAGGAGGATCAAGAGGGGAACTGAGAGAAAAGGTTGTAGTACTGGATATGGTATTTTCAATAACCTCATATAGATGAGAAAGCTGGATAGTAAATAAGGAAGACCGTAGAATTGATGCCTTTGAGTTAAGGTGTTGGAGGAGAATATTCAAAGTGCCATGGACTGCCAAAAGAACCAAGAGATGTGTGTTGGAAGAAGTGCAGCCAGAGTGCTCCTTGGAGGCTAAGATGGCCAAACTTCATCTCTCATACTTCGGACGTACTGTCAGGAGGGAGCAGACGCTGGAGAAGGATATAATGTTTGGTAAGGTGGAGGGTCAGAGAAAAAGAGGCAAATACAATGAGATGGATTGGCCAAGTGGCAGCATCGATGGACTCAAACATGGCTACATTAGTGAGGTTGGCCCAGGATCGGGCAGGATTTCGCTCTGCTGTGCATAAGGTCGCTATGGGACGGTACCGACTCAATGGCACCTAACAACAACAACAACTGGATATTGTATTTTCACACTCTGGAAAGAAAGTTTAGGAAGAAGAGCCATGGCAGTGGTGGATATTTCAAAAATTAGATGGTTTGGATCAAAGCTGCTAAAAGTAAATTAGAAAAATACTTAAACTAGCAAATTAAAAGAAATCATTAAGAAATGCGTTATTCTCATGTGATCAGATTGATGAGTTTTAGGTTTATTTCCCCTGTTAGCATTGAACAGATTTTTAAGAAGTTAAAAAAAAACAAAAAACTCTAACCCCCTGTGTATGAAAATCACTTAGCTTCCTGGTCCCCAGTCACAAGAATTGTAATTACATAGTCTGGATACATCCTTGTTTGCTTGTTTTCAAGTATCCTGGGCATTTCTAATGGCCACTGAAGTTGAAAATCACTACTCTAACTGAAAATTTACATCAACTGCAACAAAGTCCCTGAAGACAAAAATACTAACTTCCATGTGAGAACCCAAATGATGGTGTCATTAAATTAATTCAGATAAAAAGCTTCCTTTTTTAGAGTTAGATAATATACAGCTGTACCTATTCACATTTTTAAAATTCTGCAAAACAAAATGAAAATTGAGCTTAGCTCTAACTGAAGGCTTTGTTTTCAAACATACAGTTTGTATTCTCTAACAATTACAAACCAATGTCTATCTTTTTATACCAGCGGTTCCCAAAGACAGAGGAGAGGAGGGACAAGCAAAAAAAGAAAGGAGGTGTGATTTTGCCCCCACAAGGATCCCTGGCAGCAAGTCCACAAGACGCTCCATGGGAGAAAGATGAGGCTTTCTGCTCCTGTAAAGATTTACAGCCGGGGAAACCCTATACAGTGTTGCAATGAGTCAGAACTGACTCCACAGCACATAAACACCACCAACAACCACCAGGAGACATGTGGCAATGTCTGAAGTGGCTGTCACAACTGGCATGAGGAGATGTGACTGGTATCTAGTTGGGAGACACTAGGGATGCTACTAAACATCATGCACAAGACTGCCCCACAAAACCGACTCATGCATCCCAAAATGTCATGTTGAGGTTGAGACACCATGCTTTATATAAAAAACTCCATTTGAAATTAGTAGCCATGAGTTTTCCATCCTGGTCATACCAGAGTTTCATAAGCTTTCATGGGGGAGAGGTGGCATACTCAGTCCTTCTCACCAACTTGGGAGGCTTTAACTGGTTCTGTTTTTCCAAGCAGCTGTGAGATCTTTACCATTAACCCTCCTCCCCAGGGTCTCACACACTGCACAGAAGCTGACCAGAGCTCTACGGTATGGCCATAAATACCACAACTCACAGGGGGCTATAAAAGCATGATAACAGTCCATATGCCCCCCCCCAAGTGAATTTACAGTCTCATACAACTGTGCATAAAACAAACAGTTACTTGTGATAAATTGGGTCCCTGAAAATAAAATAAGATAGACATTTATTGAACAATCACTCACCCTTTTTCAAAGATACAAATGACATATACCAGGGGCTTCAAAACATTTGCAATTAAAAGTTCTTCCAGGAACTTGTTCTGAAGCCCTCTCATATGTTGTTGCTAAGTGACATCAAGTCGTTCCAACTCATAGCAACCCTGTATAGGGTTTCTGAGGCTCTTAAAAAACTTTATGAGAGCAGAAAGCCTCATCTTTCTCCCTTAGAGAGGCTGGTGGGCTCGAATGGCAGACTTTGTGGTTTGCAGTCCAGTGCTTATCCTACAGAGCCACTGCACTTCCCCCTCATACATATGTCACATCCAAATTCTTAGTAACTGACATAGGACAACTGAAAAAGGTACAAAGTAAAATTTAACGTATACCTCATTTTTGTTGGATAATTAAATCTTTAGGAACATTTTCCTCAATTGCTTTCCTTCAGATACTGCCTCCTCTTCTAACTATCCAGTGGTGGTAGTGGTAGTGGTGGGGAACTCAATAATGACATAATAAGTTTTGTTGTTGTTGTTAAGTGCCATCAAGTTGATTCTGACTCATAGCAACACTGTATAGGGTTTCCAAGGAGCAGCTGGTGAGCTTGAACCACTTAGCCTGCAGTTCAAATGACTTTGCAGTCTCACTTTACAGCGCCACAAATGGAGAGAGATGAGAACAATATAGAAAACCCTGGTGAACTTTCTCTTGCTCTTGGTTTCTGGTATATCACTTAATTTTCAGTTTTGCTAGTTGTTAACATCTAAGTTATCACTAATGTTAACTCTAACTCATTCTGACTATATACGTGACAGAATTAAATGTTTCTGTCATGTGTCAGGGACACCTTAGAAAGTTGGGCGATCTGAAGTAATGACGGTCCTCGTGTCTTGCAGCAATTTTTAAAAAGTAGACAACAACTATTATTTCATAATTGCTTTATGAAGGAAATTTTGCAGACTTGATTTCTCTACTCTCATTCTGAAAGCATTACTCTTAAATGTTGTTCCCCTGGGAAATACTCAGAAGGCATCCTAAACTGTGATCTAAAAAAAAATCAATTCATTTTAATCAGTGTGACCTAATTAAAACTAGGTTAGACTACTTTGCTTACAATAATTTCTGCAGGGTCCGCTGTTGATAGACTTCATTTGTACAGTATTTCACATATGGGTCAAATGTGGATGCTGTGTGTTTTTCTACAATGTCACTTATATCATCAATGAAGATATTATTCTGATGTCTCGCTTCCAACTCTGTAAAGAATCTGAAAAGACAAAGAAAATAAAAGCATTTACATTGTCTTCCATACGCTTTAATAGACAACAGATGATTTTCATATAATTATAGTGTACAGTGTTAGAAAATATCAATAGTACACAGTACGGCCTTTCTAAGGGCCTTAGTTAACAGAAATACCATGAATAGGCGGCTTAACAAACAGAACTTTATCTCTTACAATTTATAGCACACTCAAAGCCATAATTCAGAGGGCTGGCTTTAGGGAAAGGCTTTTTCTCTCTGTTGGATCTGGAGGAAGGACCTTGTCTGTTTCAAACTTCTGCTTCTGGGTGACCCTGGAGTGATGTGACATCTCCCCCCACCCCACCCCTTCACCCCCAATCTCTGCTTGCTGGCTTGTGTTTAATCTCTTATATAGCTCAAAAGATACTGACTCAAGATACACTGGACAGGAATTCTGCCTCATTAACACAACAAGGACAATCCACTCCCAAATGGGCTTATAACCACAGGCATCCTGGTGTGGCATTGTAGGATAAATACTAGACCACAAGGTCGGTTTAAATTGCAAGACTGCTGGTTCAAACTCACTAGCCTTTCCTTGTTCCTCGGAAACCCCATACAGGGTTGCTGTGAGTTGGAACTGACTCAACAGCATTTAACAACAGCAACATAAAGGTAAGGATTTATAACACATATTTTAAGGGGACACAATTTAATCCATAATGCTAAGTTTAAAAGATCCAAGAAGAAAAAAAAAAGGAACCATAAAATTACTGTCTAAATTTAAACCTATCTATCTGGTAGCGTAGTGGTTACGAATCGGGCTGCGAACCTTAAGGTCAGCAATTCGAAACTACCAGCCGCTCCTTGGTAGAAAGATGAGGCTTTCTACTCCCGTAAGGATTTACACCCTTGGAAACCCTGTACAGGGTCGCTATGGGTCGGAACCGACTCGACGGCACTTAATAACAACAACATCATATTAAGGCGCTCTGGTAGTGTAGTGGTTACGAATCGGGCTGCGAACCTCAGGATCAGCAGTTCGAAACTACCAGTGGCAGCAAGACCACCAGCTGTTCCGCGGGAGAAAGATGAGGCGTTCTGCTCCCGTAAAGATTTACAGCCTCGGAAACCCTGTATAGGGTCTCTATGAGTCGGAATTGACTCCATAGCACATAACAACAATCATATTAAAACTTACTGCTTTCAGTGTGTGGCTTAAAACACTGACACTGAAGGGTCCTAATTGTCTATCTTCAAGTATGTTTTGTTGTTGTTGTTAAGTACCATGGAGACGGGTCTGACTCAGCGACCCTGCACAGGGTTTTCAAAGCCGTAAATCTTTACGGGGGGTATGTTTAGAGTATACCAAATTCACTATTTTTCACATAGTCCCTACATATGGGGGATGGGTGGTCCTGCTTATATATTATTCTATTCTACTGAAATCACCTAGGTAAATATTTAGGTGTTTTCTATTATACTGAAAACTACTAAGTATTATGTTTTGACAAACTAAAAAAAACCTAGATTCTATCCATCCTTTCTCTCAAAATAAAAACAATCACATTATTTTAAATGTAATAGTATGTATCAGGGGGCTTCAAAAGGTTCATGGAAAAGCTGAATTAAAAGATAAGAATTTTCCATGAACTTCTTAAAGCCTATGTTGACATCTTCATATTTTATTTAGATTGTAAATAGCAGCTGTCAGCTTTAGCACTGTGTATGTGAGAAAGAGAGAGAGAGAAAAAAAAGAGAGAAATGTCTGGTTAAATTATAAATTTCAGATAAAGAATGAATAAATATTTAGTAGAAGTATGCCCTAAATATTGCATGGGGTAGCCTAGTCACCCAGGAGTTAGGGCACTGACAACCCTAGACTGTGCTCAATTTCAACAGAGCATTAAATTTAGATATTTGAAATAGGTTTCTGCCTAGAGCCTCGTCACTCAAAATACAGTCCACATACCTACAGTACTGGTGCCATCTTATGAGAACTGCTGAAAATCACCAACCCCTTCCCCAATCTGAATCTGCATTTTAACAAGCTCGCCAAAGGATTCAAATGTACATTAAAAAATTGAGAAAATGCCCTTGGATGAACTTATTGTCCAGGGTTAGTGTGGGGAGAAAACCTATGGCACAGGGATCAAAGTAGTTTTCAAAGTGTATGACCAAAGTGACATTAACACTAAGCTCTAATATTGATTTTTGAAATAGTAAGGCAGAAAAAAAATTAATTTCAATAAACTCAGTTAAACTGTCTTCCTGGTGGTCTCCAAAGAGCTGACAATGACACAACAGCCAAATACTCATCAACAGATGAACGTGGTACATACAGGGAATGTGATTAAAACAGTAAGAGAAATTAAGTCTTGATACATATGCCACAAAATGGAACAAAATTTTGAAATTATGTTTAGTGAAATAAATCAACCGCAAAAAGACAAACATTGCATGGCCTCAGTAATATCAAAAGATAAGAAATGGAAACTGTATACAGATCAGTTATTTATTGATACCAGAGGCAAGAGGTAGGGACGGTTATGTAAAATCACATTGATTAAGGGTAGGGTTGCATACCCAACAGTAATGAATAATTTGGAGTCCTGTTGTGGCACTGTGGGATAAGCACGGGACTGCTAACTATAAAGTTGGCAGTTCAAACCCACCAAGCTCCTCCTTGGAAACCCTATACAGGGTTGCTATGAGTTGGAACCGACTCAACAGCACTGAAAATAACAACAACATCTGTAAAAAGTTAAATTGGCAAAAGTTGTGTAAACATGTTATTTAGAATGGCAAAAATAAGTAACAGAGAAGCTGCTGAGATTGTTTATATACAACCAAACACCTCATGGGATATGGTTCCTTGGTTTAGGGGCTTAGGGTCACTGTTTCATAGAACAATCTGGTTAACCGGCCTAATATAACATGTTTAGTGCTTCTATTCAACTTTATAGTTTTTGGTGGAGTGCCTGAGTTCTTAAAAGCTTACAAGTGATAATAATATAAGGCACGCTATTTGTTCTCTAATCTCCTGCAGCAACAGAGGACGACAAAGAGTCAAGAAAGCAGAAGATTCTATAAGATAATCCTGATCAAAAGGGGGAAATGCAGAAAACAATTTAAAATTCTCATTTAAAATGTAGACTTTCTGGATTTTAGAAGATGGATAACCCTCTGAAACTACTGACCTGAGATAATCTCTGAAGCTCAAACCACAAATATCCTTTGTTGTCTTCTTAAAA
>NW_006408631.1:5478618-5480787 GCF_000296735.1 Chrysochloris asiatica
GCAATGAGTTTATGTTAATGGAGAAGAAAAACTTAGAAAAGGAGGGTGAGCATGGTTACACAACTCAAAGAATATAATCAACATCACTGAATTGCACATTTTCTAACAACAAAATAAATAGAATAAAATTGAAAAATTAACAGGGAATGAAACTACATAGGTTTGTCCAAGATGAGTAATAGTTAATATTTTCAAGTAACATCCTGGTACTTAGGAAACAATAACAAAACAAAGGACTTAAATTTTATATATTCACCTGTATACTGAATTCATTTCAGTAAAAATTATATTAGCTTGTCATCATTATCTATTTCGCTTTTATAAACTTTTGATAGGACCTTAAAAGGAAAAGAATTATATTTTAACTTCCTAGAAGAGTGAAATTACTTAGACTCTGTGGAAGTACCTACATTTAAAAAAAAAAAAAAAGTAGCTAGGAAAAATCATCTCTATGATTCCCTTCCACAGACTATAAAACAGCAAGAGGATAAACTTCAACCACAAAGAGTTTGCTGGATTTCCTTGCAATGTTGTTAGGATTTAATATGCCAGACTTTATAGGCTAAAAGTTAGGAATCAAGTAAGTATCTTCCAAAAGTCAACTGCTTCACATTATTTTGCAAAGATTGAATCAATAAAAATATTAAACCCCCTTCTGAGATTTTCAGCAATCTCAAAAACAACCAACACACAAACAAAAGAATCAAGAAATATGTACTAGGTTGTTGTTGTTGTTGTTAAGTGCCGTCGAGTCGGTTCCGACCCATAGCGACCCTGTACAAGGTTAGGATGGTAAAAATAAGAAAAGATAACATTCTTACACATGACTGCAGGTCGAAACATATGTATAAGGGCTATCATCTTAAAACGTCCATTCAAACATTCTGTACCTCCTAAAATTGCATATGTCAATGCACCGGCAGACAGAAAAGTATAATTTTTTGCATACTTTAAAATAAAGAAACCATAATTCACGGAGTATATCCCTCCACACCAGCCCTGTTGTATACTTTATATTTAGAATCTAATTTAATCCATAGAAAATCCTTGTGATGTATATGCCATTATCTCCATCATAAAAATGGGAACAGAGCCTTAGAGTAGTGAAAAACCAAGATCCTTTAGGATATAGAGTCAGACTGTGAACTGGGTCTCTGTAGATCTGGTCAGATACGGCTACTCTCTTACTGAACAAAGCCAGGCCATTGCGTACATATTAGACTGACAAATGTGTTTCCATCTGGGTTGTAAATCTGCCCTAAAACCAAGGTTTTTCTTGGCTTTTCTCTTACCTGTGATGTTACTACTTTCTTCTTCTTTTTTAACTGCACTAAATCTGACAAAGGCAAGGTGGACTACTTCTGAATGGCTCATCAGTAAAACCCTTATGAACAGCAGTGGAACAAAGTCAGATATAACGCCAGAAGATGAGCGCAAGTTAGAAGGCACTCAAAACATAAATGGGGAAGAGCTACATGCTCAAAGTAGAGTCGACCATAATGACAAAAGCTTTTCAGACCTTCATTTGCTGATGAGGCACAAGTCAAAATGAGGAGAAACAACTGAAAAGATTTATTAATAACTGGAATATGGAACGTACAAAGTAAGAATCTAGGAAAAATTGGAAATTTTCAAAAATTAAATTGAACACATGAAGATTGATATCCTACATTAATGCTCTGATATGGACAAGTGTTGGCCATTTTGATTCAGATAATCAAGTGGTTCACTATACCAGGAATGACAAATTAAAGAGGAATGGCCATGCAATTATCATCAAAAGGAGCATTTCATGATCTATCTTGAAGTACAATGCTGTCTGTGATAGGGTAATATGTACACGCCTATAAGGAAGAACAGTTAATACCATTATCATTCAAATTTAAACACTAAGCATTAAAGCCAGTAATAGTGAAACTGACAAATTACCAACTTCTTTGGAGTCCTGGTGCAGTGCTAAAATAGCAGGATAAGCACTGGACTGCTAGCCACAAGGTTGACAATTTAAACAAACCAGTCACTCCTTGGAAACTCTACACAGGGTCATTATGAGTTGGAACCAATTTGAAGGCAATTAACAACAAAAACAACCAACATCTTCAGTCTGAAATTGATCAAATATGAAATCAAGATGCATTGATATTTACTGGTGATTCGTAACCACAGTTT
>NW_006408631.1:5487022-5514627 GCF_000296735.1 Chrysochloris asiatica
TTTTCAATGGATGTTTACAGCTATATCTCTTCATTTTGAGTTGTGCCCCATCAGCAAATGAAGGTCCTGCAGGCTTTACTTCATTCGTGTCATCACAGTCAAGTCTACCTTATGGAGGCAGCTCTTTCCCAGCCGCATTTTGAATGCCTTCCAACCTGAGGGGCTCATTTTCTGGCACTATATCTGACAGTGCTATTCACAAGGTTTTCAGTGACTAAATATTCAGAAGTAATTCGTCACTCCTTCTTCCTAGTCAGTCTTCTTCTGGAAGATCATCTGAAACCTGTCCACTGTGGGTGACCCTGCTGGTATTTAAAATAGCGGTGGGATAGCTTTCAGAACCACAGCAATTCACAAGCCACCACATTATGACAAACTGACAGATGAGTGGTGGAAAAGGTCATTAGAAAGATAGAAAAGACCAAAATGGTTGTTAGAAGAGACTCTGCAATTTTCTTTTGAACATAAAGAAACTAAAGCAAGGGGAAGAAATTATGATGTCAAAGTGCTGAGAAGAATTTTTGTCAAAGCACAGTAAATGAAATGTGCAAAGACCTGGAGTTAGAAAACCAAAAGGGAAGAACACACTCAGCATTTTTCCAGCTGTAAGAACTAAAGAAAAAATTCTAGCCTTGGCTTGCAATGTTGAAGGATTCTATGCAGAAAAGACTGTGTGATGTGGGAAGCATCAAAAGAAGATGGAAGGAATATACAGGGGCATGGTACCAAAAAGAATTAGCCAACTTTCAACCATTTGAAGAGGTATCATATGATCAAAAACCTATGATACAGAGGGAAGAAAGTTGCACTGAAGGGATTGGCAAAAAAACAAGGCTCCAGGAATTGATGGAATGCAAATTTAAATATTTCAATAAACAGGTGCAGTGTGCTGGAGGCACTCACTAGCATATTCCAAGAAATTTGGAATCCAGCTACCTGGCCAACAGTTGGAAGATACCCATATTTGTACCTATTTCAAAGAAAGGTGACCCAACAGAATGCAGAAATCATTGAACAGTATCATTAATATCACATGCAAGTAAAATGTTGCTGAAGATAATTTATAAATGGTTTCAGCAATACATTGAGAGAAAGTTGCTAGAAATTCAAGCTGGATTCCGAAGAGGACATGGAACTAGGAATATGACTGCAGACATCTTGGCTGAAACACAGAATACCAGAAAATACTTACTTGTGTTTTATAGATTATGCAAAAGCTTTCAACTGTATGAATCATACAAACTATCCATAACATTGGGAAGAATGGGTATTCCAGAAGACTTGTGCTCATGAGGAACCTGTACATAGACCAAAAGTCAGTTCTTAGAACAGAACAAGGGATACTGAGTGGTTTAAAAGCAAGAAAGATGTGATCTAGGGTTGTACCCTTTCACAATACTTATTGAATCTGTATGCTGAGCAAATACTCTTAGAATCTACATTGTATAAAAAAGAACATTGACATTAGGATTGTTGTTGTTGCTAAGCGCTGTTGAGTCAGTTCCAACCCATAGAGACCCTGTATAGGGTTTCTGAGGAGTGGCTGGTGAGCTTGAACTGCCAACCTTGCAGTTCAAACAGCTTTGCAGTCTGGCGTATTAACCCACAGCGCCACAGCAGGACTCTGACATTAGGATTAAGTGTCTGCAATATGCAGATGACACAACCTTGCTTGCTGGAAGTGAAGAGAACTTAAAATATTTACTGAAGTAGCTATGAGTTGCACCTCAATGTGAAGAAAATGCAATTCCTCACAAATGCACCAATAAATAACATCCTGATAGGATGGACACTCAACATCAAGGTCAGTCTGAATCTCAAGGTGGGCAGTTCAAACTCATCAGTTGCTCCTCGGAAACTCTATACTGGGTCACTATGAGTAGGAATCAACTCAACAACACTTAACAACAACAACAACAAATGGAGGAAAGGTTGAAATTGTCAAAGACTTCATTTTGCTTGGATCACAATCATCACTCATGGAAGCACCAGTCAAGAAATCAAATAATGCGCTGCATTTTGCAAATTTGCTGTACAAGCCCTCTTTAAAATGTTAAAAAGCAAAGATGTCAGTTGGAAGAATAGGACACACCTAATTCAAACCATGATATTTTCAATCGCACCATATGCATGTGAAAGTTGGACAATGAATAAGGAATACCACAGAAGAATCAAATGCATTGAAATTTTGGTATTGGTGAAGAATTTCAAAGTATCATCGACTGTCAAAAGACCAAACCAATCTGTCTTGTAAAAAGTACAACCAGAATGTTTCTTAAATGGCAAGACTTTGTCTCCAGCAATTTGGAAAGATTAGAAGGGACCTGTGCCTGAGTAAGACATCATACTTGGTAAAGTAGAGTGTGAGAGAAAAAGAGGAAGATGGATTGACATGGTGGCAGCAACAATGAGCCGAAACATAACAATTGTGAGAAGGTGCAGGGCTGGGCAGTGTTTACTCTGTTGTGATAGGGTCCCTAGGGATAAGAACCAACTCAGTGGCACCTAACAATAACAACAAACCTGTTCCAGTAATAGTAGGATAAGAAATGATAGTATAATACCATGAAATGTCGGCACAAAAGAAGCTGCTATATGCCAAGTAAAGGGTAACCCATTTAATTAAAGTATGAAATGATCCTTTGCCTTCATACATTCACAGCTGAGCAGCAGGTAGCTGACATGAATCCAATTAACTGCAATACAAGTTCCATGATGGAGGCATATGATGACAACCCCAGAGGGCAGGGTAACTGCCTGCTCATGAGGAAACGTATGAACTGGGTGGTCAGAAGAAGACGAGCAGAGCACACTGAACACAGGAAGTGTTGTGGGTATGGACCACGGTCAGGAAACTGGGTAGTTGAGTGAGGCTGAGGTGTAAACTACCAGAGAAGCAGTGCCAGAGAAAGGACTGAAAAAGCAGGTCAGAGACAGACTGCAAAGGTTTCACTGTATGCTGAGCAGCTTGGCCTCAATCTTGGATAATGAGAAATCACTGTAGGAGTTCAAACCAATAAATCACTCAATCAGATACAGAAAACTGGGCCAGAGGAGGGAGGGATCAGAAGTTGGGAGAAATGTGTGGCAAGAAGGCTAGATAAACGTCTGATCTTGGCATGTGATGATAAAGCCGGATGTGGGAAACCAGAAAGGGAGAACACACAGATTAGATAACCCAACCTACCGCTGCTGAGTCAATTCCAACTCACAGTGACCCTATAGGATAGAGCAGAACGGCTTTCCTAAGGTTTCTGAGGCTATAAATCTTTACGGAGCCAACAGCGTCATCTTTCTTCCAGTCAGAGGCTGATAGGTTCAAACTGCTGACCTCACAGTTAGCAACCCAAGTTAGAACTCACTATGCCACCAGGGTTACTTGATTAGAGTAACAGTGTGAAGTAAAATTAATAGAACCAAGAAACTCGTTAGATGGGCAGTTAAGGAAGATATTGAGGTCTCTAGTCAAAGTTTCTATCTTGGCAACAGGGTAGGTCAACTAATAAAAACACTGATCCAGGAAAAGGAAGGGGAATTCTGCAGGGGAAAGGCAGTTTGAACTTTGCATTGGAGACAGCCTGTGAGCAACTGGAACTTTGGGTAGCTAGGACTGGTGTGGCGCTGTGGGCTAATGTGTCAGATTGTAAAGTTGTTTGAACTGCAAGGTCGGTGGTTCAAGCTCACCAGCTGCTCCTTGGAAACCCTGAACAGGGTCACTATGGGTTGGAAGTGACTCAACGGTACTTTAACAACAACAATAGCTAGGACTAGTGGAGTTCAGTGGCAGAATTCTCCCCTTCTCTACAGAAGACCTCATTCTTGGTCAATATACTTCAAGCATAGCCACCAGTCTTCAGTCAGTGGAGCCTTGTGTGTTATGATCCTTAGCAGGCTCTAGGAGAGCTTCCAGGATAAGACAGATCTGGAAGAAAGGCCTCGTGATCTACTTGCAAAAAAAATCAGCCAATGAAAACCTTATGAATCACAACGGTCCAAACTCATTATCGGGTCACCAGGCATCACGGGCCAACTCGAAGGCAGCTAATAACAGCAATATTTTTCAAATAAATACAAATTATTTACACTTTATTTTAACTCCCAAGTATTTTTGTAAATGTAGATTTTAAGAAAATTCCCTAAGCTGTGGGGGTGGGGGGGGAGGAATCACTCAGAAGATCATCGTCACATAACTCTAAGAAATCAATGTCTTAGACTAAATATCTCTTCAAGTTTCTAGTTTTTAAGCTAACCGTTAACAGCCTGAAGAATGCAACTATAAAACCAAAAACAACAGTAACATGGCTTTTCCCAATGAAAAAGGAAAATTTCATTTATCACTTAAAGGTTTGCCAAAGAATAAGATTAAAAACAAGGTACTAATGAAATATTTGATTATACTACTTACTTTAATATAAAATAAACCAAGCCAACCATGTTTTATTTTGACATTGGTAAATTAGAAACATACTTTGAGACTTTCTATGTTAAACTATCTATTCGTTATTTTGCCAAATTTGCATACTTTACTAAGCGAGCTAAGCTATAAAAAAAACCAAGAGAGTATTACTGAAGAATGAGGTATTATATCAGTGACCAAGAATGCTGGAGACTCAAGTTCAGTGTGAAGCAAAAGTAAAAGGCAATCTGGCTCCTGGCTCCTTGGAGAAATTTGAATGAGTTTGTGAAGCGATTTGGCTTACTTAGAAGGATGGCTTTTAAAAGGAAATATGTATTTCAGCTCTATGAATTTTCTACCTGGCACAATATCTTCATTGTTTCTTTTCTGTAACATTACCAAGATGATTGTATTTTACAACCAACAATCATGTTAACAACCTTTCTGTTTTCCCCTACCAAAATTCCAATGTCTGGGCAAGAGTCTAGATTTTAAGAAACCATCTTGTGGATCAAGAAGACCTCCCGAGAAATATTCCCTCCTAATCAAAACCCTTATTAAGGAGCTCTGGTAGTGTAGTGGTTACGAATCGGGCTGTGAATCTCAGGGTCAGCAGTTCGAAACTAACAGCTATTCCGTGGGAAGAAGATGAGGCTTTCAGCTACCGTAATGATTTACAGCCTTGGAAACCCTGTACAGGGTCCCTATGAGTTGGAACCAACTCCACGGCGCATAACAACAACAATCAGAACCCACTGTAGGATAAGTACTGGACTGAGAAGCAGAAGGTCAACGGTTCAAACCCACCAACTGCTCCTCAGAAAACCTGTCCAGGATCTCTAAGAGTCAGAATTGAATTGACAGCACTAAACAACCAACAGAACCCCAAGAGCCAGGGGTGCTTCAGTGGTACAATTCTCATCTTGCAGAGAAAAGACCTGCATTCTATTCCCAGCCAGTATATCTCATGAGCAGCCACCAACCAGTCAGTGGAGATTGTGTGTGACTATGATGCTGAAGTTTTGACAGCATTTCCAGACTAAAATGGACTAGGAAGAAAAGCCCAATGATCTGCTTCTGGAAATCAGCCAGTGAAAACCTCCATAGATCACAGTGGTCCACAATGCAACCAATCATGGTACAAGCACAAAAGCAGGTGTGTCATTGCATAAGAGCAGCAAATAACTATGACAACCTGGAACCCAAGTTAATCCTGTTGAACTGTTAGCTCCCTATCACTATCATCATCATGTCACACTCCTACAAGCGCTTCAAATAACTGCAGCCTCCAAGATGTGCTTGTTAGCTGTCTAGATGAAGGGTTAGACCACCAAAGACACAAGATGGAACTCCAAAAAGATTCAACACAAGTCCGTGTGTAAAGAAAGAGCCTCACATCTGCTGCAGAACTTGTGTCTAACAGTCCCTAGAATTGAAGGGACTATATTGTCATAAGACTTTTTGTATTTTCTGTATCAAGTGATCTTCAATGTGGCACATTTTGAGAGAAAAAAGCCAACAGTGAAGTAAATACTGATAAATTCAGTACATGTGCTTTGTTACCTTCAAAATGTATGAATGGTACCAATGGTGAACTTGGTGCACTATCTTTTTTTTTTTTTTAATAGGACAATTATACCTTGAGTAAGGTTCTATTTATTTTAGTGTCATCTATATGAAGCTCCTCGGAAACCTATACAGGGTTCCTATGGGTCGGAACTGGCTCAATGTAACTTAACAACAACAACAACAACATATAAAGCTTGGAGTCCTGGTGTGGCACTGTGGGTTAATGCGCCAGTCTGCAAAGCCGT
The DNA here is from genome assembly GCF_000296735.1 of Chrysochloris asiatica. Taxonomy (NCBI): domain Eukaryota; kingdom Metazoa; phylum Chordata; class Mammalia; order Afrosoricida; family Chrysochloridae; genus Chrysochloris; species Chrysochloris asiatica. The sequence goes on from NW_006408631.1 coordinate 5,493,233, forward strand.
TTGAACGGCAACGTCGGTAGTTCAAGCTTACCAGCTGCTCCTAGGAAACCCTATACAGGGTTGCTATGGGTCAGAACAGACTCAACGACACTTAACAACAACAACAATATAAAGCTTAATCTTCTATGTTGTTGGTTGTTTTTTAAGTGCCACTGAGTAGGTTCCGACTCCTACCCACCATGTATAGAGTTTCCAAGGGGCAGCTGGTGAGTTTGAATTGTTGACTTTGTAGTTTGCAGTTCAGTTGTTGCTCCTACAACACCACACCAGAAGTGAAAAAAAATGCTTCTTTTTTCCTTGTGTAGTAGGTAGAGAAACCCTATAAATGTGACTTATAATGTGCCTATTATATCATTACTAACTTCTTAAAACCCAACTGGTAATATAATTGACAGATTAGATATAAGCATTCCCAATAGTTCTTGAAAAGACAATCGTAAATTCATCAATCTATAAAGGAAATTAAAGTGTAATTGAAACAACAAATTTGTTTTAACCAGTCAACCAAAAAAATCTCATCTCATGTTTTAGAATGCTGTCACATGTTTTGGTGAATGTCAAGGAGCAAACAATTGATAATTATGACCAGCATTCACTGCACCAAGCACACTGCCTCTTTAATATACAGTAATCACCCCTTATAAGCAGTTTTGCTTTTCCCCATCTCAGGCTAAAATTATTAAATGGAAAAATCCCAGAAATAAACAACTCATACATTTTAAATTGCACATCATTCTGAGTGTTGTTATTGCTGTTGAGTTGGTTACAACTCATAGCAACCCTGTACAAGATTTCCGAGGAGTGGCTGGTGGGTTTGAACCGCTGAACTTTCAGTCCAATGCTTTATTCTACAGTGCTATACCAGGACTCCATTATTCTCAGTACGCGATGATCATCTATTGCTGTCCACTCTGACCTGTATGGAACATGAATCATCCTTGTATCCACTGAATCCATGCTGCATATGCTATCTTTCCTGTGAGTCACTGAGACTTGAGTAACCCTTATTTTACTTAATAATCATCTTATTGATGTTAATTTTTATTATTGTTGCTAATTTTCCTATACATACATACCTATGATACGGTTTAAATTATAAATAGAGTCTACGTAGGGTTTACCACCACTTGTCTGTCAGTTGGTTGTACTGTGATACCTTGCATGTTGCTGTGGTGGCTTGTGTGTTGCTGTGATGATGGAAGCTATGACACAAGTATTTTAAATACCAGCAAGGTCACCCATGTTGGACAGATTTCAGCTGAGCTTCCAGACGAAGACAGACTAGGAAGAAGGAGAGGCAGTCTACCTCTGAATGTTTGTTGTTGTTGTTGTTGTTAGGTACCATCGAGTCAGTCCGACTCATAGAGACCCTATGCACAGCAGAACGAAACACTACCTGATCCAGTGCCAACCTCACTATTGCTGCCACACTTGAGTCCATCAATGCTGCCACTTGGCCAATCCATCTCGTTGGGGGTCTTCCTCTTTTTCTCTGACCTTCACCTTACCAAACATGATATCCTTCTCCACCAACTGGTCCCTCCTGACAATATGCTCGAAGTATGAGAGATGAAATTTGGCCATCCTGACCTCCAAGGAGCATTCTGCCTACACTTCTTCCAACACAAATCTGTTTGTTCTTTTGTCAGCCCATGGCACTTTCAATATTCTCCTACAACACCATAACTCAAATGCAAAAGTTTTTCTATGATCTTCCTTATTCACTGTTCAACTTTCACATGCATATGAGGTTATTGAAAACACCATGGCTTGGGTCAGGTGCACCCTAGTCCTCAAGCTGACATCTTTGCTCTTCAATGCTTTAAAAAGTTCCTGTGCAGCAGATTTGCCTAATGCAATAAGTCATTTGATTTCTTGACTGCTGCTTCCGTGAGTGTTGATAATTGATCCAAAAAGAATGAAGTCCTTGACAACTTCAATCTTTTTTCCATTGATAAGAATGTTGTTTATTGGTCCAGTGGTGAGGATTTTGGTTTTCTTTACATTGAGATGGAATCCATACCGAAGGCTGTGCACTTTGATCTTCACCAGTAAATATCTTAAGTCCTCTTCACTTTCAGCAAGCAAGGTTGTATCACAGGCATATCGCAGGTTGTTAATGAGTCTTCCTCCAATCCTGATGCCATTTTTCTTCATAGAAGTCAGCTTCTCGAATTATTTGCTCAGCATACAGGTTGAATAAGTATGGTGAAAGAATACAACCCTGTCACACAACTTTCTTAATTTTAAACCATTCAGTGTTCCCATGTTCTGTTCGTACAACTGCCTCTTGGTCCATGTACAGATTCCTCATGAGCACAATTAAGTGTTCCTGAATACTCATAATTCGCAATATTGTCCATAGCTTGTCATGATCTACAGAATCGAAAGCCTTTCCGTAGTCAATAACACACAGTTAAACATCTTTCTGATATTCTCTGCTTTCAGCCAAGATCCATCAGACATCAGCAATGATACCCCTCATAACACAGCCTCTTCTGAATCCAGCTTAGCCCTCTGGGAGTTCTCTGTTAATATATGCTTACAGTCATTTCTGTATTACCTTTAGTAAAACCTTACTTGCATGGGATATCAAAGAGATTGTCCGATGATTTCTGCATTCCATTGGGTCACCCTTCTTTGGAATGGGCGCAAATATGGAACTCTTTTAGTTGGCCAGATAGTTGTCTTCCAAATTTCTTGGCATAGATGAGTGAGTGCCTCCTGTGCCGCCTCACTTTTTTTAAGGAGTTCAATTTTCATTCCATCAATTCCTGGTGCCTTTTTCTTTGCCAATTCCTTCAATGCACCTTGGACTTTCTCCTTCAATATCATTGGCTCTTGATCATATGCTACCTCTTGAAATGGTTGAACATCAACCATTTCCTTTTGGTACAGTGACTCTTTGTATTCCTTCCATCTTCTCATGGTGCTTTCTGCATCATTCAATAATTTGCCCAGAGAATCCCTCAATAACAAAAGTTGAGGCTTGAATTTTTTCATCAGAATATTATCAGAAAGACTGTGAGCCAGAAGGTTTGCAGTTCAAGCCCCCGATGCTCCAAAGGAAAAAGATGAGGCTTTCTCCTTCTGTGAAGATTAAAACTTTCAGAAACCTTATACAGGGTCACGATGTGTTGGAATCGATTAGTCGGCGGTTAACAACAACAATCGTCAGATATAGTGTCAGAAGATGAGCCCCTCATGTTGAAAGACCCACTCAAAATAAGACTGGGGAAGAGCCACCCCCTTCAAAGTAAACTTGGCTGTGATGACACAAATGGAATGAAGCTTTCAGGATCTTTATTTGCTAATGTGCACAACTCAAAATAAGGAGAAACAGCTGAAAACATCCATTAATAATCAGACTATGGAATGTAGTGGTGGTGGCGGTAATTATGTGCCGTGGAGTCCGTTCCACCTCATAGTGACCCTGTATAAGGTTTCTGAGGCTATAAATCTTTAAGGGAGCAGATATCCTTTTCTTTCTCCTGCTAAACCACTGGCAATTTTAAACTGCTGACTGTGAGATTAGCAGCCCAACTTGTCAAAAGCAGTGGAATGAATAAAGACCAACATCTTAGTCATTTCTGAGCTGAAACTGACTGGTATTAAACATTTTGAATCTGCCAATCATATGGTTTACTATCATGGGAATGACAAATTCAAGAGGAACGGAGTCACATTCATTATCAAAAAGAACATTTCAAGTTCCATCCTGAAATATAATGCTGTAAGTGACAGGATAATATCCATATGCCAATAAGGACAACCAGTTATACCACTATTATTCAAATTTAGAAACCAAACCACTGAAGTCATGATGAAATTGAAGAAATCTACCAAGTCCTTCAATTTGAAATTAATCAAACATACAGTTAAGATGTATTGAAAATTGAAATGATTGGAATACAAAGGTTGGAAACAAAGAGGAAGAAGTGATCAGTAGTTGGAAAATACGACCTTGACGGCAGAAGCTATGTTGGAGATCGCATGGTAGAATTTTGGAACACCAATGATACATTCATTGCAAATACTTTGACTAAACATGGACCTCACCAGATGGAATACACAGAAATCAAACTGACTACATCTGTGAGAAGAGATGGTGGAAAAGCTCCATATTATCAGCCCAAAGAAGGCTAGGGGCACACTGTGGAAAAGAGTTCAATTGCTCATATGCAAGTTCAGCCTCAAGGTGAAGAAAAAACAAGTCCATGAGAGCCAAAATTTAACCTTAAATATTTCCCACCTAAATTTAGAAATCATCATTAGAAGAGATCTGCTGCATTAGACACTAATTATTGAAGACCAGAAGAGCTGCAGGATGATATCAAGAACATCGTACAGGAAGAAAGCAAAAGGTCATTAAGAAGATAAGAAAGAAGGAAACAACCAAAATGGATGTCAGAAGAGACTCTGAAACTTGCTCCCAGTGTAGAGATGCTAAACCAAATGGAATACATGAGGAGATAAAAGAGCTGAAAAGAAAAGTTCAAAGGGCAGCTCCAGACGATACAATAGTTACAATAAAATATGCAAAGACCTGTAGATAGAAAACCAAAAGGAAAAAAATAATGTTCATTTCTCAAATTGAAATAAATAAGGAAAAATTAAATCCACGACTTGTGATACTGAAGGATTCTATGGGTAAACTATTGACTGATGCAGGTAGTATCAAAAGAAGATAGAAGGGATGCACAATGTCACTATACCAAAAAGAAATGGTCAACGTTCAACCATTTCAAGATGTACGATATGATCAAGAACCAATAGTACTAAAAGAAGAAGTCCAAGGTGCATTGGAGGTATTGGAAAATAACAAGGCTCCGGGAATAGGTGGAATGCATATAGAAATCTTCAACAAACTGATGCAGTACTGGAGGGACTCACTCATGTATGCCAAGAAATCTGGATGACAGTTACCTGACCAGCTGATTGGAAGAGATCTATGTTTTTCCCATTCCAAAGAGAGCTAACCCAATGGAAGTGGAAATTATTGAACAATATCATTAGTATCACATTCAAGTAAAATTTTGTTAAAGATAAATTTAAAAATGGCTTTAATAGTACATAGGGAACTGCCAGAGGTTCAACCCAGATTTAGATGAGGTTAAAGAATGGGGATATCACTGCTGACATCAGATGGATCTTGCCTGAAAGCAGAGAATACCAGAAAGATGCTTACATGTTCTTTATTAACTATGCAAAGGCTTTCAATTGTGTGGATCATGACAAGCTATGGATAACATTGCAAAGGAAAGGTATTCCAGAACACTTAATTGTGCTCATGAGGAACCTGTACTCAGACTAAGAGGCAATCGTTCAAACAGAACAAGGGGACACTGAATGGTTTAAAATGAGTAAAAGTGTGTGCCAGGGTCATATTCTTTCATTATACTTATTCAATTTGTATACTGAACACATATCTGAGAAACTGGATTATGATAAAGTTTGTGGCATCAGGATTGGAGGAAGACTCATTTAACAACCTGAAGTATGCAGATGAAACAACCTTACTTGCTGAAAGCAAAGGGGACTTAAAATACTTACTGATGAAGATCAAAGACCACAGTTTTCAGTATGTGTTACACTTCAATGTAAAGAAAAAAAAATCCTTACCACTGAACCAGGAAATAATATCATTATAAAGGAAGAAAAGGTTGAAATTGCCAAAGACTTTACTTTGCTTGGATCCACTATCAACACTCATAGAAACAGCAGTTAAGAAATCAAACAATGTACCATATTAGGAAATCTGCTGTACAAGACCTCTTTAAAGGGTTCAAGAGCAAAGATATCAGTTTGAGGACTGAGGGGCACCTGACCAAGTCATGGCATTTTCAATAGCCTCATATACATGTGAAAGTTGGACAGTGAATAAAGAAAACCATAGAGTAATTGATACATTTGAGTTATGTTGCTGGAGAAGATTAAAAGTACCATGAACTGCCAGAATTTGTTCTGTGTTGGAAGTACAACCACAATGCTCCTTAAAAGCCAGGATGGCAAAACTTCATCTCTCATACTCTGAACACATTATCAGGAGGGACCAGCCCCTGGAGAAGGACATCATGCTTGATAAAGTGGAGCATCAGCGAAAAAGAGGAAGACTCCAAACGACATGGGTGGGGGCACAGTGACAGCAACAATGGCCTCAAACGTTAACAACTGTGAGGATGGATGGCACAGAACCAGACCGGGCATTTTGTTGGAACCAACTTGACGGCACCTAACAACAACATATAGTGTTCAAGGAGCCCTGGTGGTGCAGTGGGTTAAGCATGGGGCTGAAAATTGCAAAGAGGGCGGTTGAAATCCACTAGCCATTTCTTGGGATAAAGATGCGGCTGTCTGCTCCTGGAAAGATTTACAGTTTTAGAAACCCTATGGAGCAGTTCTACTTTGTCCTATGGCGTTGCTATGAGGTGGAATTGACTCAATGGCAGTGGGTTACATGTAGGGCTTCAGCACAATTCTTAGTTTCAGGCATTCACTAGAGTTGGTGGAATTCATCCCCCCACAGCACGGGGAGATTACTATAATCTTTAAAACCACTTTCTGGGATAACCATTCTATCCATTTTATAGATAAGAAAATCAAAGCTAAAAGAGTTTAAGTTCAACTCTAAGCTACTGGGCCACAGTTGGAACCAGTTAGAAACTTTCTGAATCCCCACTTGTATGTGGTCTAACCCCCAACATCTGCTGTCTACTCATCTTGCTCTTCTATTACCACTGGCAACCACTGAATGTAGATATCCAACAACAAAGGTAACAGTTGGAAAGCAAAAGAAATGTACTACTCTCCAAGACCAACTGTTGAAACTTCTCAGCAAGTCAACTACATAGTTAAGACTTTGAGCGGCAATTCTTAAAGGACAACAGAAGAGTCAGCATCCACACTAGATGCAGCCTGGCGGAAGGATAATGGGAGACCAAAGTCAGTGATGATGATGATAAAATACTAGCTTACAGGCGCGTGCAACCCTCTGGGAGTCATTCAGTTCTGCTCTCCTTCTTCCTTGCTGCCCTGGCCTTTGCCCACTGAACCCCAACTCGTTCTTTAAGTCCCAGATTAAATTTCATTTCCTCCAAAAAGCTCCCTGACCCTTCTGGGCTAGAGTAAGTACCCTTGTATCACACTTTCATAAACTCCTATACTTTTCCTTCAGTGTGTGTACGATAACTTTAATGAACAATTCTATGATTTTATTTATTTTGTCTCTCTTAACAAGCTCTGCTGTTATTAAGCATTGTGGAGTCGGTTCCGACTCATAGTGACCCTGTGGAGGGTTTCCGAGGCTGTAAATCTTTATGGGAGCAGAAAGCCTCATCTTTCTCCTGCGGAACAGCTGGTAGTTTCGAACTGCCGACCTTAAGGTTAGCAGCCGATTCGCAACCACTACGCTACCAGAGCTCCTTTAAACAAGCTCTAGAGAGCAGGAAATCATGTCTGTTTTAGTCACAACTTTATGCCCAGGACCTAGCCAGAATACCTGGAAAATTGGTAAATAAACCAATTTGTTGTTTTGAATGCAGTATTTCAATGATGAAATTTGTTCAAAGAGTTGTGTTCTACTGTTACTTTGCCAAGAACGTAACACCCACAAATTGGTCACTTTCTACCTTGCTTTACACTCTGGTCAATGAAGTCTGCGTATATTTATTGACTACAAATTGGTTCCCCATAATTTACGCTAACTGCACTGAAGGTCACCAGTGAAAACACAAACTACCACCCTAAGCATTTGCAAGCCTGTGGAGTAGGTTCTCTAACAAGAGCCATGTCCAGCCAGAGTTCCTTCAACACCAGATGCATTTTCTGAAAAACCTTCAGGCAGGACCAGCTCCAGCCCCTCTCAATCTATGGAGGATTCTAGCACAGCTAAACAGATGGCACCAAAGGACAGAAAAAGCAGGGCTCTGGTTATAATCAATGCTGTCCTGTGCCCTCCTGAGAACAGAATGCTTTCAGGTATTTTCCCCTCATTAATTTCCATCTGCCTAAAGGGAACTCAAATCACCCCTGGCCTTCTTCCTCACATGACTGCTCGATCCACCTCAGTGGATGGAGCATCCCCATCAGAGTGACCGTAGTCACTGACGCTGGAGACTCTTCACATACCAGACAGGCTTCACGTGTCTGAGTTGCTATTACATAATAAAGTATCTTCACTAAATAAAGAAATATTCTGGGGAAGTACCAGCAAGCTATGTGCTGGGAATGCTTTCTTAACAGCACCAATGGAACATTTTGTCCTCTACCAAAAGGAATTTATGTTTTGCTCTGGGTGAGATCTGGGGCGGGTTTTGCTTGTGTTTTTCTTGGTGGCCCTGTTGACACCAAAACATCAGAATCAATGGCTTTTCACACATTGGATTAGGGGTAGCAAGTCAGGGCATGGGGGTCACCACTAACACACAGACATCACTAGCAGACTGGGGCACTCTTTGCCTGGATGCAGCATTTGCTCTCCAGACAGCCACCATCAATCAAAACTGATGAGCAAGATGAAGCCTGTCTGACATTTTTAACACACTCATACTCACAGGAAATGTGTTAATTCTTTAAAAAAAGAAAAATAAATATGATGTTTGCTTCTTGATCAGAGTACCCTACATCCTGATCTGGTAGAGGTCTCATAAGGTTTCCTCCTAGGAGATTCTGTCTCCTTCACATTTAATTTTGACTTTTTCTTCTTAAAATTTATCTTGTGTTAGGGGATGAACTAAAAGTGGTTGGGAATGTGAGAATAAAAGCAAAAAAACAAAAAACAAAACAAAAAAACACTGTGAACAAAATGTTCTGGTAACCCTCACTTCCCAATCTGATAACTACTCTTTGATCTCTAAAATTCTAGATGGTTTCTGTTAAAAATATTCTTATGACCCTATTAAAATCTTTTAGGTCAGCCTGAACATAATGACAGAAGAGCCTGAGATGCAAGTGACAAACTAAGGCTATTTCTAGGACTTTGAATCAGAGTTTTCTTATTCTTACTATAAGACAATACAACACAGGTTTAGTTAAATCCAACTCCACACAAACACCTACAGTCTAAAGCACTAAGCAAATCCCAAGGAAGCTGGAGGCCAGAGAAAGGAGGGACAAAATCCAATGCCTCTGAGGCTACCCAAGCATCAGTTAAGGCTCCAGTTTACTTAAGGCTTCCTCCTCTCACTGTGGTGGCTGTGTGTTGCTGTTGACGCTGGAAGCATTGTCACCAGCATTTCAAATACCAGCAGGTTTCAGCAGACCTCTCACATTAAGAGAGACAAAGGCCTGGTGATCTAGTTCTGTAAATAAACTACTCAAAACGCGTATGAATTACAACACAACACTGTCTGACTCACTTGCATTGAATGCATCCTCAGGAAGGTTAAACACTGGAGGAAGACACCATGTTTGGTGAAGCAGAGGGCAAATGGGGACAAGCGGTCCCTTGGTATGATGGACGGGCACAATAGTCACAACACTGGCCTCGAACATGCTAGCAATCGTGAGGATGACGCAGGATTGGGCACTGTTTTGTCCTTTTACATAAAAGGGGCCCACAGCTATCTATTTGTCTATCCTCTGGGACTGTTGCTGCTGCCTTTGTTCTTGTTGTTAAGTGCCTATGAATGGGTTACTCATATTGACGCTGTTTCTAAGGCTGTAAATCTTTGCTGGAGCAGAGTTCTATCTTTTTCCTGTGGACAGGCTGGTGAACTAGAACCACGGATTCTGTTGTTCACAGTCCAGTGCTTAACCTAGTGAGCCACCATGCTCCCGAACATACTTGCTTTGTTGTTGTTGTTAAGTCAGTTCTGACTCATAGTGGCCCTGTAGAGGGTTTCTGAGAAGCATCCAGTTGGTAGGTTTGAACTGCCAACCTTGTGGTTCACAGTCCAGTACTGATCCTACAGGACCACACCAAACTTGATACAAGGATATAAATGGTGGTGGTAATGGTTATGTGCCGTAGAGTTGGTTCCAATTAAGTAAATTGGAGCCTTAACTGATGCTTGGGTATCTTCAGAGGCATTTGATTTTGTCCCTCCTTTCCCTGGCCTCCAGCTCTATCTTCAACTTCTTTGGGACTTGATTGGTACTTTAGACTATAGGTGTCTGTATGGAGTTGGATTTAAACTTGTGTTGTGTTATATCAAGAAAGCCTCGTCCTTCCCTCTTCCCGCAAAACAGCTGGTAATTTCGAGCTGCTGATCTGGAGGTTAGTAGCCTGGCTTGTAACAACTACGTTACCAGAGCTCCTTAGAAGGATATAAATACAGCCATACAAATAAAACTGCTAGAAAAATCCTTGAAATATTAATACAAGGCTTTTTGCTGAAAAATGAGAATTCCAATATTTATCATCTGAACCTGCCTTACAAAAATAAAGTGGAGAAAGGGGGCTTGTTACCATAGTAACCTTTTGCATACTTGTTCTTTTGTTCCAGTGCTACTCGCATGCACTCATCCATATTTTAATCTCTCCTAGAAATTAGGATAACACTCTAATGAACAAAGGGAAACATGTGCCAACACTCGAATCAAGATGTCCTTAGAAAAGACGGAAGCCTGTTTATACAGGGGCTTGAGTTGCTATGGATTATTATGGGCAGTCTGGCCATTTTTAATTATGTTTCTTATTTGAACATATTACTACAAATTTTCATTTATTAATTAAGAAAATTAAATTCCATATTTGGAAAATTTCCCCTGCCCTCCCAAATTATAACTGGGGTTCACAACTGGCTCCCCAAGGAATAAATTCTCCATAAATGTGCTCAATGAATCAATAATGTTGTGGCTCACTCGCACTTGGCTCCAACATACAACAAAACAAAATCTTCCCCGATCCTGTGCTTGTCTTCAGAGACACTGGTATGCCCAAGTCCACTGTTTTAGTTCCTGTGTATTTTGAGGCTCATCTTCCAACATTAAAATGGACACTGTTTTGTCATGATGCATATAGGGTTTTCAGTGGGTAATTTTTGGAAGTAGATCACTAAACCTTTCTTCCTGGTCTGTCTTAGTCTGGAAGCTGTCCACTATGGATGGGATTTGAAATACTGGTGGCATTGTTCCCAGCATCATAGTAACATGACACTGACCGATCAATGGTGGGGGGTATCAATAATCATCATAATAACATGAGACTGACTGATCAATGGTGGGGGGTATCAACAATCAAGAGGTGGGTACCTCTTACTCCAACTTGCCCAACTGTCAAGATGCCATCTTCCAAGGAGAGGAATGGAAAGTTATGATATGAATTAAGTATTTACCAGATATAGTATGGGAAGTGCTGGTGGCTCTACAGGATAAGACTGCTAACCACAAGGTCCATGGTTCAAGTCCACTAGCCACTCTGTGGAAGGAAGATAAGGCTTTCTGCACCCACGAGGAATTACAGCCTCAATAACCAGAGAAAGGGTCATTATGAGTAGGAACCAACTTAAGGGCACAAAACAACAGCTATAATAAAACTACATTTGATAACTACATTAAACTACCAAGATCCTTGTGACAGGGGTGGCCTAGGGTGAGACTGCTTCTCAGTTTTTAGAACTTGGTTGACAAATACTGTAGGGGAAGTAGGGTGTTTACTCTCCCTACACAGCATCTGCAGTGCAGGCCTTGTAGCCTCAAGAAAAGGTTTACTAATCCACTGCTGGCAAAAATTCTTTGAAAACTCAAAACCTGGGAGAGGTTTATGATTTCCTTTATTAGAGTTATATAACTAATGTGACTCTTTTACTTGGCTGCCTGGATGGGTACTGCTGTGTTTAATCCCCTATCATGGTCACTCCAGCAGAAGTGACTGGGTATGTTTGTGCTCTTGGTTCCTGCCTTATTTTCTCTTCCTCACTTACACGGCCTCATTGTATATATGTCTTTCATTGCACGCTGCCTGGAGCCTTTTGTGGAAGCAGTTGGAGTATAAATTATAAACAAACAAACTGGGAAAATGTGGATTCTTGGTTGCTGCTGGGAAACAGAACCAAGAATGAATTTACAGAATACTGGAACAAAATCAAGTTCAACACAAAAGTCTTTTCATGCTGAAGCCCCCTTGCCTATTGTGCCCTGGCCATTCTGGTGTAAAAATCGTGCTAGAAAAATGTTTCTCTTCGAGCAGTAACTTCCAAATCCTTTTGGAGTAGAACCCATGATGTTTCAAATCACAATTTGGTTGACAGGGAGGAGTAACATTTAAAGTCAGCTCCAAATCTTTGCATCTCAGTTTTTCTTTATTTAATTTATAGGGGAAAGATGTCTTCTTAAACAAAGAAACACTTTCTGTTGCTCTCGCCAGTTTCCTCAAAATTAAAAAGAACCAGGACACAGCATTTTGAAATCTTCTAGAAGTCAGTTTCCTAAGCCATAGTATCCTTAGAAACATGACTCCCGTTGGCATGAAAGAAATAGAATGTACTCTTTGATAGTTCTTAAACCATAACTATTATCAAGGATTTAAAAAATTACATTCTTTTTAGGTGGCTGTTAGCACTAGCTAAAAAAACAAAAAACAAAAAACAAAACGCCACCAGAAGAATAAAATGTGCTGGGCAAATATATTCTCATCCTAGTTTTAAGTGGACTTGCGGTAACTTATTTCTGTTTCTTCAATTTATTAAAACAAAATAAACCACTGGCTGGAGAAGTCCAGTGCAGTTATGGACAGTCTGCCCACTCAAGAAAGGTCACCGGCAATTAAGTGAAGAGAAAAGATCCCATAAGCCAATCGAAGTGTACAAGATGGACTGAGAAAGGGACAAGCTGCCAAGTCACCTCCTCAATACCAAAGACCAGGTTCTCCTGATTCTCTCTTGCGCACACTTCACATTTTCTTTTCATTCTGTATTAGTATTGTGATCTATCTCATGAGAAAATTACAGCATATTGCCTCTAAGTGACTACACTTCTAGTAAAGAGTCCATCTCAAAATTTACCAGACTATACACACTGTAAGATGAGGCTTTCTGCTCCCGTAAAGACTTATGGCCTTGGAAACCCTGTACAGGGTCGCTATGAGTCAGAACCGACTCCACGGCACATAACAACACCACCACACTGTAAGAAGAGTCACCCTGTGCCATGACAGCATGCATTTGAAAAACATATGCAGGTTGTTGATGACCGGTGCCACAGCCTGGAGCCAGATCATCTGGTATCACATCCAGAACCCATCGTTTACACTCACAAGCTTCTCTTTCAAGGTGCCTCTGGGTGGAATCAAACTTCTAACTTTCCAGTTAGTAGCTAAACCATTTGTGCCTTATATGACTTCATATAATTCTCAAGACAAATGAATTCAAACTGGTTATGTTTTAAGCAAAGAGCCCTTAGGTGAGGCAAACAGTTAATGTGCTTCACTGCTAATTGAAAGTGTGGTGGTTCGAATCCACTAAGTTAAGAAAAGCCTGCTGATCTACTCCTAAACACTTAACCACTGAAAACCCTATGAAACCGTTTTACTCTGGTATACAATCGGGTCACCACGAATTGGAAAGGACTCAATTGCAACTGCTTTCTGTTTATTTTTAAGCATTTAGAACCTGATTGACATGTGGTAATTGGAGTCTCAGTGTGGCGCTGTGGGATACAGCAATGGACCACAAGGTCGGTGGGTCAAATTCACACCGCTGCTCCCTAGAAACCCTATATAGGGTTGCAATGGAAGCAACGGGCACTTAACAATAGCCGCATGCTAATCAATATTACTTATAATTTAAAGTGTAACAAAACATCCTTCCCTCTTACGTGACTTCACACAATTCTTATGTCTTTTAAATAACACCAGTAGGCTTTCTTATTTCTCCAGTGGACTCTTTTCAAGACCAACAAGTCTAGTTCCTGATATCCATCCTAATGGCACAGTGTGGAAGTGCTTGACTGCTAACTCAAAGAAAGGTCAGTGATTCGAACCCACCAGCAGCTCTGAGGGAGAAAAATGCGGCAGCCTGCTTCCATAAGAGTTTACAGGCTTTAGAAACCCTATGGGGCAGTTCTCTGTCGTCCTATTGGATTGTCATGAGTCAGAATTTGATGATAATGAGTTTAGTTTTGGGGGATGGGCAGGAGTAACAACCCTGCTCATATCAAATCTGCTAAAAATCACAATTAGATGTCATAAAAATAAATGTAGCAGATATTTAGCAATAACAAATTTAGAGGAGAACCTAAGACCCTTTATAGGTACTTCCTCAGTGAGATACTGACGGGAAAGTAATAAACCAAGACAGACTAACAGTACTCTGCAACCAAGAGGTTTGTTATGTGCCATCCAGTCAATTCCAATGCATAGCGACCCTCTATAGGGTTTTCAGGAAGTTGCCAGCAAATTTAAACTGCCAATCTTGTGGCCCAGTGCTTTATCCCACAGCCCCACACCAGGATTCCAACCAAGAGGCAGTGGAACTTTTCTTGATAGAGATGCAAATATTTCTTGGTCTTGGCCTTCTAATCATTTAAGAAGTCATTTTACAATTAAGATGCCCTAAGCCAAAATCCACTATCATGGGACTGGGAAAGAGAGCACTCTATACCTGCACAAAATTAGCTGGTCTCAGCTCTTGTCCTTTGTCAGTTTCTCCTGCAACTGTCCTTGTTTGGGCCATTCCCATCTAGTTCTTAAACAGTTTTATTAAGATACAATTTTAAATGCCATATCAATGACCCATGTAAATTGGAGAGTTCAGTGGGTTTTAGGGTACTCACAGAGTTGTACAGTTATCACCACAGTCAAGTCTAGAACATTTTTTCACCCCAAAAAGAAACCTTATACCCATTAATTGTCACTTCCTGTTTCTCCCAACCTCCCCAGCTCTGGGCAACCATGAGTCTATGTTCTGCCTCTGTGAATTTGCCTATTCTGGGCATTTTATATAAATTAACTCATACAATATACGGTCCTTTTTGAGCTTACGTCATAATATTTTCACAGTTCATTCATGTTGCAGCATATATCAGTATTTCAGTTTTTTTAGTTGCTGAATAATGCATTCTGCTGCATGGGTATGCCACATTTCATTTATTCATTCTTCACTTGATGAGCCTTTGGGTTGTTGTTCCTTTTTTGATATTATAAATAATTCTACGATTTATATTTATAATTGTGTGGACATAATGTATGTTTTCATTTCCCTTGGGTATATACCTAGGAGTGGATTTGCTGGGTCACATGGTAACTCTCTGCTTAACTTATTAAGCAATTCTGAGCTGCTGTAGTTCTTCAGGGAATTATGTGCATAGACTGGTATCTAGCTTCCTTACCTTCTTCTCTGCACCTCAGTTCAGCCTCCCCCAGTCCTGTATCCTGCCCTTCACCCTATTCCTTCCTAAAATACCAAGGGGTCCAGAAACCTCAGGATGATACACTGTTTAACATTGTACCCCAAGTTCTTCACAGTCAAGGTCCAATGTGTTTTCAGTTTTGTCTTACAGAAAATTCCCATTTCTTTGTGTATCCTTTTGTGTTAAGTAAGCAGGTTATACAAATCCAGTAGTTTTTAAACTTCATGTCACAGACAGACCTCTGTAAAAATCTACCAAAAGTCACAGATTTCTTCTTGCTTCCTCAGAAAAGTTGTTTTGTGAGAGACTTCAAAACATTCATGGGAAAATCCCATTATCTTTTTTTTCTTGAACTTTTGAAGCCTCTTGTAATGGTGCTGATACAACTAACCTGACTTGCAAATTTGGAGGAGATGGTGGTTGCTCTGAAGGCCACCAGTGAGTGAACCCTGAACTCCACCCAACAACTATATATATATATATATATATATATATATATATATATATATATATGTGTGTGTTGTGGTGTGTGTGTGTGTGTGTATAGTCCTGGTGTGGCACTGTGGGCTAATGCGTCAGATTGCAAAGCCGTTTGAACTGCAAGGTCTGTGGGTGAAGCTCACCAGCTGCTCCTTGGAAACCCTATACAGGGTCGCTATGGGTTGGAACCGACTTGACGGCACTTCACAACAACAACAAGCCAAGATTTCTGGGTCCTGAGTGTCAGTTTGGTGCTGTAGGATAAGTACTAACTAGACTGCTAACTGCAAGGTCGGTGGTTCAAACTTAACAGCCACTCTGGTAATCCTACACAGAGTTGTTATGAGTCGGAACTGACTTGATGACACTTAACAACACTAACAACAAGCCAAAAGTCCTGATGTGGCGTTGTAGGATAAGCACTGGACTGCTAATCAAAGGTCAGTGGTTCAAATCCACCAGCCACTCCTTGAAAACCCTATACAGTCAGGGTCACTTCAGTTGGAACTGACTTGATGTCAGAACCAATGATTAACAACAGTAGGCAGGAGGAGTCCTTAGCCAATGGTGGCACAATGGTTAAGCACTCTCTTGGCTGCTAACCAAACAGTCAGTGATTCTAATCCACAAGTGTCTCCATTGAAAAAACAATCTGGCAACCTGCTTCCATAAAGATTACAGACTAGATTAAGAGGGCAGGGAAATTAGCATACTAGAAAGAGAATAAGCAGAAAGGAACTAAAAGGAATGTGATATTGTTGTTGTTGTTATGTGCCGTGGAGTTGGTTCTGACTCATAGTGACCCTGTATAGGGTTAGGATGGAAAGCCTCATCTTTCTCCTGCGGAATAGCTGGTAGTTTCGAACTACTGACCTTGTGGTTCGCAGCCTGATTCGTAACCACTATGCTACCAGAGGATGGAATGTGATACATTGTGAAAAACGAAACTAATGTTACTAAACACTTTGTGTTGTTGTTAAGTGCCGTTGAGTCAATTCTGACTCACAACGACCCTTTATAGGATTTCCCAGGAGCAGGTGGTGGATTTGAACTGCCAATCTTGTGGTTAGCAGTCCAGTACTTATCCTACATAGCCACATCAGGACTCCAAAACTTTTATAAATGTCAAGTGAGAACCTAATTTACTGTGTAAATTTTCATTGAGAACACAATATAATATAGTAATAATAATAATAGTAATGACAAAAAGATTGTTTTTGTTGTTGTTGTTAAGTGCTGTCAAATTGATTCGGACTCATAGCGACCCTGTACAAGGGTTTCAGAGGAACAGCTGCTGAGTTTTAACCGTTTACTTTCAGTTCAAACCAACTTTCTGGATGAGTGCTTATCCTACAGTCCCACACAACCTTGGAAATCTTATGAGGCAGTTCTACTCTGTCTTGTCGAATTAATTCAACAGCACACAACAACAACATCCATCTAGAGGTACGTTAGAGGTGAGGCCTGGAGATCTGCTTCTGAAATATCAGTCTTTAAAAAACACCTTCTGGAGAACAGTTCTAGTGACTCATGTCACATCATGATATGGAGTCAACATGATGGCAACTGTTTTTTTGTTTGTTGTTTTTTAAAATGCAATTCAGTAGATAAATAAGGTAACAAGGAAGGGAATGGGAGGGCTATGAGGGTGGCATGAGCAGAGATGGGAATAATAACTTGTGCTTAGGATATGCAGAGCTGGGTGGAGTTCAGGGTTCACTCACCGGTGGCCTTTGGAGCAACCACCATCTCTAAATTTGCAAGTCAGGTTAGTTGTATCAGCATCAGCACCCTTACAAGAGCTTTCAAAATGTTCAAGACAAAAAAAGATAATGGAATTTTCCTGTGGATGTTTTAAAGCCCCTCACAAAACAACTTTTCTGAGGAAGCAAGAAATCTGTGACTTTTGGTAGATTTTTACAGAGGTCTGTCTGTGACATAAAGAAGTTTAAAAACCACTGGCTTTGTATAACCTGCTTACCTAACACAAAAGGATACACAAAGAAATGGGAATTTTCCATAAGAAAACTGAAAACACAGATTGGACCCTGATTGTGAAGAACTTGGGGTACTATGTTAAACAGCTTACAGTCCTGAGGTTTCTGGACCCATTGGTATTTTAGGAAGGAAGAGGGTAAAGGACAGGATACAGGGCTGGAGGAAGCTGAACTGAGGTGCAGAGAAGAAATTAAGGAAGACAGACACCAGTCTATGCACATAATTCCCTGAAGAGCTACAGCAGCTCAGAATTGCTTAACAAGTTAAGCAGAGAGTTATCATGTGACCCAGCAAATCCACTCCTAGGTATATACCCAAGGGAAATGAAAACATACATTATGTCCACACAATTATAAATATAAATCGTAGAATTATTTATAATATCAAAAAAGGAACAACAACCCAAAGGCTCATCAAGTGAAGAATGAATAAATGAAATGTGGCATACCCATGCAGCAGAATGCATTATTCAGCAACTAAAAAAACTGAAATACTGATATATGAATGAACTGTGAAAATATTATGACATAAGCTCAAAAAGGACCGTATATTGTATGAGTTAATTTATATGAAATGCCCAGAATAGGCAAATTCACAGAGGCAGAACATAGACTCATGGTTGCCCAGAGCTGGGGAGGTTGGGAGAAACAGGAAGTGACAATTAATGGGTATAAGGTTTCTTTTTGGGGTGAAAAAATGTTCTAGACTTGACTGTGGTGATAACTGTACAACTCTGTGAGTACCCTAAAACCCACTGAACTCTCCAATTTACATGGGTCATCGGTATGGCATTTAAAATTGTATCTTAATAAAACTGTTTAAGAACTAGATGAGAATGGCCCAAACAAAGACAGTTGCAGGAGAAACTGACAAAGGACAAGAGCTGAGAGCAGCTAATTTTGTGTAGGTATAGAGTGCTCTTTCCCTGTCCCAAGATAGTGGATTCTGCATGTTTCATCTCTTTTCTAGTGGCTCCTAGGGAAAGTCCCAACACTGAGAAAATGAAGGAGAGCTGTTCTGGTTGAAGCAGGGTCACGAGGTCCAGAGACCAGTTGTTTGGCTTTCCTTTCACCCCATTTGGCAGACCTGAAGTGCCTTCAAGGCATTCCAGGCCCCATGGAACATAATTTGAAACCATTCTACAGATGTGGGAATGTTAAACGTCTTTGCTGGGTCAGTAAGAGGGAATTTAGCTAACTGCACCCTAGTTACAGGGAACTGGAAATAGTGTATATACCCCAAAGTTGGTCTTGGTACACTACAAGGCTCTTCAATCCACGAAAAATTAAAAGCCTTTTGCTTAATCACTTTACAAGATACCCTAAAAAGTGTGACTAAATAGTTTCATATATACAAAGCTTTCTGAAGAAAGGGTAGTTTTGTACACACACACACACACACACACAGCACTCAGCCTTCTTAAAACTTTCAGAGAAGTCCAACAATGGAAATTTAGGCCACAGGGTTAAAATGGTTGGAAAGCCTCTTTCATATTCCAATATTATTTGACCACAATCAAGACACTGGAAGTCTTTACTTGTTGAATTTATCAATCTATAGATCCTACTGTCAACCCACCCATAGCTACCTTCTGCTTTACACATGCCACCCTTCCATCTCTCTATTTCTCTACCAAAATCTTGGCCCCCAATGGATGTTATCTTCTGCAATGGGCTCCTTGTGGTATTTGTCCTTCTTTGTCCTGTTTCAATCCACTTTTAAAGGACCTATCAAAATCCCTTTGTAAAAACCCTTTTGGTTCCACCATCACCTTCTGTTAAACATTCTGTGAGACTCAGCAGCCCAAACCAAACTTCAAACTATTAGCTTCTAATTACAGGACTTTCTCTTAGAAAAGTGCAGGGTGGTACACGTGTATGATCCCTTCCCATCCTACCTTCTCAGCTGCTTTTATATATGCCAGCCTCAATGCCTGGAGCTAACAAAATACTGTCATTTGCTCAGTGATGTGTCTTAAATCCTACCTCTATGAAGCCAGAAGGGGTAATTTCATGACAGAGTCTTCACTTGCTTGCTAAGGATGTTGACACACGATCCCCATAACTATGTTATTAACCAGGATACACACTGACTGAGGTGACTGCTTATAACTGGTACATAGTCAGTCATTCTCTAGCTTCCTTTCCACTTTTTTTTTTTTTTTTTTAAACTGATACCTTAATGACTACAGTGGAAACTGCTAGAAAAGGCTAAGCTGAACTATAGACACACTTACAGTTGGTCAGTGCTCTACAAGAGTGGCTCCCAGTCACACTCTATCTTCACCTTCCTCAAGGAGAGCTGGCTCTCAATTAATTGCATGAATTTGGAGAAAGACTAAACAAATTACTTGTAACTTACAGAGGACAGTTGGCACTGTGATCCCTTCACAAGGTGATGGTGTCAGGTTTAAAAGGGAGTCAAGAAGGGTACACTCATGGGAAGAAATGGAAGGAAAGCTGGACTGAGGGATCTCAGGCCGAGACACCATACTGCTCAACTTGTTAGCAAGCTACTCTAGTTTCTGTAAAACGTTACAGACCGAGAAGCAGTAAAACCTGTGCTGTCAAGGTTAGCCTGCAGTCCACTGACAAAATTATTACCATCTGTTATTACACCTTGTAACCTAACCATCCTTTACTTCCAAGCAAGGAGTATGGGGCACAGCGGTTAAAGCAACTGAGTTCTAAGTGAAAGGTTAGCAGTTTGAACCCACCAGCTGCTCTTCCAAAGAACGATGTAGATCACTCGGCTTCCATGAAGATTACCACCTTGGAAACTCTATGGGGTAGTTGTGCTCTGTCCTATAGGGTTGTTATATGTCAGAATCGACTTTACCAAATATACAATATCGTTGCACATAATACTTCTCCACTAAAGAAGGAGCTCTGGTAGTGTAGTGGTTATGAATCGGGCTGCTAATGTCACGGTCAGCAGTTCGAAACTATGAGCCGTGCTCCTAGTTTGATGAGGCTTTCTGCTCCTATAAAGATTTACATCCTCAGAAACCCTATACAGGGTTGCTTTGAGTCAGAACCGACTCCACGGTACATAACAACAACAACAAACATTATACCTTTTCTATGGACTTTCCTTAGAAGTCATTATGTTGCTGTTAAGTGCCATTGAGTCAATTCCAACACACAGAAAACCACTACAGGGTTTTTCCAAGAGCGTCTAGTTGGTTTGAACTACCAACCTTGCAGTTAGTAATCCATATCAGTTATCCTAAGGCATACCAGGACTCATTATGTTGTTAAGTGCCATCCAGTTGGTTTCAACTCAGTGACCCTGTTTAGGGTTTCCAAAAAGCAGTTAACGAGTTTGAACCACCAACCTCACGTTTCAAACCGACCTGAGGTTCAGTGCATTATCCTGTAGTGCCACACCAGTACTCTTTATGGCTATGAAAAAATTAATAAATACCTATTGGTGTCTTCTTAGAACAAGAGAAAACATACAGAGTATGTACTTTTCTTTGGCCAACAGACAAACCATAATTCAGTTAGAGAATTATTCCATGAGAAAGTCTCTTTGAAATAAAATGATTTCTAGGTTTTATTACTATTCTTGTTAGGTGCCATTGAGTCGGTACCGACCAATAGCAACCTTATGCACAGCAGAACGAA
>NW_006408631.1:5515083-5515739 GCF_000296735.1 Chrysochloris asiatica
GTCCAGGGGTGAGGATTTTGTTTTCTTTACATTGAGATGTAATCTATACCAAAGGCTGTACTCTTTGATCATCATCAGTAAATATTTTATGTCCTCTTCACTTTCAGCAAGCAAGGTTGTGTCATCTGCATATCGCAGGTTGTTAATGAGTCTTCCAACAACCCTGATGCCACGTTTTTCTTCATATAGCCCTGCTTCCTGGATTATTGCTCGGCATACAGGTTGAATGTTGCTGTTGTTGTTAAATGCCGTTGAGTCACTTCCAACACAAAGCGACCCTGTATAGGGTTTCCAAGGAGCAGCTGGTGAGCTTGAACCACCGATCTTGTAGTTCAAATAACTTTTCGGTCTGATGCGTGAGCCCACAACACCACACCAGAACTCCAGAGGTTGAATAAGTAAGGTGAAAGAATACAAACTTGTCACACACCTTTCTTCATTTTAAAGCATTCAGTGTTCCCATGTTCTCTTCGAACAACTGCTTCTTGGTCCAGGTACAGATTGCTCGTGAGCACAATTAAGTGTTCCAGAATACTCATACTTAGCAATGTTGTCCATACTTTATCATGATCCACACAATCGAAAGCCTTTGTGTAATCAATAAAGCACAGGTAAACATCTTTCTGATATTCTCTGCTTTCAGCCAAGATCCATCG
>NW_006408631.1:5515839-5521044 GCF_000296735.1 Chrysochloris asiatica
AGTTGACCAGATAGTTGTCTTCCAAATTTCTTGGCAGATTTGAGTGAGTGCCTCCTGTGCTGCCTCACTTTCTTGAAAGATTTCTATTTTTATTCCATCAATTCCTGGTGCCATATTCTTTGCCAGTTCCTTCAATGCACCTTGGACTTCTTTCTTCAGTATCATTGGCTCTCGATCATATGCTACCTCTTGAAACAGTTGAACATCAACCATTTCCTTTTGGTACAGTAATACTGTGCATTCCTTCTATCTTCTCTTGACGCTTTTGCATCATTCAATAATTTGCCCCGAGAATCTTTCAATAATGAAAGTCGAGCCTTAAATATTTTCTTCAGTCCCCCCACAGCTTAAGAAATGCTGAGCGTGTTTTTCCCTTTTGGTTTTCTGATTCCAGATCTTTGCACATTTTGTTGTCTTTATCATCTCAAGCTGATCTTTGAAATTTTCTGTTCAGCTCTTGTACCTCCTCATGTCTTCCATTTGCTTTAACATCTCGACACTAAAGAGCAAGTTTCAGTGTCTCTTCTGACACCCCTTTTGACCTTTTCCTTCTTTCTTGTCTTCTTAATGACTTTTTGCTTTCTTCATGTATGATGTTCTTGATATCATCCCACAACACTTCTGGTCTTCAGTCCTTAGTGTTTAATGTATCAAATCTGTTCTTCAGGTGATCTCTAAATTCAGGTGGGATGTATTAAAAGTCATACTTTAGCGCCCATGGACTTGTTTTCATTTTCTTCAGCTTCAGTTTGAATTTGCATATGAGCAATTGATGGTCAGTTCCACAGTCTGCCCCTGGCCTTGTTTTGACTGATGATATGGAGCTTTTCGGTCATCTCTTTCCACAGATGTAGTCAATGTGATTACTATTAACCAGTGAATACTAATAAATCAAAGGCAATTTGCTTTATAGGAGCCTTGGTGTGCCACTGTAGGATAAGCACTGGACTGCTAACAACAAGATCATAGGTTCAAATCCACCAGTCACTCCTCGGAAACCCTATATAGGATCACTATGAGTCGGACCTACTTGATGGCACTTAATAACAACACAACAAAAATATGCTTTTAAAAAAGTATGCACAATTTATCTTCACAACATGATTTGTAGGAATTTAAAAATGAGCAAACAGTTTTTTAAATTTTAATAATGCAAAAGTTTACTTTTTCTATGACAAATCTCCAGGTTTCTGTAGTTTTTTTTTTTTTAATTTAAGGCTAGTTTGGAGATAGAAAAGAGTTGTTTCATTTCCTTGAACATAATGATACAGAAAGTCAATGGACACATGAAGCTCTAATGAAAAAGAAGTATCACAAAGGCTATTCGCTCCATCAGTAGAAGTGCAAACAACATGCAGGTTTTGTGATGTAAATTATGTGCTCAGGGCAAGTCAGATTTAAATGCAGCTGTAGGTATAGAGGCAAGGATTAACAATCTAGTCATTATGGTTTACAGAGACATTTAAAACAAGATAAAAGGCGATCATAAATTTCATTAAAACTTTAAAAAAGCTTGAACTTTACCCTTTATAAGTGGTGAATTCATTTATTATTTTTATAGTTGAGGTTCATTATACATACTTATAAAACCCTTCACTAGTAAATAACAACTTGTGTGTTATCTTTACAAGGGTATTTTTACTATATGTAAGGTTGGTAGTTCAAGCTCACCAGCTGCTCCTCGGAAACTCCTATACAGGGTCGTTATGAGTCAGTACCGACTTGATGGCATTTAACAACAACAAAGGAGGTACAAACAGTTTGCACTTAACTACTAGCCGAAAGGTTGGCAATGAGCCCACTGAGTGGTACCACAGAAGAAAAGCCTGGCAATCTCTGTAAAGAATATAGCCAAGAAAATCTTTTAGAGTAGTTCTGCTACGTAGTGGTTACGAATCGGGCTGCGAACCGCAAGGTCAGCAGTTCGAAACTACCAGCTATCCCGTGGGAGAAAGATGAGGCTTTCTGCTCCCCTAATGATTTACAGCCTCGGAAACCCTGTACAGGGTCGCTATGAGTTGGAACCGACTCCACGGCACATAACAACAACAACTGTGTAACACAAGGGGCTGCCAAGAATCAACTTGAAGGCAATGAATTTGGGTTTTTGTGTGAGTTTAGGACTTTCAAAGATTCAATATAAAAATAATCTCCCCCGCCCCCAGTGCTTCTGGAATGTATATTCCCCTTATATGTACATTTTTCTAATTTTAACAATCTCTGTTATCTGTAGTTGCTTCACCACCTTCTTGCCAGCTAATCTGGAATTAACTTTTCTTTTTTTTACACTAGGGTAAAAAATGTGAATGCATATATGTGGTGCAGTGAATAATGTCTTTCCTAAACACAGTTCATAACTCTCTCTCATCAAACAACATGTTTGCTTTGCTGGGTCTTGGTAAAACACAGAAGATACTGATGGGATCATCCTTCAGCTGTGGATGCTAACAGAGTCAACTGTAATTGTTACAATGTGAAACTCTAGAAAGGGTATAAAATGAATTACCTCAGAACCAGGATGAAGGGATCTTACTACCATCAAGAAGAAAGAGCCAAGGGTAGAAGACACCCTTTGGACCCCGAGATCTCTATGCATTGAACCTCAACCCAGGGACAGTCAAGCTGTGACCCTGGAGGAGTAGCAGCAACAGAACCAAGAACCAGAGCATGAGGCAGAGAATTGGGCTTCCCAACCCCTGGAGCAAGCAAAGCTGCAGGACTTTGGGCACGAAGCTAGCAAGTAGAGACCGGTACCTCTAAGCACTTAAGTGGGGGAGCTAAGTTTCTGACCTACAGAGCTAGAGCTGAGTGCCTTCAAGCTGAGACTTAACAGTGGAGTTGTGTTTTCTGTGAGCATTTATTCTAGACTTGACTGTGGTGATAACTGTACAACTCCGTGAGTACCCTAAAAACCATCAGCAGCTGATGGAACAACTGTGACCTGAACAACGTTTGGCCCCAAATTGTAACCTGTTAACTGCCCTAATAAAGTCCATAACTGTTAGTATTGTGTCCCTAGTCCTGTGTGGCCATTGAAACATATCAACGAACTGAGCTGAACAGAGTGGGCTTTGGGAATAATTGGTGGTTCGTATTTTGTAATATACAATTCCCTGTTCTTTTAATGACCATGCCATCTTTACTTCTATTTTAAAATTATAAAAAATATACAACTACTTAATCCTTTATTTTCTCTAATGCCAAAAGATTGACAAGAAAGAGTATGTTTAACTGAGTGCTGATCTAATTTTAACTGGTATGGTGAAGGAGGACAATGAAAGGAAGAGATGCATGTGTTAACACTGAAAAGCATACACTTGGTATTTTTGTAATGCTTCAAATTATATAATATAAAGACAAAGGTATTTGAAAGTTTTTATGTTTAATTGCCCTAAGTATTTGAGAGCATTCATCTTAACATATTAAAGCATATTTTGCCTCATTTTCTACGCCAACACTTGCTAAATTTGTAGAGAGGGTCTATGAGGCACTCCAAGCTCAAGTCCAATAAATGTTATCAAGCCAATTCAGACCAAATGATAAAATCAGCACGCTCTCAAATAAATGGGAACAAGGAGGTTAAAATTACTCTATGTACATTTTCACCACTCTTTTCAGTTTGTCATACTGTGACAGCATGCACGTTGCTTTGATGCTAGAAATTATGTCACTGGTATTTTAGATACTACCAGGGTTACTCAGGTTGGACAGATTACAGTGAAGCTTCCAGACTAAGACAGATGAGGAAGAAGAAGGGGCACACTACCTAGAATTATTAGCCAATGAAAACCTTATGTATAGAAATGGAACACTGTCAGTTACACTACCAGAAGATGAAAACCTTATGAATAGCAACAGAGCATTAACAGATACGGTGTCAGAAGATGAACCCATCTGGATGGCAGGCACTCAAGATATGACTAGGAAAGAGGAGCTACTTCAAAATAAGAATTGGAAATGATGACATGGAGTAAAGCCTTCAGGACCTTCACTAGCTGATGGGCACAACTCAAAATAAGGAAATACGGCTATAAAGATCCATTAATAATTAGAACATGGAATGTATGAAGTGTGAATCTAGAAAAATTGGGAGTTATCAAAAATAAAGTTGAATGCATAAAGACACATCCTAGGCAACAGTGAACTGAAATGGACTAGTAGTGGCCATTTTCAATCAGATAGTGGCCATTTTCAATCAGATATGATTATGCTGCAAACCACAACTTCAAGAGGAATGGTGTCACATTTATTAAAAAGAACATTTCAAGATCTACCTTGAAGTACAATGCTGTCTGTGATAGAATAAAATCCACATACCTACAAGGACAGCTAGTTAATACCACAATTATTCAAATTTATATACTAAAGCCAGGGACGAAGATACTGAAGAATTCTACCCACTTCTTCGGAGTCCTAGTTTGGTGCTGTAGACTCCAAGGGCGGTTTGAACTGCAAGGTCAGCAGTTCAAGCTCACTTAACAACAACAGCCACCAACTTCTTCAGCCTGAAATTTATCAAACATGCAATGAAGATGCACTGATAATTACTGGTGACTGGGATACAAGTGCTGGAAGCAAAGAGGAAGGATCAACCATTATAAAAAATGAGGCTTTCTGCTCCCGTAAAGATATACAGCCTCAGAAACCCTGTACAGGGTCACTGTGGGTCGGAACCGACTCCACGGCACATAACTACAACAAATGTGATAAGTGAGCTCCCATGATAGAACTGTCTAAGACCAATGACCTATTCACTGCAAATTCCATTTTTAAACAACATAAAACGTGACTATACACATTGGCTTCATCACACAGAATACATAGGAATCAAGGTGACTACACTTGTGGGAAAAACATAGTGGAAAAGTTCTATATCACCAGCCAAAGCATGGACAGGGGCTAATGGTGGAAGAAATCATCAATTGCTTATATGTACACTCAGGTTCTCATGGAAGTAGCAGTTAAGAAATCAAACATATTGCATTAGGCAAATCTGCTGAACAAGACCTCTTTTTAAAGTATTCAAGAGCAAAGATGTCAGTTTGAGGACTACAGTGTGTCTAACCCAAGCCATGGTATTTTCAATAACCTCATATTCATGTGAAAGTTGGACTGTGAATAAGGAAGACCATAGAATTGATGCAATTGAGTTATGGTTTTGTGAGAATATTAAAAGTACAATGGATTGCCAAAAGAACAAACCAA
>NW_006408631.1:5523304-5533761 GCF_000296735.1 Chrysochloris asiatica
GAATGGAAATAGGGACCACAACAGGGAGGAAGCAAGGTAACTGTTGTTGCATGGAGGGGACTGCAATCATTGAGATGAAACAAAGTGTATGATTATGTAAAACTGATGATCTTATCTGTAAACCTTCACTCAATTCACAATCAAAAGTTAAAAAGATAAACGAATTTGTTCTTGAGATGGTCTCTTAAATTCAGGTAGGATATTGTTTCAAGGCAGGTGGGATATTGTTTCAAGGTCTTATATTTTGACTCTCATGGACCTATTTTAATTTTTTTTTTTTAATTCAGCCTGAACTTGTACATGAGCAATTTATGGTTTGTTCCACAGTCAGCCCATGGCCTTCTTTTGGTTGATAATAATGAGCTTTTCCAAAGCCTCTTCCCACAGATGTAGTCAGTTTGATTCCTGTGCATTTTACCTGGTGAAGTCCATGTGTATACTAGCGTTTAGTGTTATCAAAAAAGAAATACGCCACTGGTGCTGCAAAATTTTATCATGCAATCTAACACTAAGGCCCTATTTTCCAACTACTAATACTTCCTCTTTGTTTCCAAGCTTCACATTCCAATCACCAATAATTATCAATACATCTTGATTGCATGTTTGATCAATTTCAGACTGAAGAAATTGGTAGAATTCTTCAATTTCATCATCACTGGCTTTAGTGATTGGTGTGTAAATTTGAATAATAGTGGTATTAACTAGTCTTCCTTGTGGGCATATGGAAATTATCACAGATAGCATTGTATCTCAAGATGGATCTTGAAATGTTCTTCTGGTAACAAATACTAAGCCTTTCCTCCTGAATTTGTCATTCCTGTCATAGTAAACCATATGACTTTCAGACTTAAAATGGCCAATACCAGTTCATTTCAGCTTGCTAATGCCTAGGATACTGATCTTTATGAATTCCATTTCATTTTTTGATAACTTTCAATTTTCTAGATTCATACTTAGTATATTTTAGGTTCCATGTTCTGGTGGATGTTTGCAGCTGTTTCTCCTCATTTTGAGTTGTGCCCAATCTGCAAATGAAGATCCTGAAAGCTTCACTCCATTTGCATCATCGTGCCCAACTTGACTTTAAGGAGGCAGTTTTTCCCTAGTTGTATTTTGAGTACCTTTCAACCTGACAGGCTCATCCTCCGACACTGAATCTGACACAATTGGTGGTGGTTGGTGGCTATGTACTGTGGAGTTCGTTCTGACTCACAGCAACTCTGGATAGGGTTTCCGAGGCTGTAAATCCTTATGGGAGCAGAAAGCCTCGTCTTGCTTCCACTGTGTGATTAGCAGTCTAACTTGTAACCAGTACAATACCAGAGCTCCTTACCTGGCCCACTGGGTTGAACACACTAAGGCAGATGCTATTGTTATTATTACTAAAAGACATGATATCACAGGGATAATTGAGAAGATGCTGATTTCTTATTCCCACCCTCCAAACTTAGGCATTAATTAGAAGTAAAACAGACTACTAAAATTTGTTTCCATTTATCAGGAATCTGCAAGCCCAAATTCTACATATATGGAAAAAGAAGCCAGTATGTTTGTTCATTAGAAATAATGGCTGGGTCATGGCCAGTTTTATACATATGAGGGGGCTTCAAAAATGTTGTGGAAAAGTGAAACTGAAAGATATTGGCATTTTTCACAAATTTTTTGAAGCCTCTTCACATTATCAATATTTTCCACTACACCTTAATCCTAAAACTTGTTTCCTATATTAATGAGAGCGAGAAAGAGCACAAAATTTTATCAACATGCAAAATGTTATTTAAATTATGTGGAAGAACTAATTGTTTTATCAGTACCAAAATTTGATGAATGTGTGGTTGTAAAATATTGGTCTTTCACTACAAGCACTTAGAAATTGATTCAAATTGCAGGGGTTTGGAAAGGATCCGAATTATTCACAGGCTAGAGGGTTGTTGTTGTTGTTGTTGTTGTTGTTGCTAGGTGCCATCGAGTCAATACCGAGTCATAGCGACCTTATGCACAGCAAAATGAAACACTGCCCGATCCAGGGCTAGAGGTAGACACATGTTAATATGGGTGACTAAACAGAGCAGGCACTATACAATAAGAAGGTTGGCAGAGCAAAGATGAAAGTGGCAGGAAACACAGGTCTCCTAACTTATGAGAGAGCTTCAAAAAGTTCATAAAAATATTAAATTAAAAGATAATGGAACTCTTCGAAAAAACATTTTGAAGGCCCTTCAAAATGTCTCTCCCTTTTTAAAGTGTCCAAGTCCAGACTTAAATATATTTGTCCATTTAGCAGTGTCTCTTGATATTTCATGGAGTCCTGGTGTGGTGCTGTGGGCTACTGCATCAGACTACAAAGTCTTTTGAACTGCAAGGTTGATGGTTCAAGCTCACCAACTGCTCCTTGGAAATCCTATACAGGATCGCTATGGGTTGGAATCAACTCGACGGCACTTACGAACAACAACTTGATATTTCATAGTCAACTCAAAAGGCACAGCGCAAGTGAACAAGCAACTTCTTAAAAACTGAATAGTGAATGAGAAAAGCAAAGAGGCACACCTAAAAGTTCTTTACTCGTACACCTCTCTATCAGTGTATATTTACAGTATCCCAGCTGGAAAGAGTACAGGCTTTTCCTAAGTCTTCAGGAGAAATGAGAGGTCTTATCATGTTTCAGGAACTTTGACAGTAGCCACCAATTTATATTTACTTATACCACACAGGATCCATAGGCACCATGAATCTTCCCACAAGATTAAACTTTAAGACAATTTTCATGGGACCTCTCCTAATTTAACCCATATCACTGACATTCCTGGCTTTAGGAGAAAAAGGTGGACCAATGGGAAAGATACAACAACCTCTCAATTCTAGCTTCCGTGACTGGACTGACTCTAGCACAATGCACTCTTTAAATAGAGCCAAGAGACAAAATAAGTAAAATCACACACAGCTTCATACTACATCTGAAATAATCAACTGTACCCTCCATACCTCTTCAGTTCCCCTTCTCCAAGCAAGTTTCCTAAACTAGCAGGAGGAAGCTTTCAATTTAATTCTTGCAGAGAAACGACAAATCAATCATCCCAACTTATATTGCAGCAATACCCACTAAAAAGATTGTTGTTGTTAAGTTGCCAACAAGTCCATTCTGACTCATAGCGACCCTGTAAAAGGTTTCTGAGGAGTGGTTGGTGGGTTAGAATTGCCAACTTTATGGTTAGCAGCAGTCTAGTGTTAATCCTATAATGCCACATCAGAAGCCCACTAAAAAGGTAATAGGAGGTAATTAAGCATTGTCATCGTCACAGCGCTAAGGGCATCATATAATTGGTCCTCCAAATTAGGACACATTTTGAGAGTGAAAGGGGACATATTTAATAATTATAAATAACTGGTGTTATCCTGAGAAAATCAGAATATGCGTAATGACTCATTTAAAGAGCACTTACTATGCACCAGAACTATGCTAACTGCTTTACATGCACTGACTAATTTAACTTCCACAAAAAGTCAGTACTGTTACCTTCTTCATTTTACATACATGTATATTGCAGGAGAAAGATGAGGCTTGCTGCTTCTGCAAAGATTTACAAACCATGAAAAAGCCGTACAGGGTCACTAAGAATTGGTACTGACTCAACAGCACTTAACAACAACAACAACATATTGAGGCACAGAGATGTTAGCTAGCTTCCCCAATGTCACACAGGTATGAAATGGTAGAGCAGAGATTCGAACCCAGGAGCGTGATGATACCATCATCATGCTACACTGCCAACAACAATACTCTTAGTAATGTTCTAAAAACGTCAGAGGAGGCTATCTTTACAGTGGCATAAAACAAACAATTGAAAGCAATAATAGTTTGATCACACTCCCAAAATCCATTAGTGGGAAATTTTGCCCTACATGGTCCATTCCAACAACTCCAGCACAAGTCAATTCCGACATTCTCTCTCTCTTTCTCTCTAATTTTCATTATTATTATCTTTTATTATAAATAAAATTTAAAACATGATCTTTGAACATCTTCAGGTTAACAACTGAGATTGATAACATCAGATTACATGCTGTAACACTGTGGTAAATGTTAATGAAACGATGTAAAAAAAAAAAAAACCAGTCATAAGTATGGGTTATGGTAACTTGAATTGTCACAAATGTAGAGTATCTGTACATCTAAACTATATTATCCCTGGAGTTCCTGGATGGTACAAACCATTAAGGACTCACCTGCTACCCTAAAAGTTGGCTGTTCAAGTCCCTCCACAGGTTCCTCTGGATAGAGGACTGGTGATCTGTTTCTGAAAAAGCAGCCATTGAAACCCCTATGGAATACAGCTAATGTACACTGCTCTAGTGCACACATGAGTCAAAACTGGCTGGATTACAATTGGTTTGGTTTTTTTGGTACCTTATGACATAACACTAAGAAATTAGCCCATAGGAAAAAAAAAAAAAAACCAAACCCCAAACTAAAATAGATGTCAGAAGAGACAATGAAACTTGCTCTTGAACATACAGAACCTAAAGTAAATTGAAGAAATGATGACATAAAAGAGCTAAACAGCTTGAGAAGATAAAATAAAGCATTACACTGAAATGTGCAAAGACCTGTAATTAGAAAACCAAAAGGAAAGAATGGACACATGGTATTCCTCAAGCTGAAAGAACTGAAGAAAACAATTCAAGCCTCGAGTTGCAATACTGAAGGATTCTATGAGCAAAATAATGAACAATGCAGGAAGCATCAAAAGAAGATGGAAGAAATATAGTCACTGTACCAAAAAATGGTTGATACTCAGCCATTTCAGGAGGTAGAATATGATCAAGAACCAGTGGTGTTGATTTACCAATGCCTTTAGACCAAGCTGTACTAAAGGCACTGGTAAAAATAAAAATAAAAAGGCTCCAAGAATTGATGGAATTCCATCTGAGATGTTATGTAGTACTAGAACCACTCACTCATCTATGCCAAGAAATTTGGAAGACAGCTACCTGGCCAGCCTACTGGAAAAGATTCATATTCTTGCCATTCCAAAAAAAAAGGTGACCCAACAGAGGGAACAGAAGCAAATACTGTTAAATGATGATGCATGAAGGAGATTGTAATCATTGCAATGAAACGATGAGTATAAAACTGATGCTGTCCCATGTAAACTGTCACTCAATTCACAATAAAAACTTTAAAAAAAAAGAAAAGAGTGACCCAACAGAATGTGGAAATTATGGAAAAATATCATTAATATCACATGCAAGCAAAATTTTGCTGAAGATAATTCAAAGACAATTGCAGAATTACATCAGTAAGAAGCTGCCAGAAATTCATATGAGATTCAGAAGAGGACGGGATAGAAGGGATATTATTGCTGATGTCAGATGAATCTTGACTGGAAGCAGAAGATACCAAAAAGATGTCTATTTGTGTTTTATTGACTATGCAAAGGCATTCAACAATTTGGATCATAACCAATTATGGACAGCATTGTAAAGAATGGTGCTCACATAGAACTGGGTCACAGCCCAATTCATAACCACTACACGCTACCAGAGCTCCTTATATGTTACTTACACAAGCATAAAGGTCCTGCAGCAGGAAAGTACTGAGACTTCGTAGAGAGATAAAACTGAGTGCAAATCCCCACTCAAACACTAACTGGAGGAGCTGTTGGTTGCCATTGAGTTGGTTCCAACTCACAACACTCCTGTATAGGGTTTCTGAGGCTGTAAATCTTCAGGGGAGCAGGAAGCTTCATCTCTCTTCCAGGGAGAGGCTGGTGGATTTGAACTACTGGCATTGTCGTTACCAGTCCAATGCTTATCCTGCTCTCAACTGCATGAGTAGCTCCAGATAATTTCTCATTTATAGAAAATAATGTTGTTGTCAAGTGCCGTCGAGCTGGTTCCAACCCATAGTGACCCTGTATAGGGTTTCCAAGGAGCAGCTGGTGAGCTTGAACTGCCGACCTTACGGTTCAAACAGCTTTGGAGTGTGGTGCATTAACTAACCTACAGCGCCACACCAGGACTAGAATAATAATGTCTGCCTAATCACTGACTCTATGGCATTTAGCAACAAGAACAACAACAAATCAGCTAAATAGGAGCCATAGTGGTGCAGTGGTTAAAGATGTTGGCTGCAGTTAGAACCCACCAGCCACCCCACTGGAGAAATGTGTGGCTTCTGTAAAGATTTACAGCCTTGAAAACTCTATGGGAAAGTTCTACTTTGTCCTATAGAAATGCTTCAAACTGGAACTAACTCAACTGCAGGAGGTTTGGTTTGTAGTTTTTGGAATAAATTAAATGAAAAAACAAGAAACTACTGAAGATAAATAGTCTATTTCATCCTATAACTCTTTTTTGGGCTAAATAGTAGCAATCTCAATAACTTGTAGTTTTGGTGTTTCATTTTCCATTTCTAATTATTTTTCACTACATATGCTTTATAGAGCTAAGCTCCTGTATTTTTCATATGCTGCAGCGCCAGGCTAAATATAGCAACTGGTTCTGCTCTAACTGTAGCAAATAAAATGGCATCTGAAGGCACCATGGATTCTTCTCATGAGGTTAAGATTAAACTTTGGAGTGAGAAAAATACGATACAAAATAGCGTACTTAGTTGTATGCTATCTTTTAAGAAACCTGAAACTAAACTCACTGCCATGGAGTTGATTCAGTAACTCTAATATTAGACAGAGCAGAATTGCCCCATAAGGTTTCCGAGACTACAAATCTTTATGCCGCAGTGTGGCTGGTGGGTTTGAACTGCAGATCTTGTGGTTCGCAGTCCAACACTCCACCAATGAAAATCTATTTGTATTGCCTGTGTTGGCATAAAGAAATGCTGAAAGGATAAACAACGAACACATGAATAGCAGGTAAGGGGTGAACAGGGTCACTGGAAAGAAGACTCTGAGCCGAGCTTCTAAGTTATTTAAGTATATACCATTTTGCTACTGTTTGGTGGCGTAGTGGTTACGAATCGGGCTGTGAACTGCAAGGTCAGCAGTTCGACACTACCAGCTGTTCCTCGGGAGGAAGATGAGGCTTTCTGCTCCCTTAAAGATTTATAGCCTCGGAAACTCTGTACAGGGTCATTATGAGTCAGAACTGATTCTACGGCACATAACCACCATCACCACCACTGTTTGGAGTCTTGAGTTATGGAAATTAGTAACTTATTTAAAACAAAATGAAACACCCTTGCCTGGAAAATAATGAACCAAGAGTCAGAAGTCCTGGGCTCTAGCCTGAACTCTGAGTCTAATTAGCTGTGAGGCATGGGATCTCATCTATAAATTACAGAATGTGTTCTGTGGCCTCTAAGCTCCCTATCACTCTCCAAACTCCATAGGTGTAATTTATTAAACATGAGACAGAGTACAGAAGTAGGTCCAGCTCAGGTGCATGGCAGTGTTTACTGTGGGGAATAAGAGAACAGAAAAGTGAGCTATAGCTTAGCCAAGTTAACGATCTAAGGGTCAGACAGTTGATAAGATTTTACAATTTCTATTTCCTACTTCAAATAAACTACAGGGTAGTTTTAAAAATAAAGCTATATTCATGGGTTAACTAAATGTTAGCTAAGAACATAATGTAAAATGCTTTTCCAATGAACCTGAAGCATAAATCAGATGGCTTTTACTTAAACTAAATAAACCGACAGTATCCCAATTCCCCAGAGTTATAAATCATTTATGAGCAAGTAAACTGAAGAATTATGCATTGAAGCTAGAATATGCTTAGTATTTTAAACCTTGACATAATCCAGGCTCTTTTTACTTTAAGTAAGATACTTTCATATTGTAGTTAAATGATCAATTTCACTTCAGAAATGTACGTTTATTGAAGTCCATCCAATATATTCCTGTTGCCAGTTTAATGAAGTTACATGCAAATATAAAATAATTAGCAAAATATAACTAGTAAGGCATTCCGCCTCTAAAATACACGTGTATAGGAGGGGGCTTCATAAAGTACGTGGAACACTTCCATTATCCTTTAACTCCATTTTTCCACGGGCTTTTTGAAGGCGCCTCATGTACACATACACACATGAGAGTAAGTAAAAGAATATTGCTATAAAATCTTTATCATCAAACTAAAACTCAAAATGTAAAGCTATTATTTCTCAGTAGATTCTTCAACAAGCTCTATATACTTCTGAAGGTGGTGTTTCCATCTCTCTTAACTCTTTCCCAAAGAATTGTCTGCTTCAATTTACACCACATCAAAACTGCTGTTTTGACATCCTTGTGATACTGGTATTTGTGTGTGATCGAGTCCAATCCAACTCATAATGACCCTGTCTACGGTTTCTGCAGCTGTATATCTTTATGGGAGTAGAAAGCCTTGTTTTTCTCCCACAGAGAGGCAATTGTTTTTGAACTGGTGACTTTGACCAATGCAACCTGGGCTCCCTTTTGGCATCTTGTTATTGTTAAGTGCTGTTGAGTTGGTTCCTCATAGCAACCATATATAGTGCTTCCAAAGAGTGACTGGTAAGTTTGAATCACTGAACCTGAAGTTCAAAAGGACTCATATCATTTTCCGTTTAAATGTTCTTTGAGTACAAAAAGAAATCTAAAGGACCAAAATCAGGGCTGTAGGGTGGATGAGGTAAAGTTTCCCAATGATATTCTACTAGATAGGACAGCCTTGGGTGCTACCTTTGAAATGCTGGCAGGTACATAGCTGTGATGAAAAAAGAATTCCTCAGTGCAACTTTCCTGGCCTTTTTCTCACCAATGGCATTTTCTAATTTCTTAAAACTTCTTCAGAATAAACCTCTGTGATCATTCTTGTCCAAGAAAATGTATCAAGATTGTTCATGTATTATATTATTAGATGATGTTGAGTTGGTTCCGACTCACAGCAATGCTATATAGGGTTTCCGAGTAACAGCTGGTGGGTTTGAACTGCTGGCCTTGTGGTTCTCAGTCCAGTGCTAATCCACAGTGCCACACCAGAAGTCCATATCAAGATTATCCCTTTGGAATTCCAAACAACAGTCGTCATAACCTTCTAAGGTGACACTGAAATGAACTGGCCCAGCAGATCTCTTTAAAAGTCACTCTCTATATCTTGATTGGAACTTTTTGAAGGTACCTTAATGAGACTAAGACATAAAGGTATTCCTAAGAGAGCTTGTCTGCAGCCACCCACTGATCACAGAGACAAGCTTAAACATGGTTTGTTTGGAATAAACTCATGCATGCATGAACTAGAATCCTAGTAGCAATAATTTTTAGTCTTGGTGTGGTGCTGTAGGCTAAGCACTGGACTTCTAACCAAAAGACTGGTGGTTCAAACCCACCATCAGCTCATCAGAAACTCTATACAGGGCCATTATGAGTCAGAACCAACTCAATGGCACTTAACATATATATATATATAAGAGCAAGTGAGACATAAGGTGGGGAGAGAGAGTATATTGAAAGAGAAAGTAGATTAGATATACAAATTCAAACACAGGATAAGCACTGTACTGTTAACCACTCAAGTCACCACTCACTCGTTGGCAACCCTATACAGAATCACTGTGAGTCAGTACTGACTCAACAGCACTTAATAGCAAAACCAATATAAAATCATGTAAGAAACTGCAGGGAGCATAAGGAGTTGTTGTTGTTCAGTGCCACTGAGTCAGTTCCGATCCATAGCGACCCTGTATAGAGTTTCCAAGGAACAGCTGATAGGCTTGAACCACCAACCTTGCAGTTCAAACCAACTTTGCAGTCCAGTGCATTAACCCACAGCGCCACACCAGGACTCTGAACATAGAGTAAGGGGTAGGAAAAGGCCACTTCTCTGGTTCTCTGGCATAGGCTGATGATATCCCAGACTTTGAGGAGCTCCTGATCCATGTGTATTTATTCCACCAGATCACAAGAATAGGGACCATAATTGGTATGCTACTGGTATATTCCCCAAAGCTTAGTACAGTTTCAGACACACAGTAGGTGCTCAATAAATTATATTAAAAAGAAACAAAAAACCTCAACCTAAAATATATCAAAGAAAAAGATGTGATGCTCAATAAAAATCTCATATTCAGAACCATGGCTATTTCCCCAAGAATATAAATTCTACAACTACATGGAACTATTCATTTAAAGATCCTGAATTAAAAACAAAACAAAACAAAAACCAAGATAGATAGGGAGTATATTATTGTTGTTGTTGTTAAGCACCATCAAGACAGTTCCTATTCACAGCGACCATGTATAGTGTTTCTGAGTCTGTAAATCTTTGCAGGAGCAGAAAGCCTCATCTTTCTCCTGACTTTCTGGTTCACAATCCAGTGCTTTTCCACAAAGCTGTCACACTTCCAGATAGGGAGTACATGAAGAAAAAAGTTATTACCCATTATTTGATTGACTAAATAAATAAATAAAATAAACAGGTGCTGGTACATTATAGTGTGTGCTGTAGACTGTATATATATATATATATTTTTT
>NW_006408631.1:5533861-5545795 GCF_000296735.1 Chrysochloris asiatica
TTTTTTTTTTTTTAAGTTGTACTTGCATACAACTTAAATATTCCAGAATATTTCTGGAAGCTCTACCACAAAGGACTCAACTGAGGGACTCATTTATCTTGCAAACTTTTTGGCAGCATTTGACTTTTACTCTCATATGCATGACTTTTACCACCACATGCATTACATGGTAGTATTCTCGCCTTCCATAAACCCTATACAGAGTTGCTATAAGTCGGGACTAGACTACACATTACAACAACAACATGCAGGAGACCTTGGTTTGGTTCAACCTTGGTTTGTATCTCTGTGAAGGCGTGTCTGGTGGTATGACACTAAAGAGATTTTAGTGGAGCTTCTATATTAAGACAGACTAGGAAGAAATGTTTGGTGATCTACTTCTCAAAATGAACCAGTAAAAATCCTATGGATCACAACGGTTGGATCCCATTGTGCATGGAGTCATCATGCGTTGGGGACCGACTCCAAGGCAGATAACAACAAAAATGCATTAATCTGCATGGGCAGAGATTTCTCAGCTGCTGTTTGTTTGTTGGATTAAAGCAGAGTAGCTTCCTCCAGATGGATAAACAGTCAGTCAGCCCCCTGAGGGAGATGCACACATCTCATAAACGAAAAGTATGCATACCAAATGGATCAAAAGTAACTCCGGACCTAGTCAAAATGTCAATTTATAAATTATATATATAAAAGCAGTTTTGGGCAATTCAAACTTTTATCATGTCAAACTGCCTACAACTCAATTGCGGGTCTGTTTAAAGAAACATGCACAAAGATTACCAATATGTTATGCCAGCTTCTCCTCAAACATGTCGTTAAACAGTTCCCAGAGCAACAGAAAAGACAGCTGTTTTTAGAGACCTCTGCCCCATCTGGCTTTCATAGCTTGGATGTTCATTCTCAGAGAATCATTTTCTTTCATTATCCATCCTATTAGCAGGTGGTTGTTTTTGTTGTTAAGTGCCGTCAAGTTGGTTCCAACCCATAGGGACCTTGTATAGAATTTCTGAGGAGTGGCTTGTGAGCTTGAACAGCCAACTTTGCAGTTCAAATCAACCTTGCAATCCAGTGCATTAACCCACAGCACCACACCAGTTACTCACTCTTTACCCCATCTAGCCATTCTTCCTCATATTTTCAAAACTACTGAAAACATGGACAGCTACAGTTTTTTCACACCATCCAGACAACATATTCTGCCCATTGTATGTGATACTTACTTTACAGAATCCACATACAATGGGGGAAAATTTACTGTCTAGAAAAAACACTGGTAGAAGAAACAATTCTCCCACATGAGCTGGTGAGAACAGACTTACAGCAAGTGAGGCCTCTGAGAGGCCTGGTATTAAGTCTTTTGTGATTCTGATAAACATTAGCTCTGTGCAGATGGAAAATTCACTTAGCATCTGAAGTGCAGAGGGGTGAAGTGACCTGCCTAAAGATAAGATTAAGGTTCTTCCTTCCTGTCTCAGGAATGAGAAATGTGATCATTAAAGAAAGTCTTCAAAGTTGGACGACAGTTCATGCCAAGAAAAGTCTAGAATACACAGGTAAAGGCAAACAAAAGTTTCTCTAGCTTGAACATCTATCTACCTGCGTTTCCAATGAAAAGATCTTGAAAGAGTTCACAATAACACTTGTTTGTTTTTCCCCAGCAATATGTGGGGAAGGAATGTTTTGAGTCTAAACAGTTAAACTTTGTTTCCGTTCTAAATGGGAAAGATAATTCAAGAAGACAGGAACCAAACTACTACTTAGTGTATACCTTTCAGAGGGACTCCTGGTGTGGCCCTGCAGGATCAGCATTGGACTATGAACCACGAGGTCAGCAGTGCAGACCCACCAGCCACTCCTTGGAAACCCAATACAGGGTCACTATGAATCAACGCCAACTTGACGGCACTTAAGGAGACAAACCAAACTTTCCATATTTTGAAGTCAAAATATTTCATATTTTTTAAAACCTGCAAAACATGGATTCCCAAATGACCATAGCAAATGTTCTAAAAATTAAAGACAATGTAGTTAAATCTGTGATGCTGATGTTTACATACATAACTTCCTAAAGTCCCTTAATGAGAGGCTACTTATGGAAATTCGTTTCT
Source organism: Chrysochloris asiatica (assembly GCF_000296735.1). NCBI lineage: Eukaryota > Metazoa > Chordata > Mammalia > Afrosoricida > Chrysochloridae > Chrysochloris > Chrysochloris asiatica. Next base: position 5,535,970 of record NW_006408631.1, read on the forward strand.
GTTGTCTTTGTCATCAATGCAAAAGAATGGGCTCAAGTAAAGTTTCCACTTGTGAGAAAGACTCTGGAAATCACCTTTGTAGGTTTTTGAAACATATTGATATGCACATCCATAAAAATACATACATATGTAGATGTATGTAGCTAAGTGGTGTGCATTACATATACACAAGATGCAAGAGAACTAAGTATGAGCTGCATGACACGACAGCTTCAGCAGATAAACACAAATACGCCTACTGTGCCCGGATCTGGTTGTTCATATCACTCTTCCCTGCTAGAAAAGAAATTCCAATGAACTCTCGATACAGAGACAGTTTTTCTTGTTACAAAGGGACCTTTGTTTGAATCCCCCACAAGTGACAAGGTCAATCTTAGCCAATCTTGACATTTCTATGGAACCTTTCCACCAAATTTTTTTCCAAGTTGAAATCATTACCCGAAACCTTTTTAAAATTCAAAGAAAACACTGTATAGATAAAGTATCTTTTAAGCTCTTTAATAAATACCATTCACAACATATACATTTTCCTTAAGATATTTTTCTATAAGTATACTTGTACAGGCTAAGATTGTAAAACTGGTATAGTTTAATCCACACTCTCAAATATGTTAGATTAAAAGCATAATAGTAATATACTAAATTAATATTTTAAAAATATTCACCTGTCTCTTTGTATGCAGACAAGCATACAGAAAGTAATTTCAATATTGTTTAAGAAATTAATATTTTCACAGCCTTTTATATCAAAAGTTGACATTGCAAAAATTAAAATATTTTGCTATGTGGTTACTCCGTATCTGCATTACTACCTAAAGGATAAAGAATTCTTTCATTTAAGTCCCAAGAAAGACTTGCAGACTCATTTTATGCAAAGGTTTATTTTGGAAACATTAGATTTTTCAGACCAAGAAGCAGAAAATTCCAATATGAATTCAGTCAGCACTTTCTAAACATCCATTTTTTTTCCCTTCTCAAGGAACTGTAAAAGTAGTTTAAGGAGCCTAATATGAGTTATTTGAGTGTCTTTTAAATTTTATTATATTGTTGCATATTGGGGTATCTGGCAACATATCAACAAATGAAAACCACAAAATAAATTCCCAGATCTGAATAATCCCACAATAAATAAGAAAGCAGAGAGAGAGATTAAAGAGCTGTGTCTGAAACAATTCATCAACTACCTTCCTTTTATGATCATACTTTTATAATCAATTACCCTATTTCTAACTAATTTTGGAACACTGCACCCACGCAGGCATATTCAGGACCGCTTATGATACAGAATTTGACACTTCACCTAGGCAACAATGTACATGAGAAAATGACAAGCTGTGGGAGTCTATGATGTGCTGAGCAGCTGTGTCACAGAGCAGTAAATGCTCTTTGAATTTAAGGTCTCCAAGTTCTAAAATGTCAGATACACCATCTAGTCACTCTCCACCACTAGCTCCCTGGGTGACACATAACAAAATGAACAAATCCTAATCATCTTCCAGATGGGTAATTTCAAGCAGTGGCCTAATCTGAAATTTAAAATATATTTGCAGTTTGAACAAGTGATCTAGAGGACTGCATTCCAAAGCACCAGAAAACTCTTGAGTTTTCATTCCTTTTAAACACAAAGACCTTAAGCAAATTCAAGTAATTAATTGGGTTCCAATCTCCTTACCTGCAAAAGGGAGATGAAGACACTTTAAAGGATTAAATCAGATGAAATAAGTGTTGAATAAAAAACCCCTGAAATTAATCCCCAGATATGAATAATAAATGTATGTCAATTAGAGGCAATATCCCACAATAAACAAAAAATCAGATAGTTTAAAGAGCTTGTCTTTGAAAAACTATTTATCAGCCATTTTCTTAGTGCTTAAATCAAAATGCTACTTATTTAACTTGGTGAGATCACAAACTTTACATTAACCTCTTTTCCATGCACCAGAAAAAACTGTGTGTGGTCCTGCTTGTTTTACAACTGGCAAAGTCAAAACCCATGTAAACAGCTCAAAATCTACAGCTGAAAATGCAATGGAGTTGAAATACTGCAGCTTAACCCCAGCCATTGTTTTTGGCCCTCCAATGTTCCACCCAAAGATTGATAACGGCTAATACTAAACTTGGTAACACTTCACTGTGTCTCAATCTGGATAATTTTCCAAGTTTAAACTGTATGTGATAGCTAGGTATCCACAGACTCTTAGAGTTAGCAAAAGCAATGCAAAAAAAAAAGAAGGAAAAGCAACACACAGTAGGCCCAATGTTTCAAAAAATTACCAGGGGAAAGGACTAGTTGGCAGTTGGGGTATGGCAGGGTCTGTTTTGAAGCACTGCCTAAAGAATCTATCACTCAGAAGGAAAACAACACCAGGCAGTTAGGAAACAAAGAGTTCAGGGTTTATTCTATCCTAAATTACAATTGGTGTCCCTGGGATGTGCAAGAGGTTTAACTCCATCCACAAGCATCTCAGAAGAAAGGCCTGGTGATTAAATTCCAGAATATAAGCCACAGAAACCCCTATGGAATATAATTCTACTTTGACACAGAGAAGGTTGCCTTGAGTGAGCAGCTCGTTGCAAATTATAATTAATATGCTTTATGATTTAAAGGAATCAATTGGTTTTGATTCTACAATTGGTTTTGATTCTACACAGTGTCAATAAACAGTGATTGCTAAATTGCTGCCAACACTATGGCACACCGTCTTTAAAAACAAACTCGTATGTACTATTGTGTTAGATTCAATATAAAACAAAACCTATACTTTAATGCTACACCAATGCTGGAAGATGATATACAAATATTAATAAATACAAAATCCAGAGACATTTGATATATATCAGATATAGATGATCAAAATGACGGTGGTGGTGGTGATGTGCCGTGGAGTTGGTTCCGACTCATAGCCACTCAGTATAGGATTTCCAAGGCTGTAAAACTTTACGAGAGCAGAAAGTCTCATCTTTCTCCCAGGGAACCACTGGGAGTTTCGAACTGATGACCATGACATTAGCAGCCCGATTTGTAACCACTACGCTACTGGCTACCAGAGCTCCTTAAAGTAACAGTTGTTGTTGTGAAGTGCCATCGAGTCGGTTCGACCCATAGCAACCCTGTATAGGATTTCTGAGGAGCAGCTGCTGAGCTTGACCTCGCAGTTCAAACGGCTTTGTAGTGTGGCGCATTAACTCACAGCACCACTCCAGGACTCCAAAATAACAGTAGAGCCTTAAGGTGTTGTGCTGTAGGACTGGGAACCACAAAGTCAGTGGTTCAAACCCACCATCTACTCCTTGGAAACCCTATACAGGGTTGCTATGAGTTGATAGCAATTAACAACAACAACAACAATAACCTGGAATATACTGAGCATTTTAAATGTAAATTATCTTAAAATTCCCCTTACATAATGTACTGAATTGTACCTCCCAGCTCCCCCAAATTCTAATCCCCTGGTCATAATCTCATTTGGGAATGGGTTGTCTTTTTTATGTTAATAAGACAGGATAAGTGTAGGATGTATCCTGAGTCAATCTCTTATGAAATATAAAAAGATCAGATTAAGCAAGCAGAGAGTTGGGGGTGGGGAGATTGATGCCAAGCCATGTAGAGATCTCCAAGGAACCAGGAAACAGAAACTGAAAAGATAAGACCTTTCCTCAAGAGGGGAGAGAGCAACAGAGAAAGAAAATGCCTTCCCCTAGAGCAGTCACTCTGCATTCAGACTTGTAGCCTCCTCTATGTGGGCCAGCACTGTGGGCTAACAGCAAACTACGAGGTCAGCAGTTAGAGTCCACTTGCTGCTCCACTAGTGAAAGATGAGCCTTTCTGCTCCCACAAAGATTGACAGCCTTGAAAACCCTATCTACGGTCACTATGAGTTAGAACTAACTCAGTGGCACTTCAAAACAGCAACAAAAAACTGTGGGAAAATAAATTTGTTTGTAAAAGTCACTCCCTTGAGGTAATTCTACTATATATAGCAGCACTAGATAACAAATAATGGCTGAGAGAGAAACAAAAATTTAGAGTTAATAATTTACTTCTTTTAACAGGTTACTCAATGGATACATTTATAAAAATTTGAAGCTTTAAAACCTCGGAAACCCTGTACAGGGTCGCTATGGGTCGGAACCGACTCGACGGCACTTAACAACAACAACCAGTGTTCTCGAGTTCTGGCCTAGCACTGTAGGGTAAGCACTGGACCACAAGGCCAGTGTGAACAAAAAAGTCGGCAGTTCAAACCTACCAGCTGCTCCTTGGAAACCCAATACAGGGCTGCTATGAGTTGGAACCAACTTGTGACAGCACTTAACAACAACAACAATACAAATGTGTTCTGATAGGGACAGAGAGCTACTGGTGCCAACTATCACTTTTATTATTTTGTTTTGCTGTTTTATAAAATGATGCGCTTTACCCCAACTCTGGGTTTTTCATTCAAAATCGAATTCATGCTAATTTCATTCAAAATCTATGTCAATTTTGCAAGGTTCTCCGTCTAGAGTAGTCCCTGGATGGTGAAATGACTAACTTGCTTGGCTGCTAAGCAAAAGATTGGAATTAGTCCATCCACATTCACCTCAAAAGAAAGGCATGGCATTTACTTCTAGAAAACAAACAGCCACTGAAAACCCTACGGAGGAGCACAGTTTTACTCTGACAAACATGGTCGCCATGAGTCCCAGTCAGTGTGACAGGAGCTGGTTTTGGTTTTTCAGCAGAGTACTTGAGATACATTCCAAATTAACTTCCTGCTCATTCATCTCAGGGTAGAGAAAGCCACAAGGAAGGTAATAAAAAGTGGCTTCTGAATGTTCAACTGTGGTTGTATAAAGAACAGTATTTCTCTGTTATATTAAGAAAAATAATAATCACTTTATTTACCAAAGATTCTGTGGTAAATACATATTGTATACTGGGTAAGGAGAGAACATTTGCTAACAAAAAACATCAGCGACAGCCATTCCTTAAGGGCAAAAATGAAACAGGTTCTACAACTTAAAGAGTTCCACATTTTCCGGCCTACTTAAATTTAATGTGCTCTTCTCTTAAAATTTAGCTTTAAGAACTAGGAAGGATGAAATGCTAATATCACCTATAAAAGTTTTTTGAAGGTTCACTGCCTTTTGGTTAATACATTAAAGTTTAGAATTTTAATTACCAAAAAGAAAATGCATTTCATAATATAAGTACATTATGGCTTTGAGTAAAACATCACTTTTTTGTAATACAAGCTCATTTCATAAAATAATGTTAAAGCATGAACATTTTATACAAGTATTTAATGTCCCATGATATTTCAATTTTTTAAAATATAATCCAACTTAAAATTAGAGGAAAAAAAACTGGTAAAACGAGTGTTTTGTTGGATAAATAGCATTCCATATGTTTACTATTATAATTTACTCTACTACATAAAGCAGAAACTGATGAACTTGGCATGTGTTCCCATTACATATTGGGAGCAAATTCAGTTCTTCAAGACACAAATGAACATTGATGGATATTTTTATTCTACTCTGCAGAAACTGAAAACTAGCATAGTTTACGCTTTAAATGCTTTCCAAAGAGATACTGAGGTTTTCACTTTGCAACAAGCACCTTGCTAATAAGTTCCCTCATAGCCTATTTTTGCAGATTACAAAACATGGCACATGCTTTTACTGGAGAGAAAAATTAAATGCAGTATTAAGTTAGCATGACCTAGAGTTTGAATGAAAACTCAAGAGTTGACAGTAAAACAGATCACTTTATAAAGCACAGCATAACAAAAACATACTTTTCTTTCTGCGGAAAACATTCTGATGCAAACAAATTTAGATCTTAGAGCTTCTAAACACTGCCACAGCAGGGTTAATATTCAGTGTTGTACAAGAGAAAACTTTTTTTCTCTCAATGGTATAAGTCAATATCCATCTTAAATGTAATGCATTGATACCTAGCTTAAATGTAAAAACAAATGAAATTAGATCATATTCTGTTGCAAGTTAATGTGAACTCAGCATGCCTGTACGTCTCTTTCTATTAATGTGGCAATTAACTACAAATCACACATCTACAAGTTAGTGAAACAGAACCAAAATAACAATAATAACAACAACCAGAAGAAGTATGGAAAGTATGTGTAGTGTTAAGCTCTGAAATGTTGCTGTTATCTAGTGCTGTCGAGTTGGTTCCGACTCATAGCAGCTCTGTATGAATTAAGTCCACTCATTTATAAGGGAAAGGATACATCCAATACTCCTTTTATTGGGGAGCTGGTAATTCCAGTTAATATGTAGTTATACAGAACCTGATAACTCTATGATTGGAGGGCTACTGACGTTCTAGTGTTGTACTGTAGGATAAGCACTGAACTGCTAAATACAAGGTTGGTAGTTCAAAGACTCCACCAGCTGCTCCTCATAAATCCTCTACAGGGAACCAACTGAACAGCACTTAACAACAATTGAAATTTCAAAGAAAAACCTTTAAAGGTTTTCAGGATGTCTTTGTCTCTTTAAAGACAAGGAGATCATGAATCTCCTGAGATAATATGGGTTTCAGTAAAGGGGAATTCAGCACAGTTAAGACAGAATGAAAAGAGCCCGGCTGGCACAAAAGGAAAGCGCTTCACTGCTGATCTAAATGTCACAAGTTCAAATGTACCAGCAGATCAGCTGAAGAAAAGACCTGGCAACCTGGTCTCATAAAGACTGCAGCCTGGAACACCCTGTGGGGCAGTGATGGGCAGTCAATTAGAATCCACTTGTTGGCACCTAGCAACGACAGTAAGATGGAAGGAAGTAGGTTCAAATTTGGAAGCTCAAACAGTCTCGGCCCTGGTACTGATTGATGCAAAGGCATATTGGTACGGCTTAAAAGATTCAGTGAAAGCCAAGAGTGACCCCTCTCTCCACTAGAAACCACTGCCGCTGAGCTGATTCTGACTCATAGAGACCCTACAGGACAGAGGACAACTGCTCACTTGGGTTGTCAGGACTGTTTACAGGAACAGACAGACAGCCTTACCTTTCTTTCTCTCAGAGCAGCTGGTGGGTTTGAACTACTGACCTTGCAGTTAGCAGCCCAACACTTAAGCCAATGCTCCTTGGCACCTTCCCTATTGTTGTTGTTGTTGTTATGTGCCGTGAAGTCGGCTCCAACTCATAGCAACTCCGTACAGGGTTTCCGAGGCTGTAAATCCTTACGGGAGCAGAAAGCCTCATCTTTCTCCCGCAGAACAGCTGGTAGTTTCGAATTGCTGACCTTGTAGTTTGCAGCCCAATTCTTAGCCACTACACTACCAAAGCACCTTCCCTAGGGGAAACTAATGTAAATCAAAGCTGATTCTGGCTAGCTTCCCATAAACAACTTTTTAAGAGAGTTAGAAAGTAAACAGCTACCAGGTCCCTGGCTCAGACAGTGGGTAAACTAGAAGGCATTAATCTAAGAATGGAGCTATGACCAAGGGGACTGGGAAGGTCTATGCTCACTGAATGGTTCTTACCCTCTTGAGTCACTTCTGTCCCAACCCTCATTCTCCTTAAAAATTTCTGAAGCAAATTTCTTCCCTTGACTCTCTTTTTATTCTGTCAGTACATCTCAATGATGGCATGACAGCAGATGGGTAGGAAAGTTCAGCCTTAATTGGATCTGTCCTACTTATGGTAGCACAGCTGGCCCCCACCCACTAATTCCAGTTGTTGTTGTTAAGTGCCATTGAGTCAGTTGCGACCCATAGCAACCCTGTAGAGGTTTTCCAAGGAGCAACTGGTGAGCTTGAACCACCAACCTTGCAGTTCAAACCGACTTTGCAGTCTAGTGCATTAACCCACAGTGCCACACCAGGACTCCACTAATTCCAGTAGAGCTCCGAATTCATTGAGGCAACCACAAATGCATTTCCAAAAACTGAAATTCCAAATGCTGGATTATTACTATTAACCACAAGGTTGCCAGCTGGACTCTACCATGAAGCTCAAAAAAAAAAAAAAAAAGGTCACATGATCTGCTTCCACAAAAGGTCACAGTCAGGAACTCCTTAAGGAGCAGGTCTAGTCTGCACCTGGGATCCTCATGAGTTAGAATCAACTTGAAGGCAACTTGTCTGTTTTGATTTGATGTGTGTTACAGCTCTAAGTATCTCATTATAACCCACACTGTTAAGTACCATCTCTGACTCAAATCTACATTCCTGCTTATTATTTTTCTTGAGTTCTATCCTGTTTTTCTCCTTTCAACTAAACACCTCTACTGCCTATGCACCTCTATGCTCCACTGTCACTACAAACTTATTATAACCCCAAACTGAATTCCCTATCTCCCTGACTAAGCTCCATCCTGGTTTTGTCTTGTAACTTAACTAATGCAACCTCCATCCAGAGTCAATCAAGCTAGAAACCTGACATAATAAACTTCAACCTCTTCTCCATCCCTCATAATTAATAAATCACCAACGTTTCAAGATGCTATATCCTAAATATCTCTTAAGCCCTTTCTCTTTAGGCTCCTTAACAGTGATTTTATTCAGGTTCCTTCCATCTCTTGCTGTGTTCTTGTCATTACCTCAAACTTTCTACCAGTCTTACCTCTCCTCTAAACACCTTTCCCATCATGCAAACTTCACACTGTTATCTCAGATACCACCACATCACTTCCCACTTAACTGCCCAATGTTTCCAGTCTTGGGCTGGGGGAGGAGAGGTGTGCAGCAGCAAACTCCTCAACATAGCACACATTGCTATCTGCTCCCATTCCCACCTTTTGCTTCCCATCAGCTCATAACCTCCCACCTGACTCACATCTTCCTATTGGGGGGTTGGGGAGTGGCCTGCTCTACAGGAGACTTGGTGTTTCAGTAGTTGTATCTGGCAGTTAACCAAAAGGTGAGAAAGATGTTGTAATTTGCTTCCATAAAGACTTGTTGTTAAGTGCTGTCAAGTCGCTTCCAACTCATAGCAACCTCAGGGTTTCTGAGGAATAACTGGTGGGTTTAAACTGCTGACCTTGCAGTTAAGCTGTTCAGTGCTCATCCTACAGCTCCACAGCAGGACTCCTCCATAAAGATTGTTGTTGTTGTTAAGTCGGTTTGGGCTCATAACAAACCTGTACAGTGTTTCCAAGAGCAGCTGATGCGTTTGAACCAGCAACCTTGTGGTCCAAATCAACTTTGAGGTCGAGTACTTTATCCCACAGTGCCACCCAATGGGGTAGTTCTACTCTGTCCTATTAGATCCCTTTGAGTTGGAATCAACTCAACTGCAGTGGGCTCTGGTTGTAGTACATCCACTATTTAGTTCAATTAGTTAAAAGTAAAACAGTGAAACAGCCCTGATTACACCACTCTCAACAACGCTTTGCAATACCTACTTTATGCAAGATTTTATACAAGATTTTTTCTTAAGATTGGAACCTCTCTCACATTATATGGTTATTTCCTGAATGTAACTCTTGGAAACAAAAGATTGGAAGTTCAAAAATAGGCTTTATAAGCCTTCTGAGTACTTTGATTTTGGGGATATAACAGAGTACAAGGATCATATATGTAGCTATATAAAATAAAAGCATTACATTTCAAAAATAGAAGGTAAAGAATAAGGAGTGTTCTTTATATTTTAAAGGACTTTCTGATATTATTTTTTTAAATAAAAATTAAAGTATGTCAGGAATAATCACTTACTATGTTAATAACAAGGAGCTCTGGTAGCGTACTGGTTACGAGCCAGGCTGCTAACCTGAGAGTTGGCAGTTTGAAACTACCAGCTGTTCCACGGTAAAAAGATGAGGCTTTCTGCTCCCATAAAGATGCACAGCCTTGGAAACCCTATGCTGGACCACTAT
>NW_006408631.1:5547535-5559414 GCF_000296735.1 Chrysochloris asiatica
TGCTCCTTGGAAACTCTATAAATACAGGTCACTATGAATCAGAACTGACCTGATGGCACTTAACACCTTCTAAAATAGGAGGAAAATAAATAATCAGCTATATAGTGTTTATAGTATGCTACTTGTAAGTTTTTTTAAAAAAGGAAAATATAAAAATAGCACTTTCTTATATATTCATAAACTATTTCTAAAAAGATAACACAAGAAAGAAATGATTAACTCTGGTTGCTTCTCAGGTAATGAAGAGACAATGATATGAAGGGTTGCTATTATTATGTGCCGTTGAGTTAATTTCAATTCATAGTGACTAGGTACAACATGATAAAATGCTATCGGTCCTACTGTTTTTGCAACCATCTGTAAAGGTACCTGTGCTAGAGTGAATTTACTTAACATGTCTCTTCTAGCCATGGTCTTTGTGACTCCCACCAAACAACTGGATGGGATTGTACATATAGGGTATACACCCGGATTGGCTAGTTTTGCCATCTTGCTAGATTTAAAAGGAACCATCTCAGAAGCAGGAAGAGACGATTTCAGGACCATCAAGAAAGAAGAAATTTGAGCAGAGCTTGATATTTCTACCTGGAAAAGTGATGGCAGCTGGCAGAGGCAGAGGCATGGAGAAACAGAGAAGTTTTGAGATTCCTAGTCCAGGGACCAAGTGAAGCTGAGTGTCTACAGGCAGGAGGCTGGCTAGAAGAATGTGCCCTTTGGGCATTTACAGACAGGCTAAAGGAGCTTTGTTAACCCTTGCCCAAGCAAGGCAGGGGCCAAGTGGCCATATGGCTGAGAAGTCAAGGACAAGAGCAAGGTGTGTTTGCAGTACGGCAGAGAAGAGTTCCTAACTGGAGGACTACTACATCCTCAATTGTTTCTGCTCCTAAATTGTCCCCTGCTCATTTCTCTACAAAACACCATAACTGTAAGCACTGTCTATGAGTTCCGTGTGGCCACAGCAATGGATTATTGAACCCAGTTATAAAGCAGGTAATGTTGTGGGCGGGATGGTTGGTGTCACTAGAGGACAAAGAAGGTTGTATGATAAAGGCATGTCTGTCTTCCTCCACCTCACAGGAATCAGTCTTGGGCTGATTTGGGGTTTGATTCTCCTTCCCCCTTATGATGTCAGAGGAAATCCGGCATGGTTTCCATGCCATTTTTGTAGTACGTTTCTAATTTTTGAAACATGTGAATCTCCTACATATATCAAAAAAAAAGGGAGAAATGAAACAAAACCATAAATAGATATGATCATGACATTGTAGCTAAGTAAGAAAAGGTCCTTATTTATTGAGACAAATACTAAACTATTTGCTGTTGTTGTTGAGTGCTGTCCAGTAGGTTCCAACTCATAGTTACCCTATATAGGGTTTCCGAGGAGCAGCTGGTGGGTTTGAACCACCAGCCTTGTGGTTAGTAGTCCAGTATGCATCCTAAAGTGCCACACCAGAAGCCTTTAAACTATTTAGGAATAAGATATCATATATACTCTGGAAAGCAACAAAATAGATAAGCAAAAATGAAAATTATTTTAAATACAAGTTTTAAGTATATGATGAGCATTCATGCTATTTTATCTACTTTTCTGTACAACTTAAAATTTTCATGACAAGTAGTAAAACAAAATTTCTTCCACATGAGAAGAAAATATACAATTCTAGCAAAATACTGCCTATGGAAGACCTAATCCTGAAGCCCATTGCAGACTAGCCCCAAACTAAGACTTTTCCATGAAAAGCTTAGCCCTTTCAAGATTGAATTGTTTTCTGTTTTGAAATTTTTGTAGCAATTATGTGTTTTCAATAATGAAAGGCATTTTGAATAAAACAGAAAAAAAAATTGGGGGGGGTGGAACTAACATGTATTTGATACAATTACTATGATACATGTCCTGAGGAATTTCTGGAGCTGAGGTTAGTCGAATAAGGTTCATTTCTTCAGATTCACACATTTATACAAGCTCCTATCAGAGGACAGCACACACTAAAACTGGGATAAAAGCTAGTATCATGAAAGAATTGAATCTAGAGAGGATTTTGTTTCTTTCCGGATGATCCAGTGACTCATCATCTATATTGATCTACTGAGTGCCACCCTTGAGAAAACCACTGAGTATCATTTCATTTGATCCTTTGAGCCACCCTATGAGGTGCTGTTGTTAAGTGTCATGAGTCAGTCGGTTTTGACTCAGAGCTACCCTGCATAACGTTTCTGAGGAGAAGCTCGTGGGTTTGTAGATCCTATTTTTATCCACATTGAATAACTAAGAAATGGGTCTGGAAAGGTTTGGCAAACTGCTCAAGGTCAATTAACTACCAAAAAAGAAAACTCCTGGAGCCTAGATCTCTCTGACAGAAAGTCACTATCTTTGTAAACTACTCTGTTATAGGAGGGGTACTGCGTGAGGCTCAGAAAACTCCAGGGACTCAGTAGCATCTTCAGTTTGAGAGGATTCACTGCTATTCCAACATTTAGACTTTTCTAGAAGACGCATTCTCTAGAGTCAATTTCACACTGTGATACGTTGACTGTCACATGTGTCAAAGCACAATTCTGTACATGAGTATATGTATTAAGCCTTGGTTTCATCATAGCCTATATTCTATAGTTATCAAAACAGCAATTTTTTGTATAGTAGGGTAGTGATAGCAGAGCTTTATTTTTATAGTTCAAATTAAGCACAAGTTAAAATGAAAGAGACACATTTTCAAAACTGAATACCATTCAAATTCACCAAAGGCTCTTGTTTTTTCCCTTTTCAGTGAAGAGAGGAAAAGATTTTCATTCCTCTTACCAAAACTGGCAAGACTGGTTTCCCAAAAGGGCCAAGAGGCTGAAAACAGGTAACAAGCCATTTTCTGAACATGGACTCCCAAGTTTCCATGCATGCCATCACCCTCACACCATGGGCCCACTATGTCCACCTAACACGGACCGCTGAGTATCCATGCCACTCAGTATTGCCAGGATATTCACACTTGTGACAGAATCTGGCTTCTGAATGTGTGATACTATCAAGATGCTTTTGAAAATCTTGGTCACCTGACCATGAATTCCATCTCTCTAAAGCAGTCCCAAGTCACACACTAACCTACAACAGTATGCATGTTCAGTCCTGTAACTAAAGAGGAAAAATCCACCTGCAATGCACACAGTGCAAAGCCAGCAGACATAAGTGTTACTATAACCACATACTTGGCTCTGTGTGCTCCTGAAGCGACAGACAGCAATGTCCATTTTCACAAGGAACACTTGGCCCCACATCAGATCCAGGTATTGTGGGCTCCAAAGCCTGTAGAAAACCCTGGCTTGTGGTACATTAACACACTCGGCAGCTAACTGAAAGGTGGTGGTTTGAGTCCACCAAGAGGCACCTGGAAGAAAACTGGATAATCTTCTTCCAAAATCATCATAATAAAACAAGCCATTGAAAACTCTCTGGAGCATAGTTCTACACTGACACACACGGGGTCACCATGAGTCAGTCGATTACAACTGGTTTCATTACAACTGGTTTCATATGAAAGCTATACAATGTGTAGACCCTCTTTATGGAAAAAATAGGCACAAAAGTATATATAATTCACTTGCCCTTGCAAGTGAAGAGCCTTGAAGATTAAGTTTCATTAGTTGTTTGTTAAATCTACCTTTATCCCAACCATGGAAAATTGCCAGCATTTAACCCATTTTGACTTACAAAAATGGCAACTTCATATGGTTTAACTAGTATATAGGTGGTGCACAGCTTCAGTGCAGGCTGCATGATTCTAGCAAAAGCACATGAAAGTTCACCACTGGTGAACTGAGCTTTCTGCAGTCATTCAAGATAACTATGAAGACTTACGTAGTAGTGCTTATCAAATTTTACATAGAGGAAAACAATACAAAGAATTTTTCTCATTATGATTGTATTTCTAAAGTCATATTTACAGACATGAGCAAAGAAAATATGAAGATATAAACCAAAAAAATATTTTTTGACAATGGTAGGGATATGATTTCTTTTTCCTTCTCAACAAACCACCCCAAAGTATTATGTTTCAAAGGGAGAATTAAAGTGAGCATAAGAAGTAGGGAAAGGAGAAGAAATGAAGAGATCTTAGATACCACTGTCTGGTGCAACAATTAACTTACACACACAGCATCAGTTTGTGTATCAACAAGTTGAAACATATCTTTAAATTTATTTCAGAGAATGAAGTGAAAACCAATTGAATGAGTGAGAAAAAGCTACAATCTTAGATCTTCCTGTCTGCAACAACACAGGCATTTATCAGTAAGCATTACCTTGGCATAATCAAAGGCAAACTGAGTGAACTTACTTTTTGCTTGCCTCACAGACATCTGTAATGTTGGAGAAAAGATGGTGACTCTCTGTTTTGGTCATTGTGTCACTCAGTTCTTTAGAATTTTTAAACATTCGTATCAGTATCTCCAAGCTGTGTAAATATGAATGTTCAGAGGATATGACTTCAAAGATGGCCTGGTAAAGAAGAAAAGGACAGTAATTAATTCTTTGCAATAAAGAACTAAATTGGAGGTGCTTCTAAAAGTTCATGGAAAAATTAAATGAAAAGATAATGGATTTTTTTTTTTTTCTATTTTTGAAGCCCCCACATAGTCTCTCATAATTTTTTTCTGTAAGAATGCCATGGCATTCTTGAAAAATACAGAAAAATGAGCATTGATAAAACTGTATCCCCAAACTACTATCTTTACACAAAGCACATGAAACACAAAACTCAAATAATAGTCACTGCCTATAGTGTATGTATATATGAAAAATTGAAAGCATTTCTGACTTGAGACTGCTTCTTGAGGTCATGCCTTTGCCATGGGGTAGAATCTCTGAAAGGAAGTGAGAGAATGTCATAAAATTCAGGGTGACATTAATTAACCTTTGAGGTCATATCCTTCAGGCCTGTTTTAAAAGCATGCTACTTCAGGGACTGTGAGTATTAGTGGCCATTGCTGGGATTTAGAAGAAATTGTTCACAAATACATTTCTTTGCTACCTTCTCACATGCACTGTTTCTCTCTATGTTCTAATTCTATGAATTTGTGGGCACTAATAACAAATATTCTGGCTATATTAAGAGAGCATGACTGTGTCTATCCACAAAAGGTTCTTATCAGCCACAAAAATTCTTTTATACAATTCAAAGCAATTCCATCCATTCGACAAGCCACCTTCTCTGCTCTCACCAGTGTCTCAAGAAGGAACGAAGGATCCTCTGTCTGCAGAAACTCTTGGTATCAGGCACACAGTGGTTTTCCTGATAAGCTTTTGTTAATGATAAAATGCCAACCCACGTACATGGATAGACACCAACGCCCTGGGTGAGGAATCCATCTAGCTCATTAGCAAAATCAAATTCATTATCTTCCCAGAATGGCAGCAAAAGCAGAATTCTTCCTCAGGGAGGAAGGGTGAACATCTTTTTAGGTCTGAGATGTACATCCTTCCTAGTAACACCACTATCAACACCCTGGCCTTCCAGGTCCCTTCCCTTCAAGCCCCTAGTTCAAAGGGTGACAGAAAATTCTTTGCATCTTTGTGTGTGTGTGTGTGTGTGTGTGGTATGGGTGGTGCTGGGCAAGGAACATGTCAGCTAGGACAGGCAAGCTCGCAGCTGCTGATGACTGGGCCATGCTTTCTATGCCATGTTAGTGGGGCCAGCACTCACCTGCCTTTTAGCATCCCCATTTTTAAGGACGTCTCACTGAAATGTGTCACCTACCATCAGCTGTACTACAGGGAATAAAAGGATTTAATTGTCTGAAGAGTAAAAGACTTTCAATGAATCAGTTTCCTGTTTGATTTCTACTTGAGCAATATAATTAATTACCCTCAGAAATGTAATGCAAACTAAAGAATATTCTTCCTTCCGGATTGAAAATATGGATCTCACGCAGTTGATGGACTGGCAGTTTGGGATACGACTTAAAATATTTCCAAAAGTAAAGGTTTTTGTAACCAAATCAAATATAAAGAGTGGAACTGGTGTTGCTGTTAAGTGCCATCGAGTTGGTTCTGACTCAGACCAACCCTACATAGTGTTTCCATGGAGCGGCTGGTGAGTTTGAACCACCGACCTTGCAGTTCAAACCTATCTTGAGGTTGAGTGCTGATCCTGCAGCACTACACGAGGACTTCAAGAGTGAAATAAGTTCAACTAAAAGATTTTGAAGAGTGGAGTAGGTTCAACGAAAAGATTTTAAAAGGACAGAAATCTTCAAATGGGATTAGCACCCTAGAGATGCTATTGCATTTGTCCAAAAGGAGAGAAAAATATTTTGTTTATGCCAGAATATTAGAAATAAGAGTAAAAATGGTACAATCATCATTAGGAAACTGGACCTTAAAAATGCTGCATTTATAGAGTGTAATATAACGTAGTAATCTGAAAGAGCATTCTAGATTTATATATTATTAACATGGATACATTTCAAAAGCAATGTTGAATGTAAAAACCAAGTGCAAAATATGCACAGAATTGTAGCACTTATCTACAGTTAAGAATACACAAGTATATGTGTATATATCTATGTATTTTGTTGTTGTTGTTAATTGCTGTCAAGTCAGTTCCAACTCATAGCGACCCTGTATTGGGTTTCCAAGGAGCAGCTGATGGGTTTGCACAGATATGCATAGGTATACATATATTGTGTAATGTTGTTAGGTATGCCAAGTTGGTTCTGACTCATAGCGACCCTAGGTACAGTAATATAAGCTTGAGAAAAACAAACAAACAAAACCACAGACTGGAAAGATACATATGAATATAATTATAAATTCCTCTAGAATAGACAGGAAGGGAATGAGACTGAAAAGAATGTCGAGCTTATACTTTATTTTAAAAGTTCTATTTACTTTTAAAATTATATGAATAAAAATTATAAATGTAATACATGTGTTCATTCTGAGTGGTAGACACATATATCTGCACTATTCTTTTTGTAAAAAAAAAAAAAAAAAACTTAGAGAAATGCTACTGTAGTGTGCCCTTGTATTTTTGCTTTATCCTTTGTGGGATTAGTCTATGAGGGGCCTTAAAAGTTCTTGGGAAAAAGATCACATATCTTTTCATTCCATTTATCCACGAGCTTTTTAAAGGCCCTTTATACATGTACATACATAGACCTATATACATAAAATAAGGATCTCTGGTAGCGTAGTGTTTACAAATCGGGCTGTGAACTTCAAGGTCAGCAGTTAGTAACTACCAGCTGTTCCCTGGGAGAAAGATGAGGCTTTCTGCTCCCGTAAAGATTTACAGCCTTGGAAACCCTGCACAGGGCAGCTATGAGTCAGAACTGACACCACCACCACCACCACCATATACATAAAATATGCATACAACAGGAGAAAGGTGCTTTGGAGAATTTCATGATATTAGTATTATAAATAATTTCCTTTAAACCTCATTAATAAAATACTATTTTTATTATGTTTTTCTTTCAATACAATTTTAATTCTGGAATATCTTTAAGTTTATAGGAAACCTGCAAGGAGAGCTCAGACTTCCTGTGTGTTCTTCATTCAATTTCCCCTAGTATTTTTATCTTATATATCAATAGTATATTTGTTAAAACGAAAGAAATTAACATTAGTATATTACACGGTCTCCTCATTTATTGACCATCTTATTATACAACACATCTTATTTACAACGATAATAAGAAAAATCTGCTATCCAACGACTTTTCACCTTAACAACGTACATCTGGCAGTAACGAACAATAAGGAGTGAGACACAGAGTAACACCAGCTTTGATGGTTGAAGTTATGTATCAAATGGTATCATTCGGTACTTAGGTAATGATCTACTTTGGTAGTTACACATGAGGAAATCTGGCAGTAATGGCATAATGCAGTCCTCCTCCATTTTCATATAATGCTGGTTTGCACATAGCCACCAAGTCTTTGAGATGCAAGCATGCCGTTAAGTGAGGAGAGGGTCTATTACTAACTTCATTCAGATTTCACCAGTCTTTCTACTCGTGGTTGCTTTTCAAATGAGGATCTAATATGTAGTGGGGTTTTGTCTTGGCATCATACCCTTTAGTTTAAATACCTGGAGCAGATGCTTTGTCTTTTTTAGGTTAAAATGATGTTGGGATGATTTAATTTTTTATTTTCTGAAGAGCTTATCTGTAGTTTTTCACCTTTCATTTATCAGTGATCACATGCTGCATTTGTGAAAAGAACAAAATAGGTTTTAAAGGAAAACACCGAACAAGTGCATACACAGTAGGCAAAACCAGAGACGCATAGGCAGCCACATGTGCTTTCTAAGCTCTAAAGCATCTACTTGGGAGAAAACATACCTCTTGCCTCTTTCTTTCCTCCTGGCTAACTGTCTGAGATAGTCCATTTCTTTTCACCTAGAGAGACAGCAAAGTAAGGTAAGAATGGTTACATTACCAGGTTATTTTTCATAATAACTCTATGTACTTCAAAACCAAATTATGGGACATGATACAAAATATTGAACTCAGCACATAATTATTTCTAACCAGCATTTATATCCACAGATAATATTTAATCACATTAATAATTTAGCACAGTTCACAGTTAAGAGCTATGAAAGTGTCCTTATCCCATCAGGTTGAGTTATTCTGTAAGATCAAGCTATTCTAGTCTAAGGTATAGTTATTCTTACAATAATTTTCAAACGAATCTCCCAAATTATAAATAAAATGGGTGACATGTTGGGCCGCTAACCACAAGGTCAACAATTCGAACCCACCCGCTGCTTTGCAGGAGAAAGAGAAGGATTTCTGTTCTTTTAAAGATTTAGAGACTTGGAAACCCTACACAGGGTTGCTGTGAGTAGGAATGATCAATGGCAGTGGGTTTGGGGTTTGTAATAATAAAAGAAAATGAATCCATATCTCTGATATTTTACTATCCAGGTTGACACACTGAAAGAGTAATTTTAACACTATTTTCTATAGGTCCCATAGAATACCAATGCTTTTTATAAAAATTCAACCAAGAAAGGAAACAAGCTCCCTCCAAATTTCAGCAATCTTTTCAGTAGATGTAAATTTGACCAATGAGGATGTTAAACTGATACTCTTTTGAGACGCAATAATAATTATATAACTTGCTTATCATATTTAGAATACTACACTTATAGCTTGGAGTCTTGATATATTGCTGTGGAAAAAGCACTGGACTGTTAATGAATGGTTGGCAGTTCAAACCTACCAGCCACTCTGGAAACCCTATATAGAGTCGCTATGAGTCAGAAAGGAAGTGATGGCATCTAACAACTGACAGCGTAAGTTGAATCACTGCAATCCCTATTTTAAAACTGCAGATTCCATCACCAAAACTCAGTTTTCTGGATGTCTCTATTGCTTGACATGGCTCCTGGCCTATGGAAGAAATTGTTTTTCAGGCATAAATTATTTTTTCAGGCATAAATTAAGTTAGTGCAAGGTAAGACATACATAAAATGTCAATCAATTAGATCCTGCCTATAAGAAGAAGAAGAGTTAAAAGGAAAGTGCCCCCCACGTCATGCTAGAAGACATAGCGACCCTGTATAGGGTTTCTAAGGAGTGGCTGATGGGTTTGAACAACCGGCCTTATGGTTAGCCATTCAGTGCTCATTTGTCAGGGACTGGCCTCGACATAGGGGTTCGGTTCATGAGGTGGAGATACCTGGCGGCGACAGAGATAGCAAAAGAGACACAGAGACACAAAGAGAGAGACAAAGAGACACTCCGAAACCAGAGTGAATGCTGGACTGGCATCAGGCAGATCCTGCGTTGCAAACATCTCAGCCACGAAGGCCGTAATATCCTGCATAGCAAACATCTTAGCTAAACAGGCAGTATGGTTGCAAGGCTGGATTGAGCCCCCTGCATGCTGTAACGCACGCCATGTCAGTTGTAATGCACCTGGATTCGTTCTGTGCCTTCCTTTTATTTAGGGGAGGTACTTTACACAAAGCTAGGAGGGCACTAAGACAAGATACAGCTGTCAATCTTATTTTTCCAGACATTTAGGCAACTTTACATCATACTTCGCAGGTTCGAATATCACAACCGCAACTTGGTTTCTCAAGCTTAATTAACATACCTTTTAGCACCTAGCCTCAAATGGGGGGAGGAAAGGGAGGATTGGGAGGATTCCCATTGTGTCGGCTGCCCAGCCCAGGTTCTTCAGGAAAAGAGATGCCTGGGTGAATAGGCAGCACCTGGAAACACTTTAGGGAGGGCATTCCTATTGTCCTTGGAACAGAGACCGGAGAACCACCCAATTTACCTTGAATGAATTCTCTGAGGGAAGAACTTTGCCTGTTTGGAATTTTACAGTCTTGACTTTTAGGAAAATATTACATTTATCTGTGTATATCAAGGGCTTCATGTCTGCAATTAATAAAACATAACTGGATATTAAGATGAAAAATAATTTGTTATTAACTGCCACGTGGCTAGATCTGTTCCTCAGAGCCTGCGACCTGTAACACTCGAGCCTATAGGGCCTCGAACCTCTGACCAGGCCTATATGGTCTGCAACACTCATTGTACAGCACCATACCAGCAGGACTCCAGAAAACAATGGTAACAGAGTATACAAAAAGGTCTGCAAACTTTTTGCAATGACACCCCCTTAATGATTTTAAAAACCATGTTCCTTAAACATACTTTTTAAGCTGATACTTAATTTTTCATTATAAGTTTAAAGATTTCAAAAGATGTACTTTCCTGCTAATTATAAACATAGACATTGGAACATGTGTGTTACTAAACTCTTTCAAATGGAATATAAAAACCATATTGATGTCCAACATCACCCATTTAAAAATAAATCAGTTAGCTTTCATTTTGGCCATCAGGATCTAAATATAAAAACAAACTCTATTGCTGTATAATTACTACAAAATTCATTAATAACCTTTGATCCAAAGAGCTCAATTAGTTCCAATTTTAATGCAATAAGCATTCTATTGAGAATGCACTCTTTAATTAAATGAGGGATTTTTAGTGTTTTAATTAAAGGAAGCCTCGCTGACACAAATATTTCAAACTGACTCCCTTTATCATGAAATCATAAAAAATATGAGATGGGTAAGAGAGATTACTTTCTTTAGGAAAATGGCAACTGTGAAAGACAAGGTGAGAAGGACTGGCAGAAAATCCGAACTGCACCTGCAGTCTCCGTTTTAGAAGAGAGAATACCAGTATGTCGAATTCTGGAGAATTCCCTTAAAGCTACTCCTGTCCATCCTTGGAAAGACTTTGGGAACTCCATGTGTGAGGCGCACACCCTAGTGTAAAGTCTGCTATTGCAGTTCTCTCTATATTGTACTACCAAGGAAATTAATACAGTTCCATATTATATTTGTTTTTTGGAGTAGCCAGAAAACAATAAAATAATGTGGTCCAATCCACAACGAATCATGGGGATGGACGGCAGCACAGGACAGGCAGTGTTTCATTCCACAGTGCATGAGGTCGCCATGAGCTGGGATCCAACTTGATGGCAGCTAGCAACAATAATAAGGTACAAAGAGTCCTAAATCAATACAAAGTCAGAAACTGTTTACTGAACAGTTAATGTGTGCCAGAAAATGTGTTAAGCATTTTATACTTCTTAGATATTATTCTTATCCCCATTTCATAGGCGGGGATAGCAACTGAAGCTTAGCATTCAAGTCCACAAAGTAAACAGCAAGTTTAGAATCTGTATCCACATTGATTTAATTCCAGTGCTTCCATTCTTAATCCCAACGTTCTGAGGATTAGGGACCCCCTACTCTCTGGTAGCGTAGTGGTTACGAATCGGGCTGCGAACCTTAAGGTCAGTGGTTCGAAACTACCAGCCGCTCCGCGGGAGAAAGATGAGGCTTTCTACT
>NW_006408631.1:5559514-5560046 GCF_000296735.1 Chrysochloris asiatica
CGACTCGACGGCACTTAACAACAACAACATACTTAAGAAACTTTATTTTAGAATTAACCTAGTATGGATTTGCTAGTCATTAGTTTAATCTCTTCTCTTGTTTTTCTTCTGGTTCACATTTCTTACTATTTTTCCTTTTCTTGTGTTTTTTATGATTACCTTCCAAAGATAGTATTTACTGTACAGTTCAAACGATAGAAAAACATAAGGAAAGAAATTTAAATAATTCACAAGTTTATGGTTGAGATAAGTATCTTTTATGTTTCAGTAAGCTAGACACCAAATAATTAAAATATAATAGAATTTAAAATCTCACTCTTCATACCTGTCTTTTGATCTACATATATTATAAAATATTTCTTATACCATCAAATATTCCTCTAAAACTTTTAAATGGTAGTATAGCTGTCCATCATACTGGTACATTAAATTGCGTACAACAGTTAGTGAGGATTTATGACAGGACTTTACTTGAACAACTCTGGAGTAAGTGTTTGTTGTTAAGTGCCATTGAGTCAGTTGCGACCCATAG
>NW_006408631.1:5567560-5582760 GCF_000296735.1 Chrysochloris asiatica
TGAATAGGAACCAACTCCATGGCAAACCACCACCACCAACACCACTCTCTATGAAAATAGACCCTTTTTGAGGACATGTGGGCTATAACTGCTGAGGTCCCTTCTAATACCAAGTCTGTACCAAGTCTCCAAGTATGTGTATGGGTGCGTGTATGTTTGGTTCCCCCATATCCTGGAATGTTCTTAGCCTTACCCACCGGCTTGACCCTAGGTCAGCCTTTTAGCAAGAATTCACAGCTAATAAGGCTTCTTACACACATTTTTAAAAAGGAGGAGACTGGCCAGAAGAATGAAACGGTTCAGAGCTGCTCCCTTCTCTGAGAAATTTTATCGCAAGATTTCCTGCCTAACACAAAGTCCTGGCAGATTGCCCACCATCTCTGCAGGTGAAGCAATGTCAGATTACCCAGAATGCAAGGTAAGCAAGGTGTTACTTGTGTGTATTAATTTATATTAAACAATTTCACAATGTTTGTACCACATCAAAGAGCCTGCTACTAGGTATGGACACTCTCCTAAGCCCACAGCACCTTCCTACAGAAACAAATATACAATTCCTTACAAGGACAGAGTACCCAGTAAGCAAGGTAAGCATGAGCTTACTTGTGCTTATTACTTATCTGTAGTGAACGGTTTCCCATGTTTTCCACCACAGATGTAGTGAGACCCATGTGAAACTTTTCACTCCAAATTAGTAAGTAAGAACAAGTAAACTCATGCTAACTTTGTTTATTAAGTAATCTGACTCTTAGGTGAGGTCACCAGCAAGAGCTTCCACTCCACTGGCATTTCATCCAAAGTTATTAATGAGTTCCGCCTGGGAAATCTTTAACAGAAAGGAAACAAAACACCTGGGCTTAAAGATCTACCCAGATGACAGCTGGCCAATGATGGGATTAAGAGTACTTCATCCTGTCAAAAAGGAGTTCTGGTAGCGTGGTTACGTATTGGGCTGCTAACCTCAAGGGCAGCAGTTGAAACACTACCAGCTGTTCCGTGGGAGAAAGATGAGGCTTTCTGCTCCTGTAAAGATTTCCAGCCTCGGAAACCCTGTGCAGTTTCTATGAGTCAGAACTGAATCCACGGCATACCACCACCAACCACCATCCTGTCAAAAAGGGTAAAAATAACACAACAAAGTAAAAACCCCACACTTAAATTGATTGCTCTTTTGAGGTGGGAAATAAGCTAGGTTTGAAAAGGTATAGTATAAATGATAAAATAATCATTCTTTACTAAGAGTAATATTTCAAGTGATAAAGTATTTCTTTCAGACACACAAAAATGTCATCAGTAAGAAACCAAGCAGCGCATACAAAATTAATGTCACAAGCAAAAAAGACAAAAGGATTCCAGGAAACATTCTTGGATGGTGACTAAGAAAACTAAAGCACAGTACATTCAGGGAGCCTGAAAGTTTGCTCTGGGGAATTATGACAAACCAGCTCCTCTTGGCTTACTGCCACATGGCAGCTTCTGGGCCTGTCTTCCTCCTACCAGTTCTTCTGTCCCAGCAGAACTCCCTCACCAGATCCATCCTCCAAATCCAAGAGGAACCCCCCAAGATCTCTTTGATAGTCAACTCTAAATTAAGTGGCAAGCTGAAAGCTGGGTGCCTAGAGATCGAAGGTAATGAACAGACATGATGTTTTCAGAGACCAAAGAATGCAGAGAGATGAAATCAGAGAAAGAGATTGTTCTAAAAAGAGAAAAGATTAGGAGAAAGCAAAGAAAAGAACATTAAGGATAAGAACATAGGAACAAAATATCAAGCAAAAATGCAGTAAAAGGAAGAGTAGAAGGGAGGGAAGGAGAAAGAATATAAGTGGAGTTTTTAATAGTAAAAAATAAAACAAAATGTCAATAGCTGTGGAGTCCATTTTGAATCATGGTGACCCCACGTGTATCAGAGTAGAACTATGTTCCACTGGGTTTTCAATGGTTGCTTTGTGGAAGCAGGGTTCTAGGCCTGCCTTCCCAGGCACCTCTGGGCAAACTCAAACCACCAACTAATGGCATTAACTGTGTCCACACCCAGGCACACCTCTGGAAATTTTCTCATTCAAAACCAGAAACCTTATCAGTACACTTAAATAAAAACCACTTAAGTTCTAGCTTTTGTTTTGCATCAACTTGCCATTGTTTCACATGTCTGAAGTATATACTCATACCTATGGTTTTAAAATTTATACTCATTTCGAAGTTTGTTCAATTTAAAGTATTAACAAGTTTATCACATTTCTGCAAGTGTCATCCTTGGTTTCAGTCTCAGGAAAGTAAAATATATATATCAACTTCTAAAACCTAGGTCTCCTTATTTTTCTACCAAATATGAAACTGTTCATTTCTTATCAAATAAAACGCACAGTCAGAATAACATTACTTTTAAATCTCTTCTGACCTTTCTATTTGAAGTTGTCATCAGTGAGTAAAATCCGTTGCTATAGAAATGATTCTAACACACAGTGACCCTAACAGGAAACAGTACAACTACCCCATAGGGTTTCCAAGGTTGTATCTTTATGGAAGCAGAGTGTCACATCATTCTCCTATGGTGTAGCTGATGGTTTCAAACCTCCAACCATTCAGTTAGCAGCTAAGTGCTTTTAACCACTGCATCACCAGGGCTCCAGTGCTTTAATGTTAACAGGAAGAATTGATTTTGTATAATTTAACCAATTCACAAGACTCTTCAAATCTGGTCATGGATGATTTTAGATTCTAAGTAGAAAGTGTGAATACATGTCAAGGAATGTTTACCATTTTAAGTTTATAACAATTAAAAAAAAAAAAAACCCCAACACAACAGCAGAATAACTAAAAATGATTAATCATAACCAAAATGTCTATGACACTAGTTCTGAAACAAGCTAAAAAACATGAACATAAATATGCAGTTTGTAAGGAAGTGAATGCAAAGAACTCACTAATGTTATAATAGTTTTAAACTAATGATTATAAACTATATTTTTACTTGCAATCAATATTGAAATTCTTTATAACCAACATACAAGAGGGTTTTCAAAATGTTCTAGGAAAAATGGAATTTAGAGACAAAGGAATTTTCCCAAGAATTTTTTGGAGCCCCCTTATATTTTGCATGTTCAAATTAGATAAAATTTATTAAGTGACTAAAACTATTAAATGAAAGTAAGGACTCACAGTTACTAACAAAAAGGTTAATGGTTTGAACCCACCCAGAGACACATCAGAAAAAGGACCTGGTGACTGACTCCAGAAAAGTAACAGCCTTGAAAACATTCTGCAGCAGGTCTACTCTGAAACACATGGGGTCTCCATGAGTTAAGATTGACTCAGCACATTGTTTTTACTTTTTGATGGTCTTAGTTATTAGACCCATGACATTGGTTTTTGTTTTATTGTGAGTTATTTGATAGTTTACATGGGAGAACATTAGCTTTACATTCATCCTATCTCATATTGTTTAACTGCCATGGTTACAATCCCCTCCATGCATCATCAACCAAAGAGATGGCACACCCTGCAAGCACACAGCTCCTCTCTCTCTCTGGGTCTAGAGTCCCCAGCCGCTCCATCTCTCCACATAGTCGTCATCGTCTCTGCCTCCATCTCTGGCATCACTGTTTCCTGGGTAGGGTCCCACACTCCGCTCTTCCTTCATGGTCCCAGGGCCGGACCTCTGCTCCTGGACTACAAAGTCAACCACTCCTCTCCTTTTGCTACAAAACATTTATCTTTACATTTCCAACCCTCATAGTCAGTCCTGACAGCAATTATTCACTACTGTACCACTAGAGTCCTATCCCCATTTCTTTTCATCAGCCCCACCCAGACACCATGACATCGTTTTTGAGATTATACTGAATAAACTTCCTAAAGTATAGACCCAAAAGTTAGTGAACAGATATTCAATCTAAAATCTCTGGTGTTTCTGTGATTTCTTACATGTCTGATCACAGACTAATATTCTTAAAAGGAACAGGCAGGCACTAGACAGTGGTTCCAATGCTACACTCACCACCGTCACCCTGGTTTCTACCCTATGGGAAGCTGTGCCAGGAAATCCATACAACTTTGTGCAATATTTTCCTGGGCCTTTTACTCCACTAACAAGAATAGGTTATAAGCCAAGTTATCTAAGCTCCAAATATTGTTATTAGTTCCCATTGCACCAGTTCCAACTCATGGTGACCTTATGTACAAAAGAACAAAATGGCTGCCTGGTCTTGCACCATCTTCATAAGTGTTGGTATGCTTGAGTCCATTGTTGTGGCCACTGTGTATTTTGAGTGCCTTCCAAGCCAGGGGTTATCTTTTAGAACTATGTTGGCTAATACTCTGCTGTGATTCGTAAGGGTTTTCACTGGCTGCTTTTCAGGAGCAGATAGCTAGGCATTTATTCCTAGTCTGTGTTAGTCTGGAAGATCCACTGAAACTGTCCACTCTGGATGATCTGGCTGGTATTTGAAATACAGGTGAAAAACTGGGATTGTACCAGCACAGTACAACAAACTGAAAGTCAGATGGTGGGAGCCCCAGCAGAGCCCGGATATTACCACTTGTATAGAAGCTATCTGTAGAACAGAGCCATTCTTTGTTTTGTTTTGTTTTGAACTTTTCATTGTGAACTGAGTGATAGTTTACATGGGAGAACATCAGTTTTACACTTATCTTTTCATTGCAATGATTACAATCTCCTCCATGCATCATCATCAACAATATTTGCTTCTATTCCCTCTATGTTTTTTTGTTTTGGGGGGGCAGAGGATGTACACAAAACCACTCAGGAATATATAATCATTTAAACAACCAAAGAGCACATTCAGCAAGCCTACCCCTGGATACCAGCACATAGCCTTTCTCTTTCCATGAGTCTAGAGTCCTCAGCAGTTCTTTGTCTCCATGGCCTCATCTCTACCTCCATCTCTGCATAGGGTCCCACATTCAGCTCATGCTCTTCTCCCTTGATGGTCCTAGGGTCCTCTGTTCCTGGACTGTGAGATTAACTACTCCCCCATTTTTGTTACAAACGTTCTACCTTTACAGTTGTGACAGTTGCAATTAGTCATGATAACAATTATTTACTTTTGAATTATAAGAATCTTATCCCCATCTCCTTTCACCAGAGCCATCTAGATATGATGAAAACTATTCAGTGGGGATTCTACCTTCCCCCACACACTCTGAACCTAAAACTCTCTCTTGAAAACCTGTAAGACAGTTACTTCGTTCCTTTATAGCCTCCCCATTTTAGGTAGCCAATGTTTAAGGTGCCCATCCCTATCTACCCTGTATACAGAAGAAGGGATAGAATTGATTTTAGATGTGAAGACGCCTTCCCTCTCAGTTGGTATGGTATTTTGAGCTACTATATCCATAAAAGTATAGGTCAAGTTCATTAAATTGCAGCAATTTACACTTGTTTCCTTTATCAAAAATCATTTTTCATCCTCTAGAGGAGCTCTGGTAGCGTAGTGGTTACGAATCAGGCTATGAACCTTAAGGTCAGTGGTTCGAAACTACCAGCTGCTCCGCAGGAGAAAGATGAGGCTTTCTACTCCCATAAAGATTTACACCCTCGGAAACCCTGTACAGGGTCGCTATGGGTCGGAACCGACTAGACGGCACTTAACAACTACAGTCAAGTTCCTGGTAGCGTAGTGGTTATGAATCGGGCTGTAAACCACAAGGTCAGCAGTTCTAAACTACCAGCTGTTCCACGGGAGATAGATGAGGCTTTCTGCTCCTGTAAAGATTTACAGCCTTGGAAACCCTGCACAGGGTCGCTATAAGTCGGAACCGACTCCACGGCACATAACAACAACAACAAGTCAAGTTCTAATCAAGCCACCAAAGCTAGGTCAAGTGGATACTATCTGCAAGTTTGGGCATTCTTGTTCATCTCCCTCACTTCATATCAGCTGGACACTTCACTCTCAGCTCTAGCCCTCCGTGGCTATGTAGAGCAGAGTCATTCTTATATCTCTAGGGATAAGTACGACTTAAAGCACCAATAATCTTTTGGCATATCAGATCCTCATTTTCAATGAGGTAAAGAAGGAATATGTTCTCATGCCCTTTATTATAGGATATTGTTTCTTCCACCAATCGAGATGGAAGGGTCACCAAGGACTGACCAAAAAGGCTTAAAAATGTAGCTAATTAAAAATTAAATATTTAAAATCCAGGACTACTCTGGCTTCAGAAACCATTAATTTACACTGAATAGGCCAGGAACTTGAGCTAAGACCTTTACATTAACTAGAATTTGCACCCAATGGCTGCAAACCAGCCAGTTATTCATGCCCATTTGGTGATTCACTACTCATGGGCTTCTGTTCTCAAGAGCTCAAGTGGGAAAGGAATGAATTAAAAAGTAAAATTATACTTGGGGACACAATCATTCCCAGGTCCTTTCCAGAGACTTAGTAACCCTGGATTATAAATGAGCTAGAGTTCTTTCATTGTAAATAGTATGGGAACAGCAAGCTCTTTCAGAATAGATTTGAAGTCCCTAAATTGAAAAATTCACCAAGGTCCAGAAATAGTTTATGATGTTCTCTCCAGCCCTTCTTTGTCCACAGAGAAAACTGATAACACCATTCTATATAAACTACAAGAACTTCAGTCTCAAAGAACCAGACATAGGAATAACCAAAGACCAGATCCAACAAATCTGTATTGGAAGAAGTATAGCCAGAATGCTCCCTGGAAGTCAGGATGGCAAGACTTCATCTCTCATGCTCATGCTCCAGATATTTATCAGAAAGGACTAGAAACACATCACACTTGGTAAAGTGAAGAGTCAGCGGGAAAAAAAGAAGACTCCCCCCGCCCCCCACCCCCCAGTGAGATAGACAGGCACAGTGGCAGCAGCAATGGGTACAGGCCTAACAATTGTGAGGCAACAAAGGCCAGATCAGTGAGGTGAAGATGGTGAGAGTATCGCCCTTTAGGTGAGTGGTGGCAAAACAAATAGGAAAAAAAGAAAAATTATTAAAAGAGAAAAGAGAGATAATTTCCCCCTCAAAATCATCATCGTTGTTGCTGTTAAGTGCTGTCAAGTCAGTTTTGTCTCATAACAACCCTGTACAAGGTTGCTGAGGATCAGCTGGTGAGTTTGAACTGCCAACCTTGTGGTTAACAGTGCTTATCCTACAGGGCCACACATCATTATACTTCTTTGCTTAACAGCATCAAGCCATGTGCCACTGACCTCCTAATTTACTTGTTAAAACAGAACAGATCTCTCTGATCTACTGTTGCTCAGTTTAGTGCTATAATCCTTAACAAAGCTCCTGGATTTCAAAGAATAGCAAGTACTTTCAGCCTCAAGCAGATAACATCAGGTCTATGAAAATGTTGGCAAACTCAGTTAAGGCACGCCAAGGCTTGACGCTTTTGCTCTTCTATGGCCTGCTTCACCTTTTACAGAGAAAGCCTAGGTTCCTGAAAGAACCCAAATTATTTTACTACTGAGAGTATCAACCACAGAGCGGTAATTAAATATACAAGAGTAAACTATCTTGTCTGTAAACCTTCACTCAATTCACAATAAAAAGTTAAAAAGAATAAACGGCTGTGCTTTGTATAATTAAGGAGGAGATAAGCGATCTTTCTTTCATTTGCAGCCAGCCCTCGAAAGATAGCTACCCAACAGAAAAACGAAACAAAAAAAATCAGTGCCAAGTGGATTGTAACTCAGGGCAAACACATGAGTTGAACTGTACTCCATAAGGTTTTCAATGAATGATACTTTTGGAAGTACAGTTGTTAGGCATTTCTTCGGCAGTTCCTCTGTTGTTGTTGTTGTTAGATATTGTCAAGTGTGTTCTACAACACTATATACAACAGAATGAAACAGTGCCAGGTCCTGTGACACTCACAATCATTGCTGTTTGAGGTCGCTGTTGCAGCCACTGCCTGTCCATCTCACTCAGAGTCTGTTTTGTTTGCTGACCCTCTACTTTATCAAGTATGATGTTCTCTAGGGATCTTCCTGATAACATGTCCAAAGTACCTGAAACAGACTTTCATCATCTTCTGTTCTACGTACACTTTCTAGCTGTACTTCTTCCAAGACAGATTTGTTTATTCTTTTGACAGTCCATGGTTCATATTCAATATTCTTTACAACAACATAATTCAAAGGCATCGATTCTTCTCAAGTCTTCCTCATCTTTCATCTGCATACGAGTGATTTAAAACACCATGGCTTGGGTCGGGTGCACCTTATTCCTCAAAGTGACATCTTTGCTTTTTAACACTTTAAAAACATCTTTTACAGGAGAGTTGCCCAATGCAATATGTCCTTTGATTAACTGACTGCTGTTTTCTAGAGTGTTCCTAGTGAATCCAATTAAAATGAAATCCTTGACAACTTCAATCTTCTCTCCATTTATCATTATTACTTATTAAGATAGTTGTGAGAATGTAGTTTTCCTTATGTTGAGGTTTAATACATACTGAACCTACAGTCTTTGATCTTCATCAATAATGATTCTAAGTCCTGTTCACTTCCAGCAAGAAAGGTTGGGTCATTTTGCACGTTGCAGTTTGTTAATAAATCTCCCTCCAATCCTGATGCGACATTATTTTCCATACAGCCCAGCTTCTCAGATTATAGGTTCAACATATAGATTAAATAAGCAGACGAAAGGGATGCATGTTTTTCCTGATTTTAAACCATACAGTATCTTTGTTCTGTTTGAAAGACTGTCTTGGTCTTAGTACAGTTTCCACATGAACATAAGTATTCTGGAATTCCCATTCTTAACTCTATTACCCAAAATTGTTATGATCCACACAGTTAAGAGTTCTTTTTACATAGTCAATAAAGCAGAGATAAATGTCTTTCTAGTAGTCTCTTGCGGCCGAGAGCATTTGACATTAGCAATGATAACCCTCATTCCATGTACTCTTCTGAATCATGCTGGAATTTCTGGCCATTTTACTCTGTCGGTGCATTGCTGCAATCATCCTTGAACTATCTTCAGCAAGATTTTACTTGCATGTGATATTAATGACACTGTTCGATGATTTCTGCATTCCACTGAGTCACCTCTCTTTGGAATGTGTACAAATCTGGATCTCTTTCTGTCCGCTGGCCAGGTAGTGTCTTAACAAATTTCTTGATAAACTAGAGTCATAGACTGAAATATGTCACCAAAAAATATGTGTCATCTTGGCTAGGCCATGATTCTCAGTGGCTAAGCAGTAATGGAATAATATAAATGTGGCAGTTCCGTGATGATCCCGCATGATAGGATCTGATGCGACAAATCAAAGATTAAGGGTGGGCTGCAATACCCTCATTCCCATCATAACCCTGATCCAGTGTCAGGGAGTTTTTCCCCGGGTTTTTGCCTGCAACACCTTCTATCTTACAAAAGATGAAAGAAAAAAGAAATGAGCAGAGAAGGAGAGATCAACTACCACCAAAAAAAAGAGAGCCAGGAGCTCAGTGCCTCCTTTGGACCTGAGGTCACTGCAAGGTGAAGCTCCAGGCTCCAAGAAAAGATTGATGCTAAAACATATGGTTATCTCCAAGGAATGTTGGGCCTACAGATGCTGAATGTGTTTGTTAAAGCCACTCACTTGTGGTATTTCTGTTACAGAAGCACTAGATAACTATGACAACTAGTGAGTGCTTCCACTGTTGCATCCATTTGCTGAAACACTTCCATTGGTATTCTGTCAATTCCTGGAGCTTTGCTTTCTGCCAGTGCCTTCAGTACACCTTGGACTACTTCTTCCAATACCACTGGCTTTGACCATACACTACCTCTTGAAACAGCTGAACATCAATCACTTCTTTTTGGTATAGTAATTGTATATATTCCTTCTATATTATTATTATTATTATTATTTTGTGTGTGTGTGTGTATGTGTGTGTGTGTGTGGAACATTTATTTATTTTCTCCACGAAACACTCAAAGCTGAGATCAGTGGAAAATACTTTTAATCAAAGAATTGTACACTTTCTTCCCACAAGCCTGCTTTGTAATAGGAAGTGACATTGCGATCCATTTCACTACACGTAAAACATTACAAAGTATTTACAAGGAAATATTAAAGATAACTCAAACACAAAAGCCAAGATGGGGTGAGATAAGTGGGGGTCTTAGATATTTCTACTACAGTGCCCACAGCACACAAGAAGAAAGTCAAAACAAGTAACTCACTTCCCTGATCACATTTCAAATGATTTGGAGAAGGGAAAGAAATAGGATGAAAATGGTGTGAAAGGGAATGGATGTCAGCAGCACTGTTTTAATAGTAATCTATTTTAAATGAAACATCCTCTCTTACATGCATTAAATTCTGACCAACACTTAGCTTTAGGATATTCCTGCACTGGAATTAGAAACTACCCTGACAGTGGAAGTAGCTCGTTCACCTAGGTACTCTTAATGAGAGCCTCTTTCTCTATGAACCATTGATATGAGCTGATGCCTGTTCTGGATCAAAAGCTGTAGCCCTTCCATCTCTTTCATGAATGCTTCATATACATCATCCTTAGTTAGTACTGAAACAGGAACAGAGGGACCCAATTTGGGGTGCTTTGGCAAGAGGCACAGCAGAATCATCCTCTGACTTCCTTTGGGGGATGGCAGCAGCCCCTTTATTCTCCCGACATACTCAGTGCAGTGGGCACAAATCGAGTCATCTCCGCTTTGGGATTAGGGATCTGTGGCTTGGCACTGATGGTTGCTGTGGCTTTCTTCTCAATGGTGGCTGCTCTTGTATCATCCGCCTTGCGTCGCTGAATCAAGTTGGGTGGGGCAATTAAAACCCTAGCCGTTTGTCAAGGGAGCCAGTGGGAAAAACCCAGGTGGGCCAAGTCCAAGTGGAGGCACGAAAGGTGGGTGCATCATGCCAAAATGAGGTGGAGGGATACCTGGAGGTTGCAGGGAGAGGTAGCCTTGGAGGAGGTCTCTGAGGAGGAGGGCCAGGAGGCAGACCTGGAGGAGGGCCTGGAGGGGGACCTGGGGGTCGGCCTGGACGTGGTCCTGGAGGTGAAAGTTGGGGTAAAGACCCTCAGAGTCCTGGCATTCCAGGTGGCCTCAGAAATGGAGGAGCTCCTGTTGGTGGTGTAGGTGGCCTTAAAGGTGGAGCAGGTGGTGGTCCAAGGGGTGGTGGTCCTGACACCTATATCTGAGAAGGAAGAACAGACTGTGGAGGAGCCTGCTGCTATAAAGAACCACTAGATGTGCCATCAGAAAGTGATTCCTCTTTATGTTGCTTTTGTGATTGTTTTTCTGCTTCAAAATCATCCTCATCATTTTCTTCTGAAAATTCCTCTACTTCTCGTCCCTCCTCAGGGATTTCCTGGTTTGCCATTTGGAGCATCATGGCTTGAAGAGGAGTCAGCTCCTTCATGTTCTTCTTTTCTTTCCTTGATTTTCCAGACATATCTGCAAATCCCACCCTCAGACCAGACTTCGTTCTTCATTGTTGCCTCTCATTACCATCACGGTGCACGAAGTCATCCCCCTCGCTCTCTCCATCTGATTTGCCAGTGTCGCCGTCATCATGCTTATCTTGATCCATGTCCTCAGGATAGCCATCATCTTCACTGGTGCTAGAGACATCATCATGGTGACCTCGATGAGCAAGTTCAGTGTAGTTTCAACATATCTTCATCTTGCCTACGAGGGGGAAGATCTAGGGCCAAGCCCACTTTAAGGCCATACATCTGTAAGACTTGAGGAGGAGGTAGACCATGGAGAGGACCAGGAGGCTTTCTACCAGGAGGCAAACGTGGAACACCATGTCCAAGAAGAGGAAGTATAGAAACTGCCCCAGTTAGTGGTCCATAGGCTGAAGTCTTCTTAAGGATGGAGGGTAGCTGAGCACCAGGAAGTGGAATGTCCTGGATCAAAATGTTGGAAGGAGCATATGGCATATCTGGAAAAGGAATACTCTCAACTTTCACATGCTGAACATTCTTAATAGCATCAAAATAACGGCTAAGTTGAGCCCTCTTCTGTTCATATTCTACTTCGAGCTTTCTAAAGTCTTTGTAAATCTCTGGATTCTCTTTTCCTAGAGTCATAGAATACATTCAAAGGTTTCACGTACTTTTTCCGCTGGTCTTTCAGAACCTATTCACTTAACTGTGGCTGTTGCACTGATTAAACTCCATTTCATCTAATTTCTCCAATGTCACGAATAATCTTTAAAGATGGGATCCTTCATCTTTAAAACGGCAGCTCGTACCATCATACATTTTTTTTTACGGATAGAAATTATTGATTTTTTTATTTCTCTGGTATTTATTTGAAGCGCATACTTTATGTATGCATTTAGAAATCACATATTTAAAAATTCATTAAAAATATGTGGCACATATAAGTTTTCTATTTGGGCACATATAATTAACAGCAGCTATTCAACAGACCATTTTCTTTTTGTTTTAAGAAAAAAGAAAACAAAATTGCAACTTCATAGAAGCATTTTTTAAAAAAATATATTTAAAACAGATTATTTTCAAATAGGTATTACATGTAAATTATTTAGTAATTTACCTAGGTAAACAAATACCATGGCTTGTTTGGGAAGTAACATTACAATAGTATCTAAATGTACAAGTTTATATATACTTTTTTTTATTATATGTTTTTAATAATAAACATTGCTTTATGGTTAGCTTCATTTCATCCCCTCGTCATTTTGTTTTTGTTTTGTTTTTTTTTTGGGGGGGGGGCAGGATATACAGAAACACACTCAGGCATATACAATAACTTAAACAACCAGAGGGTACATTCTGCAAGCCTGCCTCCTGGCTGCCAGCACCCAGTCCCTCTCTTCCCATGAGTCCAGAGTCCTCAGCTGCCCCCTCTCTCCATGTCCTCATCTCTGTCTCATTTCTGGTGTCTCTGCTTCTCTGGATAGGGTCCTGCATTCCACTTGTGCTCTTCTCCCTTGATGGTCCTAGGGTCCTCTGTTTCTGGATTGTAAGATTAATTACTCTCCTGTTGTTGTTGTAAAATTTCTACCTTTACAAGTTGTGACAGTAGCAATTAGTCACGACAACAATTACTCACTATTGAATCCTAAGAGTCTTACCCCATCATCTTTTTACCAGCCCCGTCTAGACAAGATGAAAGCTATTCAGTGGGGTCTCTACCTTCCTCCGCACATTCTTAAGCTAGACTCCTCTTGAAAACTTGTAAAGGCCAGCACACTGCTGGCCTTTATCGCCCCCTCATT
This sequence comes from Chrysochloris asiatica, assembly GCF_000296735.1. NCBI lineage: Eukaryota > Metazoa > Chordata > Mammalia > Afrosoricida > Chrysochloridae > Chrysochloris > Chrysochloris asiatica. The sequence continues at coordinate 5,580,758 of NW_006408631.1, forward strand.
TTAAGTAGCCAATGTCTAAGTTGCCCATCCCGATCTACCCTGCGTACAGACGGGATAGGATTGATTCTTGATGTGAAGCCTCCTTCCCTTCTCAGTTGGTATTTTGAGCTACTACATCCAAAAGTATAGGTCAAGTTCATCAAATTGTAGCAATTTACACTTGTTTCCTGTATCAAAAAACTGTTTGTTTTTTATCTTCCTCTCATTGAGTTCTGATTATCAAGCTATTGAAGCTAGGTCAAATGGGTACTATCTGCAAGTTTGGGCATTCTTGTGTGTATCTCCTCTCACTTCATATCAGCTGGATGCTTCACTCTCAGCTCTAGGCCTCCATGGCTACATACACTGTTTTCTGTTCTTTTTTAATTCTCTTTTCCAGGCTTCCTTTAGGGTCTGGTCTGTAGGGTTCATAACTTTTCCAGTAATGTGGATGATGTCCGTCTCATGATGTCAATCTGTATGGTTTACTTGTTAAAAAACGAACAAAACAAAACACTTCTGCTGAGCTTCGGGTATTGCAAGGAGGGAGTGTGGACAATTCATAGTTTCTTTTGTTTCATAGGGGCCTTCACCCCTGCCTCTCGGCCTTCACCCCTGCCCTAGCCACCACTATCTTGAAACCGCCTCCTTCTATATGCTTTTGATGCATCTTGAATCATTCACTATTTGTACAGAGAAATTTTCACTATTGGAAACAATGCTTGAATTTTTCTTCCAGCTTGAGAAATGCCATGCATTCCCATTTCATTCTGCAACTCCGGGTCTTTGAACATTTCACTTTAATACTTGGTCTTCTGGCACCTCTGGGTGAACTGAAATCTTCAATGTCTTGGCTGTCACTGAATGTCTTGACCTTTTACATTATTCAGGGACTCCAATGTCTAGTTTCTTTACTGTTGGTGTTTCTAACTGGTCCTTAATTTATTTCTCAAACTATCATTGTATCAGATGCTTCATGCACCAGGCTTTGAGGAAAGGTCTTTCCATACACTGAAATCTTATTAAACAACCTTGAGAAAAAGATATTACAAATACTGTTTTAGAAATAAACAATGGAGAGACAGTTATGTAGTTACTTCTAGTAAGATGCCAAGCTTTTTGTACCAATAAAGCCTGAGCTTTCAACCATCACGGCATACTTCTTTCTCAAACATCTTAGTTTTGGGAGTTGTGATCTGTAACTACTCTTCCCTAAACAGAGTTCGTCCTCCTGGATACCCCCAAAACCACATCTTTAATTGGGGTCCCAGCATCTGCTGCAGTGAAAACCAAACCAACTGCTGGGCCCTGGTAATAAAATGTGTTGATTCGTTCTGACATTTCTCCCACCAAACAAATTCCTTCCTTTCATTTGTGGCTCTTGGTAGCATGCAATCCCCAGGGACTACTAAACCTGGGCCCAAATCCATTCATTCAGTCTTCCAGATAAGCCAGAAAACTGGTTCTCATTTATCTATCAGCAGTTAAAGGGAAATAAAAGAGTTTCCATGAAAAGCTAATGACACAGAAGTAGACAGGCTAAAAAGAAAATCCATTTTAAGGGGAAAGGGCAACACTATAAATTTATTTAGTGAAAGATTAAGAGTTTTAAGATGCTAATAATAAAATACTAAGGAGCAGATTAGAATAATAACAGTAGTTAACAGTTGAGAAAATTGGGAATGTAAGTAAGGTTAATGCATGATTTTAGTTTTAACTGTTTAGTTTTAAACATAACATTTAATTTTTACATAAGGAGAATGGATTTGTATTACTTCTGTTAGACAAAGAAATTATTTTAAAGAACTTAAACAGCTTCAAGATTAAATTTTAAATAGAAAAATTAGAAACAAACTAATGATTAACACTAAGGGAGTCCTGGTGTGACACTGCTAACCACAACATTGTCAGTTCAAACCCACCAACTGTTCCTGGAAAACCATAGACATGGTCATTAGGAGTCAGAATCAACCTGATGGCATTTAACAACAATGACTAATGACAATTGGTTAAAAGAACTAAAC
>NW_006408631.1:5584302-5585671 GCF_000296735.1 Chrysochloris asiatica
GACCTCCGCTCCTAGACTGGAAAGTCAATCACTCCCCTCCTTTTGCTACAAAACGTCTACCTTTATATTTCCAACACTCACAATCAGTCCTGATAACAATTATTCACTATTGTATCATAAGAGACCCATCCGCAGCTCCTTTCATCAGCCCCACCCAGACAGACTGGACACTACTCAGTGGAGACTCTACCTTTCTCCACGCCCTCTGGATCTAGGCCCCCTCTCGAAAGCTTGTAAGCCAGTCACTTCTTGCCTTTGTAGCCCTCCAGGTCCACTCTTGAATCCGGCATGAACATCTAGCAGTTACCTGTACTGTTGCAACTATTTTGAATTCTATTCAGTAGAATTTTACCTGCAAGTGGGTATAAATATGAATCTCTTGCTATCAATTGCTATCAGCTGTCTTCCAAATTTCTTGGCACGAATGAGAGAGTGCCTCCAGTGGCTCATCATTTTGTTGAAAGATTTCTATTTGTATTCCATCAATTCCTGAAGTCTTGCACTTCACCAATGCGTTCAATGCAGCTTCAACTTCTTCCCTCAGTTCCATCGATTCTTAATCATATGCCACCTCTTGAAATAATTAAACATTGACCATTGGTACAGTGACTCTGTATACCTTCCATCTTCTTTTGATGCTTTCTGTGCAATTTAACATGTGATATAGAACCCTTCAATATTGCAAGTCAAGGCTTGACTTTTTTCTTTAGTTCTTTCAGCTTGAAAAATGCTGAGAATGTTCTTCCGTTTTGGTTTTCTAACTCCAGGTCTTTGGACATTTCATTATAATACTAGACTGTGGAATGACATCAAGAACATCATGCAGGAAGAAAGCAAAATGTCATTAAGAAGACAAGAGAAAAGGAAAAAAACACAAAATAGATGTCAGAAGAGTCTGCAAAACTTCCTTTCCAATGTAGAGATGCTATGGTAAAAGAGCTGAACCAAAAATTTCAAAGGACAGCTTGAGAAGACAAAGTCAAGTATTATAATGAAATGTGTAAAGACCTGGAATTAGGAAACTTTAAGGGACGAAAACACTCAGCATTTCTCAAGCTGAAAGAACTGAATAAAAAATTCAAGCCTCAATTTACGATATTGAAGCATTCTGTAGAAAAAAATCTTCAGTGATACAGAAAGTAAGATGGAGGAGGGAAAAAACAAGATGACAGAGAAGGTGGATGTGCAGTGAGGAGCTCTGTCAGCAACAACACAGAACCGGACCAAGCAGACTCAGGGGATGGTGCCAGAACTCTGAACCACATATAAAGGAATATTTAGAAGGGTGGCAGGCTTGCAGCTAGGGGAATTTGTAGCAGAAGCAAGAAGTCCATTGCTTTCTAATTCAAGATGCTCAGCTGTTCCCGGA
>NW_006408631.1:5586961-5589270 GCF_000296735.1 Chrysochloris asiatica
GACCAACAGTGGCATCTTGAAAGTTCTCAGGAAGAAGAATGAAAACGGAAGCCCATCTCCTGATCACATCTACCTGGAGGCAATCAGAAATCATAAACAATACTAAGATACACACCCATCAAAGTGTTAAGTCCACAGATAGCTCCTGAATATACCCAAAAAACTGAAACAGATGATGTATGCTTTATCAACATACATCCAGAAGCAAGATAAAGTTACTGAGGCAAATGAGCTGGAAGTAGAGCTACACTCCATACTGGAAGATGGGCAGGCTTTGGAAATGCCTGAAAAGGAATGCAGAAAAAAAATTATTACAAAATGTATCAAGTCACTATACAATAGAGTTGAGAAATATAAGGAAGAAGTCAGTAAAGCACTACAGGAACAATCAAATAAGATAGGTACAGCATTGGAAACAATTCAAAACCTACAGAAAGAGGTCTAAATGATTCATAATAGAATATCAGAAATGGACAATACACTAAAAGGGCAAAGGAGTACAAGTGAAGAGATGGAAGTCATAACTAGTGAGCTAGAAGATAAATCTCTCAACACTACTTAGAAGAGCAAACAATAAAAAAGGATAAAAAAATCTGAAGAAGGCCTAAGATTCATGTTGGACAACATGAAGAGGAATAACAAGCATTTTCAGCATTCCGGAACAGGAAGAATCACACAAATCCACAGAGGAGATAGTTAAAGAGCTTCTGGAAGAAATTTTTCCTAACATCCTGAAAAGCAAAAAGATAAGCATTCAAAAGTTCAATGAGTCCCAGGAAGGATAGACCCTAAAAGATAATCATCAAGACATATAATAATCAAGCTCTCCAAAATCAAAGATAAGGATAGAATCCTTAAGCACCTAAGGAAAAGAGAAGTGTAACATAAAAAGGCAAGCAAATCATATTAAGCGCATTATCTCTCAACAGAAACTATGCAGGCAAGAAGGCAATGGGGAGACATATATAAAACCCTGAAAGAAAAAAACTGCTACCCAAGAATTCTCTACCCGGCAAAGTTGTCAATCAAATATGAGGGTGCAATCAAAACATTCCAGGATAAAAAGAAGCTAAGAGATTTTGCCAAAGCCAACCCTGCTATGAAAAACATCCTAAAGGGAGTTCTGTGGACTGAGAACCAACAAGAACAGACAACAACCAGAGAATAATGTACGTGGCAGCCGCATCCTGAACTCAATCAACAAATGGAAGAGTCAAGAACAGAATAAAATTATAAGAACAGAGGATCTGGGAAGTCAGTCTATGATCAAAAAAATTACAATGTTAAAGAAGGTAAACACAGAAGAACAGAGATCCAGGTGGTGGGAAGGTCAGGTAGATTACAGGATAAAACAGACTGTATTTAATGGAGGTAAGAGTTAATGGAATATAAGGTAACCACAACAGTGGGGTTGGGGTTGGGGGTTTAGTTTGGGTGTTGGGGAGGGCAATACAGGAAGGGGGAGGAGGTAGAAGAACAAGACAGATACGGGAACACTGAGACAGGTTTGCATGGCCTAAGTGGGACAGAAATAAAAGTGATGCATGCTTAACCTTGGAACAACAGGGCTCTGTGATACAGGGATCTAGACATAGCTTGAAGAGGGGGAATAATACTAAAATTCTTGGCCATCTTATGAATATTGGTTTCCCTTGCCTACCATTGTAAAATAGACAATTGAGTGGGATAGAAAGGAATGTTGGGAAAGGTGATTAGAGAAAACTTGTAAGCCCGTTTCAGCCTGTAACTGATTGGAATACCTAAAAGGGGTTCTAGAACTTGCCCAGTGAAATAGACCTCTTGCAAAGCCTTTGCAGAGTACAGGACCTTAGGTGGAATCCTGAGGCCCGGCCAGCACCTTATGAGGTGGGACATTCCCAATAGCAAGGACAAGCAGACCAGCTTGGAACAGCTAGAGTGACAGAAGATACATCTTCAATGAAATATCATCAGGAAAAACCCAAAACAAAAATGTCAGCAGGACTGGCTACTACAAGAATAAGCAAGTTGTTCACCAGGAAGCCATCAAGGCAAGCAATCAAGTTCCTTCAGAACAAATTCCCCTCTAAAACTGAAAACCAAAGGGAACACACAAACAAGCATGTAAGCTTGCTGGTGACCACATTGGTCTACTGGTGAGTGGAAGAGGGGGAAAGGCAGCAATAAAGAATTGGGCTGAGTTCAACCACAGTCCATTGACTCCTGTTGACCTGGAGATGAGAGAGAGAAGAGTAAGGGCTGGTTAGTCAAAGTGTGGTGAGATCTGAGATCACCTGAGCCCATGAACAAGGACATAGCCACAGAGGGCC
>NW_006408631.1:5590195-5593013 GCF_000296735.1 Chrysochloris asiatica
CTGCTAACCTCAAGGTCAGCAACTCGAAACTACCAGCAGTTCCGTGGGAGAAAGATGAGGCTTTCTGCTCCTGAAACCCTGTGCAGAGTCACTGTGAGTTGGAACTAAGTCCCCGGTACTTAACAACAACCTATGATTTGTTGAATTTAAAACTGATGATCTGCCATGTAAACTTTCACTCAATCCACAATAAAAAACCTTATTGGAAAAAAAAAAAAAAAAAAGAAGGTGGAGGAATACACAGAGTGCCTATACTAAAAGTAGTGGTTGAGTTTCAACCATTTCAAGAGGTAGCATATGATCAAGAGCCAATGGTATTGAAAGAAGAGGTCCAACGTGCACAAAAGGCATTGGCAAAGAACAAGGCTCTGGGAACTGATGGATTACAATACAAACTGCAATCTTTCAACAAACTGATACGGCACTGGAGGCACTCTCTCATCTATGCCAAGAAACTTGAAAGATAGCTATCTGGCCAACTGATTGGAAGAGACCCATATTTGTACCCATTCCAAGGAGAGGTGAAATACATCGGACAATATCATGAAATATCGCATGAAAGTAAAATTTTTCTGAAGATAGTTTAAAAATGGCTGCATTGATACGGAACTGTCAGAGGTTCAAGCCGGATTCAGATGAGGACATGTAATGAGAGATATCACTGCTATCATCAGAAAGATCTAAGTTGAAAGCAGAGAACGCCAGAAAGACTTTATTTACTATGTAAAGGCTTTCGATTATGTGGATCCTGACAAACTATGGACCATATTGCAGAGTGTGAGTATTTTGGAACACTTAATTGTGCTCATGAGGAACCTGTACATAGACGAAGAGGTTGTTGTTCAAACGGAGTAAGGGAACATTGAAAAGTTTAAAATAAGAAAAGGTATGCTCCAGTGATGTATTGTTTCACCATACTTATTTAATCTGTATGCTGAGCAAAAATAATCTATGAAGTTGGACTGTATGAAGAAGAATGTTGCATCAGGATTGGAGGAAGACTCATTAACAACCTGTGATATGCAGGTGGTGCAACCTACCTTGCTGAACATGAAGATGACTTTGAAGACCACAGGCTTCAGTATGTGTTGTTATACCTTGATGTAAAGAAAACAAAACTCCTCACACTGGAGCAATAAATAACATCATGATAAATGGAGAAAAGATTGAAGTTGTCAAATATTTCATTTTGCTGGTTCTCCACTATCAATACTCACGGAAGCAGCAGTCAAGAAATCAAATGATGTATCAATCCAGCAAATTTGCTGCACGAGACCTCTTTAAAGTGTTTAAGAGTAAATATGTCAGTTTGATGACTAAGGTGCATCTGACCCAAGCCATGGTATTTTAAATAACTTCATATGCACATGAAAGCTGAACAGTGAATAAGGACGATCATAGAAGAATTGACACATTTGAATTATGGTGTTGGAGAATATTAAAAATACCCTTGACTGCTAGAAGAAACAACAAATCTGTGTTGGAAGAAGTACAACCAGAAGGCTCCTTAGAAGCCAAGATGGCAAGACTTTGTCTCTCATATTTCAGACATAGTATCAGATGGAATCAGTCCCTGCAGAGGGTTTCATACTAGGTAAACTGGAAGGTCAGTTAAAAAGAGGAAGACCCACAATGAGATAGCAGCAGCAACAGGCTCAAGCTTAACAACAATGAGGATGGCACAGAAGGGGACGGTGTCTTGTTATGTTAATCATAAAGTAGCTATGACTAGGAATCCACTCTACAGCCCATAACAACTGGACTGTGGCTTCTCAAGCTGTCCTTTCAAATTTTCTGTTCAGCTACTTTACCTCCCCATTTCTTCCACTGACTTTAGCATTTGTATAATGAAGAGCAAGTTTCGGAGTCTCTTCTGACATCAATTTTGGTCTTTTCTTTCTTTCCTGTCATTTTAATGATTTTTCGCTTTCTTTCTGCATGATGTTCTTGATGTCACCCCAAAACTTTTCTAGTCTTTGGTCATTAGTGTCTAATGGTATCAAATCTGTTTTTGAGGTGGTCTCTAAATTCAGGTGGGATTTGTTCAAGGCATATTTTGGCTCTGGTGGACTTGTTTTAATTTTCTTCAACTTCAGCCTGAACTTGCATATGAACAATTTAATGGTCTGTCCACAGTCTGCCCCAGACCTTGTTTTGGCTGATGATATGGAGTTTTTCCACTATCTCTCCCCACAGATGTAATCAAATTGATTCTTGTGTATTTCATCTGTTGAGGTTGGTGTGTACAGCCATCTTTTAAAAAAAGTATTTGCAATGAAGAAGTCATTGGTCTTGCAACATTCTATCATGCAATCTCCAGCATTATTTCTATCATCAAGGCCACATTTTCCAAATACTGACCCTCCATCCTTCTTTCCAACTTTTGCATTCCAATCTCCAATAATCAGTACATCTTGATTACATTATTGATCAATTTCATAGTCAAGAAGTTCGTAGAATTTTTCAATTTCTTCATCATTGGCTTTAAAGGTTTGTGCATAAATTTGATTAACAGTGATATTAACTGGTCTTCCTAGTGTTGTGGTGTTTCACGTGCCTTCAAGTTGGTTCTAACTCATTGTGACCCTGCATAGGACTTCTGAGACTTTATATTTTCCTAGAAACAGAAAGCCTCAGCATACATCTGCCAGTCTTCTTTGTAGGCGTACGGATATTATCCTATCACAGACGACACTGTACTTTAAGACAGATCACAAACTGTTCTTTGTGACAATGAACATTCCTTTGCAATGTGTTGTTCCTGGCATAGTAAATCTTAAGACTATCAAATTCAAAATGGCCAATACCAGACCATTTC
>NW_006408631.1:5593938-5598025 GCF_000296735.1 Chrysochloris asiatica
CAGGATATATATATAAAATACTAATGAATGTTTGTTTAAATGAAAAACGTCATGAACACATTTTTGAAATAGGTCTAGAAATGTCCATTACCATTTGTCAATAGTAATTGGGAGTGAAGAGGACCTAGTAAAGGTGGGAAAGTAGCTAAACTACTAAGATGTTTCTCTCTTCCAAGAATTGAAACGGGTAGCTAAATATTGAGGCATTCTAGTTGCACAGTGGTTAAGCACTTGGCCGCTAAATGAAAAGTTGGCAGTTCAAACCCACTAGCCATTCCAAGGCAGTCTGCGTCTGTAAAGATTTACAGCCTTGGAAACCCTATGGGGCCAATCTACCCTGTCCTATACAGTTGCTATGAGTCTGAATCAACTTGATGTCAACAGGTTTGTTATATATGGAAGCTAGAATAATAACAAAAAGTGGAACAGGGCCATGTTAGGTAATACCAAGTCTAAATTACAAGAAATCAGAAACTGACTCTACAGGAGTTTTCAGGAGAAAAGACAGGCAGAGTAGAACAGGAAAATAAGCCAAGTTAGGAGGCACAGTGAAGAGAGCCAAGAGACAGAGTCGCTGAGGCACTTTACTGGCCAAATACCTGAAGAAATACTGTTCCTGTTCTTCCAGCGCCCCAGGAATATATATCCAACACTTGCGGGAAATTGAGAGGCTCTGTTCCAGGTACTCTTAGACATTAATTAAAATATGTTGTAGTTGTTAAGTGCTGTCAAGTCGATTCTGACCCACAGAGACCCTGCATAGGGTTTTCAAGGAGCAGCTGGTGAGCTTGAGCCACTGACCTTGCAGTTCAAACAACTTTGCAGTCTGGCGCATTAACCCACAGCACCAGCTGCTTCAAACATAAAATGAAAAAATTGTCCTTTCCCTTCGTGGTGCTATCCCAAGGACTACTTAAACTGTACGTTATATGGAGCTGCTACAACAGAAACACCACAAGTGGATGGTTTTAATAAACAGAAATTTATTCTCTTACAGTTTAAAAGGCCATTAGTCCAATTTCAAGGAGCTCTGGTAGTGTAGTGGTTACAAATTGGGCTGCAAACCGCAAGTTCAGCAGTTTGAAACTACCAGCTGTTCCATAGGAGAAAGATGAGGCTTTCTGCTCCCGTAAAGATTTACAGCTTCAGAAACCCTGTACAGGGTCACTATAAGTCAGAACCGACTCCACGGCATATAACCACCAAGTTCAATTTCAGAGCACTTACTCTAGGGGAACGCTTTGGGGAAAAGTTTTTGTTTCCTTGCAGCATCTGTTAGCCCAGCATTCACTGAAGATTTCTTTGTGTCTTGAAATCAAACTTCCCCTGGATCTAGGAAGCTTCACACTACAGAGACCCCCATGTCCAAAGGATACACTCCACTAATGGTTCAACTTTCTTGTTGGTAATTGGTTCCCCTCCACTCTGCTTGCCTGTGTAATCTGTTCTATATCTCAAAAGAGATGGACACAAGATACAACCTAATCCTGTAGATTGCATTGTTGTTGTTGTTGCTGTTAAGTGGCGTTGAATCCATTTCAACTAGAGCAACCCTGTATAGGGTTTCAGAGGAGCAGCTGGTGGGTCTGAACTGATGACCTTGTAGTTCACAGTCCAGTGCTGATCCTATAGCACCACATCAGGAGTCCACAGATTGCCTTAGGCTGCATTAACATCATAGAAGTGGGTATTTACAACACACACAAGATAATTACATCAGACTAGGGCTGATCACATCAGATCACATCCTGGAGAAGTGATTACATTACATTAGATCTCATCATGGGGGATTACTATGCCTTTACAGCCAAACCACTGAGAATCCAGGCCCAGCCAAGTTGACACAAAGCCCTAACTATCATATGAACTAACCTAATACAGTCTATGCGCACAATGGGTCCTCTGCAAATATCTGGTCAATAATTTAACTGCATATAAACAGATGAACACTCTGAGATCCAGAGCTACAGCTATAATGCAACTCAGGCACTGCCTTGCCTGCTCATACAGAGACCTTGAACCCATGTGGATGCGAGGGGTTTCCTATTGCTTAGCTTAGCAGACAACAACCTACTGCTTTGCATGCATGCCACTAACAGCAGCAGGGTCCTACCACACAAAGTGGGCACTGTTCCATTTTGGCTTTGCAGTTGGAAAAGTAGTAGAGTTTATCTCAACTATATCAAAGGGAAAGATAATCTACAATTTTCTTTCAATGTTAACAGTACTTATACAGATACTGTCCACAGACTTTACACTCTTTTTATTTCCTCACATACCAGAAATACTGATAATCCATGCCCCAATAACCCTAAGACTAAGCATCTAGAAAATCGACAGGTTGCATATACCTTAGAGTCCTGATGTGGCACTGCAGGATAATGTGCTGGACCACAGGTTGGTTTGAACCACAAGGTGGGTGGTTCAAACTCACTAGTCACTCCTCAGAAACCCTATACAGGGTCACTGTGAGTTGGAACTGACTCGAAGGCACTTAACAACAACAAAAATATATATCTTGAATAAATAAACAAAATTCAGTAACACATTTTTAAAGATTAATTCCATATTTAAAGACTAAATGGCAGTTTTGATGGTGATGATAGTCTCCAACCATCATGGTAACCGACCACTGGGTAGATGTGGCCTTGAGAATCAATCTCATCACCATACTGAGAGAGACCATACAAAAGGTTAGCCTAAACTCAGGAGGGCAAACAGATGAATCTGATGGATGAACGGGTTAACAAGTTCTTTACTACAGAACATTTCCCTACAGTTATTCAGAACTCCCTGAAGTAACTGAGCCTCTGCTCCTTTAACCTCACTACACGCTGTTCCTACAGATCACACTGTTCTAGAAAACAAATCTTCTACCTCCCCAAAAGAAGTATTTGGCTGAAATGAGGCGGTAATTTAATTTTATTTCATAGTATACAAATGCCTCCAATGGGCTGACAGTACGAAACGAAGAAGAAACCAAGCTCCTCAATATACCAAAGCATTTACTGAATCCAGGACATATGTAAACGACTATCAAATATTTCTTTGTCTTATAAAATTAATTTTTTTATTAAGTCTCCAAATTACTCCTAAATGGGAAACTTCCTGTTTTCACCGCTGAATATTTCTGTTGTTATTTCCCACTAAACCTGAGTGGAAACTAAGGTTTCTATATCATTCATTCATTCATTTGTAAATTCATCAAATATTTCTTGCATGCCTAGTGTGACTCAGGCACTGATGCATGTATTAGGGATATAGCAAGGAATAAAATGGACAAAAACCTCTACCTTCATGTACGTTTTATTCTATGGAAACTAGACAAACAACTGACACACACACAAAAAAGTGAACCACACTTTTTTTAGTGGTGCCCTAGGATAAGCACTTGGGTTTGAAGCGCAAGGTTGGTGGTTCAAACCCACCAACTGTTCCTTGGAAACTTTATACAGGGTCGCTATGAGTAGGAACTGACTCCAGGGCACTTAACAACAACAACAGGAGCAATACAGAGATGAGCACAGGAGCTGAATTCAGAAAGACAGCCAGGGCTAGATCACACAGCCTCACTGACTTTGCCTTTATTCTGGGTGGAGGTCAGAAGCCATTTGAGGGTTAAGCACACAGAGAAGTCAAAATTGTATTTTATCAAAATCTCTGTAGAGAAGAGACTACAGGGGGCACAAGTAAATACAGGGATTGAAATGAGACACAGGTAAATACAGGGATTTACCTCCCCACAGCAGAGCATCCTGTCTACCACAGGTAACCCTGCTGGTATTTGAAACACCAGTGACATAGTTTCCAGCATCACAGCCAACATGCAAGCCACTACAGTATGACAAACACACAGATAAGACAGGTTTCGGCAGATGTTCCAGACTGATACAGAATACGAAGAACCTGGTGATCTACTTCTAAATAACTTGGCCAGCAAAACCTTTTGAATAGGAGAACATTGTCTGATAGAATGATGAAACCCTAAGTTTGAAGGCACACAAAGTAGGGCTGGGGAAGAGCTGTTTCCTCAGAGCAGAGTCCGCCTTAATGAGGTAAAGCTACCAGGACCTTCCACAGGCTCATG
>NW_006408631.1:5601310-5618338 GCF_000296735.1 Chrysochloris asiatica
GTAGGAAGCATCAAAAGAAGATGGAAGGAATACACACAATCACTGAACCAAAAATAATTTCTCAACATTCAACCATTTCAAGAGGTAGCACATGATCAGGAACCAACCGATGGCATCGAAGAAAAATGTCTAAGTTGCACTGAAGGCACTTGTAAACAACAAGGCTCCAAGAATTGATGGAATGCCAACTGAGATGTTTTAAAAAAAAAAATATTACACTAGAAGTGCTCACTCATCTATACCAAAAAGTCTGGAAGACAGTTACTTGACCAACCAAATGGGAAAGAGATCCATATTTGTGCCTATTCTAAAGAAAAATGATCCAACAGAAGACAAAAATTATCAAATAATATCATTAATATCACATGCAAGTAAAATTCTGCTGAAGGTAACTCTTCAACAGTTGTAGCAGTACACTGACGGAGAAGCTGCCAGAAATTCAAACTGGATTTAGGAGAGGACATGGAATGAGGAATATCATTGTTGATGCCAGAAGCTTGTTGGCTGCAAGTAGAGAATAGTAAAAAAAAAATGTTTATCTGTGTCTTATTGACTCTGAATAGGCATGTGACTGTGTGGATCATAACAATTTTGGATAATATTGTGAAGAATGGGTATTTCAGAATACTTCATTGTACTCAGATGGAACTTAAAGCAGTCATTTGCACAGAAAGAGGAGACACTGTATGGTTTAAAGTCACAAAAGGTATGTGTCAAGGTTGTATCCTTTCACCATACTTAATCTGTATACTGATCAAATACTCCATGAAAGTGGACTATTTATAAATGGCAACAAGGCATCAGGATTAGAGCAAGACTCATTAACAACCCTGAATATGCTGATGACACAAATTTGCTTGCTTAGAAGCCAAGAAGACTTGAAACACTTACTGATGAAGATCAAAGAATACAACCTTCAGTATGAATTTACAATTCAGCACCAAAAAAATAAAAATCTTCACAAATGGACCAATAAACATCAAGATTGTTGTTGTTGTTAAGTACCGTGGAGTCAGCTCCAACTCATAGTGACCCTGCACAGGGTTTCCGAGGCTGTCAATCTTTACGGGAGCAGAATGCTTCATCTTTCTCCCGCAGAAATGCTGGTAGTTTTGAACTGCTGACCTTGAGGTTGGCAGCCCGCCTCGTAACCACTACGCTACCAGAGCTCCTTAAACATCAAGATAAACAGAGAAAAAACTGAAGTTATCAAGGATTTAATTTTATGTGGATTCATGATTAACAGCCAAGTAAGTAGTAGGTAAGAAATTAAAAGACATTAAACCCACTGCCACTGAGTCCAGTCTCACTCACAATGACCTATAAAGGGTTTCCGACACTGTAAATCTTTACGGGAGCAGAAAGCCTCATCTTTTTCCCTTGGGGTGACTAGTGAGTTTGAACTGCTGATTTTCTGGTTAGCAATCCAGCGCTTATCTTACAGCTCTACCAGGGTGCATACTGCAAATGGGAAAATCTTCAAAAGACCTCCTTAAAGTGTTAAAAGGAGTCCGGGTGTGGTACTGTGGGTTAATGCACTGGACTGCAAAGTCAGTTTGAACTTCAAGATCGGTGGTTCAAGATCACCAGCTGCTCCTTGGAAACCCTATACAGGATTGTTATGGATCAGAACCCAACTGGATAGCACTTAACAACAACAACAAAGTGTTAAAAGGCGAAGAGGTCACTTAGAGGACTAAAGTACAAGCCATGCTGACTTTCAATATCTTATATGTATGAGAAAGCCAGACAATGAATAAGAAAGAGTGGAGAAGACCTGATGCCTTTGAAGAATAGTGCTGATGAAGAATACTGAATATACATGAACTGGCAGAAACAAGAGTCCTAGTGGCTAGTCGGTTATAAGTTCGACTCTAACTGGAAGGTCAGTAATTCTAAGCCACCAGTCAGAAGCTTTGTGGGAGAAAGAGGATGCCTTCTGATCCCGTAAAGATTTACAGCCTTGTAAACCCTGGAGATCCTGGTGTGGTGCTGTGGGATAAGTGCAGGACCACGAGGTAAGTTTGAGCCATAAAGCTAGTAATTCAAACTCACCAGTCACCCCTTGGAAACTGGGTTGCTATGAGTCCAAAATGACTCGACAATACTTAACAACGACAGCAACAAACGCTATATGGGGTCACTATGAGTTGGAATCGACTGGGTGGCAGTGGGTTCGGTTTGGTTTCTGGCTTAGTCAGGAGGTGTAACAAATCTGCCTTAGAAGAAATACAGGTATAACGCTCCTTAAAAGCGAGGTTGCTGAGACTGTACCTCATGTATTTCAGACACATTATCAGGATGGACCAGTACCTGAAGAAGGATATCAGGCTTGGTAAAGTAGAGGGCTAGCAGAAAAGAGGAAGACTCTCACGGAGGTGGATTGGACACATGCTGGCAACAATAGGTTTAAACACAGCAATGATTGTTAGGACGGCACAAAGAATGTTTTGTTGCACAAAGAATTATTATTAGTCCATACTAACTCAATAGCGACTTCAGCAACAACAGTGGCAGAATACATTTTTTCTGAAGTTAAGTCACAGGCTTTGCAGCAAATTAGAAACAGGTTATGAGAAAGAAAAGTGACTCCAAGGTTTTTGGCCTCAACCACTAAAAAAGTGTCATGATTACTCACTGAGAAAATGAATATTGTAGGAAAAGCAGGTTTGGGTGGGAGAGAGAATAGAGTGATAAGAAACAAACTTTCGAACATGTTAACTTTGAGATGCCAATTAGATTATCAAGTAAGCAGCTGAGATCCTTATCTGAAGGTCAGGGAAAGGTTCAGTGTAGAGAAGGAAACTTGGAAGTCTTCAAATATTTGTGTATTTAATGACATGAGATCAGTGGAATCATTAAGTTGTTGTTGCTAAGTGCTGTCAAGTCGGTTCTGATTTACAGCAATCCTGTAAAGGGTATCCAAAGAGCAGCTGGTGGGTTTGAACCGCCAATCTTGTGGTTTGCAATCCAGAGTTGATTCTACAGCTCCACACCAGATGTCATCAAGTAGTGATGATACAAGGCCCAAGAACTGAGTCTGGCTGTCTTCTACCACTCAGAGAAAGAAGAATGAGGAAGAACCCATTCAGTAGTCAAGAAGGGACCACTAGCAGAAGAAGGAGAAAAATGAGGAGGCGGTAGCATCCTGGGAGTCCATGAGGAAAATGTTCCAAAGAGAAGAGCGAGTCACTGCCGTAACGCATCATTCCCTCCAAATCAGTTCCTCAATATAGCCAGTGCTCATTTAAACAAATACATTGATTGGATCATGCCACCTCCCTGCTTAAAATTCTTCACTGATACCCCCCTGTTCTTGGAATAAAGGCCCAACACCCAGCAAGGCCTGGCTCCTGACCACCTCACCAGCCTCATCTTGTCCAAAAAACTTTACTCCTTGCTCTCTTGGCTCCAGTTACATTGTCTGATTTCAGTTCCTCTTACCCACTATTCCACTGGCAGCCCCTGCACATACCATTTTCTCTGCCTGGAATGCCCCCAACTGGTCCCACTCCCAAGCCTGCAGGGTCCTGACACTCTTCAGTTAGCAGTTCGTGTCACTTCCTTTTACAAATTCCTGTGACTGACAGCCTTCACCCACAGGCAACCCTCCTAGTCTCCTAGTTGCATGAATACATCTTTCAAAGCATTACCACAGTTGTAATTTGTTATTTATTTAAGGATAATTCGATGTCTGTGTTACCATTCAGGGTGGCTGCAAAGACATGAAAACAGGTGGAGTCTGTTTGTGTTGGAACTCGAGTGCCTACATAGGGTACAGGGTACAGCAGACCCTCCACAAGCGAATAAATCATCAATCTCTCATCAATTTTCTACCCAGTGACATAAGAAGACCCTCTTTGTCTAAGTCCTGGCTCTAGATTTCTGGCTGAAACATCTGCTTTTGCAATTATGAGAATGAAAATTAATCCTGTGCTCAACTCCTACTTTCTCAAAGCACCTGTCTCTTATGATCTCTGCCTCCCCTAAAGGGCATGGTACTCACTGCCCACATATTCACATCTCATTGTTCTCTCAGGATAATCAATAACAATAGGTCATTAATAAGGCACATCTCTAACTCAGGTGCTTTTAATGACGCACATCGGATCAGAGTAATACTTTTTTCCACCTACGTGTATTTTTCAGAAAGAGTTACATAAAGTTATAACATTTGGTATAATGCAGAAAAATGAAATCTTTGAAAGGTCATAGGAACAACATGGAAACGTTCATCAATACACAGAGAGTTGCTGTAAGGTCATCCTAGTACTTGGAGATAAAGGTAAAGGTGAAAATCACACTAAAACTGAAACTAAGAAAACACAATGTACACACATACTTAGATGCTTAATTTAATGTGTGCATTTTCTTGACAAAGTTCATGGCTAATACCTTCTATTAGATTCTCAAAAAGATGTATAAATCCCCACAGAAATGGCTAATTGCATACCCATCAGATGGAATATTGCAACAATTCAAAAGGATGCTGTAGATATACTGACATGAAATGACTAACAAGATACACTGCTCAGAAAAAGAAAAGTTATAAAAATCTGTGTTGTATATTATTTCTGTAAATGCATATAATCTATATTTCTTCCTAAAATGTATACACAAGAATTTTGAGAGGGATCTCATCAAACTGAGGATACCATACAACCTATGGAAAAGGGGAAAGACATTGGAATTGCAGGTCCAATCAAGAGACTTCAGTCTTATCTGAAATGCTTGCATTCCTTTCCATAACACAGAGGACACGTTAGTTATTGCTTACACTTGTCAAAATTACTACTTTTTTAAATGTTGAGAACACCAAAATCTAATTATATTGAAAATCCAAAATCATTCGGAGCCTGGTCCCTAGCCAAAGCTAATCAGCACCCAGCATTGTAACTTTTAACTAGAATAGGAGCTCTGCTTAGAGTCTCGGGTCTAGGCACCCAGACCTCTATTTCTATTTATAAAGGCACAGCATTCTAGGAGATGAGACCCATTGTCTAACTTAAAAATGTAGAGTAGTACGTACCTTATATTATTGTGTAAAGTGTTTACACTATGAATGTTAAACATAAGCCAGACATGAAAAATGACCAGGTTTTTTCTATTGTTTAAACACAAAAGACAGATATGGAGAAAGGCATTAATCACCATCTAATGTATTGCTGTTTGAAAAAGCATACATGAAAAGTTATGTGACTGAATAGATTGTATTTTAAGCAACAAGTCACTGAACAATTTAGAATTAATTCAGACAAGTGTGAAAATTTAAGGGAAAAGAATGAAAAGTTTTCCATGAGCTCTAAACACATTAAACATTCCTGCAAACAACATGATATTCAGGTTTATTACAGCTGTTGAGGTCTGATTTTGAAATTTTCCTCTGTTTCACAATAAACACAGTGGAAACTCTAAAATAAGTTCCATCAGAACAAACTTCTAAAACTCCATTGTTGTTAAGCGTTGTTGAGTCAGCTGGTTCTGCCTCACAGTGATCCTGTATAAAGTTTCAGAGAAGCAGCTAGCAGGTTTGCACCGCCAACCTTGCAGTTAACAGTCCAGTATTTATCCTACAGAGTTATACTAAGAGCTCCACAGCATCTGTTAAATTTTCAACTACATTAAATTATATTTATAACAAAATTCCCAATTTCCTAATCTTCTCTTTTCATTACCCAAGTTCCTGAAAGTCATCCAAAAAAAAAAAGCTGATACCTTAAAAGCTGATCCCAGGACACAAAAGACCAAGGTCCTAACTCTATATCTCACACTACACCTTTTTACTAAGCATAGCTGAAGAAACATTTTGATGAAAATATAGAAACCAGACCCTGACAAAAATGTTTGAGCAAACTAAAGAAACATTCAGAATAATTTAAGATGACTGATAAAGCCACATGTCAGCAGGCACAAAATAAAGAGTACAGTAGAGCATGACTATATTAGGCATTGAGTTCAAGTGAAAAACACGCCAGCATGCTTCAGTTTCTGCCTCTGCAGCTGGAACACCCTTTCAAAGGTACCTACTGGCATGTCAAGGTAATAGAAATTACACAAACACACCCCGAGGCAGATAAATGGGGTCAGGGCTTGGCTGGCAAGAGTAGGTTTGGTGTTGTTACTGAACTTAGCAAAACAAACATGGGTTTCACAATAGTCATTTTTTCAGGCATGCATACATAATCTTGGGGCAGGAGTCACGGGTGGGGAGAGTTATGATAAAAGCAAAATACACTCCAGTCAAGATCTAAGGAAGAAGACTATAAATACTTACAAGACTCCAGTCAAGAATGGCCCTGAGGAAAAGCCTACAGCTCACTTTGCATCCAGGGCACAGCTGGCTACCCACCTGGTAGGAAATGTCACAAGTACTCAACATTTTATCCTGGACTAAAAGGACAATCAGGATTTTTCTTCAAACCCACAAGCTTTTCCCAGAGATCTAAGAACAGCTTGGTCCTCACAGTATCACTCTAGGTGAGTTAATGGGCAATTCAGCTGTGTCTTAGCACTTTCTTGTCTCTTGGCATACTTCAAGTTCAAAAATGACTTAAGTGAAAAACTTCAAATCCCTTCCAAACTGGGAACCATGATCACCTACATTATCTCCAGCGAATTAGTGAACTCCAAGGCCTGAGGAGCAGCAAAAAGTTATATTCCCAAGTTACATTTCCTTGGATCAAAAGGATCCTGTATTTGCAATTAAGGACAAATCTACAAAATACATTAAGCATCAAGTGAATGAAACGAAAGCCTGTCACCATCTTGTGAAATCATGGGGCCCAGGTCACGGTCCTGTCTAGGAGATGACTCACCTTCCCACAGAGACTATGTTGGCAGAGCCACCACTGACTGCTAAACAATCATTTCACCTTGATGCTACAATAGAAGTTGGTGGCAACCTAAATGCTCATTATTCTACTGAAGCCCAATTAAATCCCCATCTTACACAGTTCAAATTCTCCCTATTCCTAGATGAACACAACACTACAGCTGATGTGGCCCCAATATTATAAACGGGGAAGTACCTGTCACTTGAACAGCTGAACCCAGTACTGCATAACATCATAAACAAACACGTGAAGACAAATTATACTACAGACTGAAAGCTTGAAGGCCTTATGTAACAACCATAAATTACTTCAAATTACTGTACTTCAAAAGAATCTTCAGTATATAGAATGCTTCTTATGGTCACTTGATAAAAAAAAAGTTTCACCATCACAGCAATTAGACAGGTGTTTAAAACAAAGGTTAAGAGATATTTCAAAAACAAAACACTCAACAATAGGTAATGCCTACATGCACCCACCCATGCCCCTCCTAAACAGGAAGTCAAGGCAGGTGTCAAACTTGGAGCTAAACTATTGCCAGAAATATCCCTGGTCTCACTCTCTTTCTGGAATCATATTAAAGTGATATATTTAAGAATAGGTAGGGGTTTCCTACTAATTTGATATACTGAAAGTTAAGCAAAGAAGAATGATGTGAAAAATACATAAGAAGCAGAAGTCTTCTGAGAGCTATCCTAAGCAGCCCCTCTAAGAGAAGTAGTCAGGGCACTAAGTCAGACAGACAAATGGAAGTCCCTCAGTGATGAGAAACCTGCTGGTATTGTTAAAAACTCCTGAAGTCTGCTCTCTTCCAGTCAGCCAGGCTTCTAAAATGGCAATAGCTGCTTTTTACCATTAAAATATCTATTTTCCTAAAAGCCAGTACTCATGGCATCTTTTCGGTGGATGGAACCCTGCAAGGGAAAGATTCAAGAGAACTTCAGAATAGGTCTGTTCTCCCCTGTCTGGAAAGAGGGGAAAACAGAACTAGGGAACATGGGGGTGGTTTTGCTATATCTGTCTAAAACAATGCGGCCTGAAGTAAATGTACACATTTGTTCAATCAGGACAGTAGGTACACATAAATCTAGGAGTATCATACACACACATTTCTTTCGCATGCTTGAAATACTTTATTGGAAAAAATATTAAAGGAAAAATTGTGTAAAGTGAAAAGGAGACAGGGACCAAGTAAATGTAGGCTGGTGCCTAAGCACAATGCAAAGTCCAATCCTGCTGGTTTGATTAAATGGAGTTGGCAAGCAACACAATAAACACACACAAGCCTCCCGGGAACACTCAACTCCAAGATAAAATGGACTAAAGTCAGAAGTGAATTTTATTGTTTTATATTTTATTACAAGATAGTCCTTTGATATCAATCTTGTTAACAAAGGCAGACTGGTATGTTCATCTTTTGCCAAATAAAATGCATGTCTATATTAGAAGTTTTACTATTATTTTAAACTGCATGGACATTTGTTAAAATCAATGAAAGCCTAACTCCAGAGGTACAAATAGGACAGCGTAGTTTTCAGTACTAAAAACCAAGTGGGATGAGAATAAACCGGCACTGCAGTGCATGCTGCTGTTTAAACAGCAATCAGATGCTCTATACCAAGAAGTCCATACCAACAAGTGACTGACAGCCTTTTAGAACCTACACAGCTTCTATCGGACTCAACACCAGTTTTCCCAACAATCTGCTTTGGTATATACACATCAAGAGATCATTAGATTAGGTTGCTGTTGTTGTCTTCAGTATATCAAGTCAATTCCGACTCATAGCAACCCTATACAGGATTTCTGAGGAGCATGATGGTGGGTCTGAACCACTGACCTTGCGGTTAGCAGTGCAGTGCTTCCTACAGTGTCGCACCAGGACACCTAGATTAAGATGTTGTTGTTAAATGCCACTGAGTCGGTTCCAACTCACAGTGACCCTCTATAGGGTTTCCAAAGAGCGGCTGATGAGTTTGAACCGCTGAACTTGAGATCTAAACTGACCTTGAGGTCCAGTGCATTATCCTGCAGCACCACACCAGTACTCCTAGACTATGAAATCAGACTATAAATTCTCCTGTTTTGAGGAGTGGCTGGTGGGTCTGTACCACTGACCATGCAGTTAGCAGTCCAGTGCTTATCCTACAGCGCCACACAGGGACCCCTAGATTAGGGTATCAGGCTAAAAGTTCTCCAGTCTTAAGGATAACTCACCAATGGAAAAAAAAAAAAATCACACAAAACATTCACAGAGAAGAGGTTGCAGACTGAGCTCATGGTCTACATCTGGCCATTATGTTGCTGGGCTCATACAGCATTAAAAATAAAAAAATAAAAAAGCTGATCTCCCAATGAAACTTCATGAAAGTATGCATTCCTGGATTTCCTTTTTTTTTTAAATATCCAAAGTTCTGACCTCATCAGGCTCTCATACTTACTTGGCTTGTACACAAGTGGCAGCTGCTCAGTCCCCACAACTCTCCATCACCTTACAGGGACATTCACTAGCCACACTCACATGATCTGCCCTGCACCTGGAGGCATTTTGTTGTTGTTGTTGTTGTTGTTAAGTGCCCCGGAGCCAGTTCCAACCCATAGCGACCCTGTATAGATAGGTTTTCTATTAAGGAGCAGCTGGTGAGTTTGAACCACCGACGCTGCGGTTCAAATGACCTTGAAGTTTGCAGTGTGACACTAAGCACAGCTCCACTTTGGAGGCACTGGAAATAAACGGAATCTCTTGAGGAAAGAACTAAGTGGGGGGAGGGAAGGGAGGCGAGCAGGGGCTGTACGAGGAAGTAGGCTTACTTTCAGAAATGTTTAATACCATTACAAGGTGGAAGAGGGAGACACACAGCCTAAACCCCACCACTAACTCACACACAATTCCATGGTCCTGATTAAGCAGCTTCCACATACATAACCCTTTTTCTTATGCTGATAGTTTCTTAACTATAAGGGATTCCTGACTATGAACAAAGCTTATTGAGGCTTAGCAGGGAAATGACTCTGCTCCCATGTTGCTTAACAATTCAGCCAGGTGTACAGGCTTGCTTATGAAGGAGTGCTCTCACTATGCAAGTGCACGGACAAGCCACAGCAAATTCCTTTCTACTTTCTAACGTATCAGATGCCTCCAAATGCAGTGCCCAAACTCATTATCAAGTAAACTTAGCATCCGTAGTATGTAAAGGCAGTTTTAATGATTCCCACCCCCGCCAAAAGAAGCTTCACGCAAAGAGGAGAAATTACTTATCAACATAAAAATCATTATGAGATATATACACAATAGATGCACATACAGAAATCAAACAGAATGCTACTCATTAACTTCAAGAAAATATAAATGTGTCAAATCAAATTAAGGAAAAACATCAACAATTTCTTTATCGGGTACATACACATATAGAAGAGTAAGTCTAAAAGTATTGCTACAAAATCATAGATAGCTTTGTCAAACAAAAATACCAAAATGTGAAGCTATTGTCTCTTGACCTATCTTTCATTTGGTCTATACACTTCAGAAGGCAGAGTTTCCATCTCTCTAACATTCCCCTTGTGGTGCTGTGGGCTAATGCATCAGACTGCAAAGTCGTTTGAACTACAAGATAGGTGGTTCAAGCTCACCAGCTGCTCCTTGGAAACCCTATACAGGGTCGCTATGGGTTGGAATCGATTTGACGGCACTTCACAACAACAACAAACCCTCCCCCTAAGGAACTCTGGTAGCATAGTGGTTATGAATCAGGCTACCAACCTCAAGGTCGGCAGTTCGAAACTACCAGCGGTTCCACAGGAGAAAGATGAGGCTTTCTACTCCCGTAAAGATTTGCAGCCTCGGAAACCCTGTACAGGGTCACTATGAGTCCGCACCGACTCCACGTACTTAACTACAACAACAACCCTCCCCTGGAGTCCTGGGGTGGTGCCGTACGATATGCACTCGACCACAAGGTCAGTTGGAACAGCAAGGATGTTGGTTCAAACCCACCAATCGCTCCTTGGAAACCCTATATAGGCTCACTATGAGTCAGAACTGACTTGATGGCACTTAACAACAACAACAACCTTCTCTAAAGAATTCCATCCTCTTCAATTTCTACCACATCAAATCAGCAGTTTGCCATCTTTGAGGAACTCAACTCATGTTCTTTGAGTTTTGTAAACAGTCTGAAAGGGCAAGATCAGGGCTGCAGGTAGATGGGGTACAGTCTCCAAATGAAATTCTTACAGGACAACCTGTGCTACCCTTGAAAACTGAGTAGATGTGCTGTTGTGACACGAAAAAAATTCCACAGCATAACTTTCCCATTCTTTTCCTCACCACACAGTTCACAATTAAAAAAACAACTTCTTCCTTAAAACTCCCATGATTGTCCTGTTTCCTTTGAGAAAATCTATCAAGGTTACCCCTTTGGCATCCCATAAAACAGTCATCATAACCTTCTACGCTGATCTCTCTCTGCTTTGAATAAACTGGCCCAAAAGATCCCTTGGAAGTCACTCTTACGATTGGATCTTTTTTTGAAGACACCCCAAGAAGACTAAGACAAGCGTTTTACTGAGCGAGCTAGTCTTCAGGCACCCATGGATCACAGAGACATGCTCAAAACATGTTTGGTTGGGAATAATCCACACATATATGAACCAGGGAGTCCTGGCATGGAGCTGTGGGCTAATGAGCTGGACTGCAAGGTTAGTTTGAATCACTGGGTCCACGGTTCATGCTCACCAGTTGCTCCTTGGAAACCCTATACAGGGTTGCTATGAGTTGGAACTGATTTAACAGCACTCAAGTACATCAGCAACATATGAATTGGAACCATAATTATTGTTGTTAAGTGCCATCCAGTCAGTTCTAACTCATAGAGACCACGTATACGGTTTCTGAGGAGCAGCTGGTGGGTTTGAACTGCACACCTTATGGTATACAGTCCAGTGCTATTCCTACAGTACCACAACAGGAGTCCACATGACTGAATGTAACTGCTATAACCTATGAAATCCTATGGAAAAGGCGGTAGGAAGTGTTGGGGATGGGAGGATGGGCTAGGAATGCCTCACCAAGGTGAAATTTAAGCTAAGATCTAAAAGCACTGAGAAAGTTTACAGTAGAACAAAGAGCATCCATCAAAGGAACAGAAAGTGCAAAAGCCCTAGGCAAAAGTGTGTTTGGCACAGCTATAGGAAGAATGGCTGGTGGGTTTCTGCCAGCCTTGCGGTTAGCAATCCAGTGCTTACCCTATTACATCACACTATAAATAGCAATACACTTTTATTTATCTTTATATACGCTCCCCATAATTATGACCGAAAAATCAGGATACGCTTAGAATCTGTTAAGTTACCACTATAAGGCACTTAACAACAACAACAACAACAACAATATAGACATACGACAAGAAAAAAAAAAACCACCAAAAAGAATATTGAGTGGAACATGTTTCCAGAGTCCATAGTACAATAGTCTCACAGCACTTTATGTTATCAAAACCTAATTTCCCAGATCAGAAGTATCAAAGTTCATGGTCTGATTAGTGCTTGCAGAGATTCAAGCAATGTGAATATATGAAATTCACAATATGAAAGAAGTGTCCTCTGCCTTAGTATTATAGAAAGGGCAGCAAACATAAAAATCACATCCATATGTAATTTCCACAACTTGGGTTTTTTTCCCCCAGATAGATGAGAAAGGTAAGCACTCACCAAAGAGAGCTGGCTCCATGTGGATCTCAGCGGCTTATGGGGGATCACAATTTTTTCATCTGACTTCTGTTCTTTGGGTTCTGACTCTTCATCAGAGTCAATGTCAAGAGCCTTTTCTTTATAGTTCTGATACAGGACTGCATTTTCTGCAATAAAAACAATGCCTACATATTACTAAAGGCCCCCATCAGTGTGCTACTTGTTCTAAACAAACATCCACATTCATACAATGTTTGGTCTCTAGTTTGATAAACAGACAGACAAATGGATCTTGTCACTACTGAGTAATTACAGAAACATGGTTCTCTTACTCACAAAGCTCTGACTCTAATTAATCTTCAGGAGGAAGAGACTAACCCATGTAAGAAATATCAACTGAAGAAGTTTCTATATTTCTGTCCATATCCTGGTGGCATACCAGCTAAATGCTGAGCTGCTAAACAAAGGTTGGTGGTTCAAACCTACCAGCAATTCCACAAGACTAAAGACTTGGTGACCTGCTCCCGTCTAGACTAAAACCCACTGGCATTAAGTGGATTCCAACTCGTACCAATTGATTAGGCCAGAGCAGAATTGCCCCATAGAGTTTCCAAGGCTGTAAATCTTTAAGGAAATTGCCTGCCACATCTTTTGCCCATGGAGAGGCTGGTGGGTTCAAACTGAGCACTTTAACTACTATGCCACCATTATTCCTTGTGTCCAGTAATCACAGGCACCTAGTAGACAGTCTCTAAATATCACCCGAACAAATAAATTAATGAGTGATTTTGACTATTTTTCTCATTAGGTTGTTGTTTCATGAGAGGAGAACTAGCTCCTGTTTTCCTTTTCACAATTAGTCCCCCAACATATAGTCTAAAACAGCCAAAACCCAAACCCATTGCCACTAAATGGATTCTGACTCAGTATTATTTGTTAAAATGATAGCTAAGTAGTGATGAATATTGAAGAAAGAAAGAGTAGGGTGTAAACACAGTTTTAATCTAAAAACAGTGATTTCATAGGCTCTAGAATAAGCACTGAACTGCTAACCACAAGGTCAGCAGTTTATACCACCAGACACTCCTTGGAAACCCTGTACAGGGTCTCGCTATGAGCTGGAACCAACTCCACGGCACTTAACAACAACAACCCATCACGTTAGGTGCCATCGAGTAGATTCCAATTTATAGAGACCCTATATGACAGAAGGCAGTTGTTAAGTGTCATTGAGTCGGTTTCAACTCATAGTGACCCTATATAGGGTTTCTAATGAGCAGTTAAGAAGCTCTGGTAGTGCAGTGGTTACGAATCGGGCTACTCATCTCAAGATCAGCAGTTCGAAACTAACAGCAGGTTCTGCGGGAGAAAGATGAGGCGTTCTGCTCCCGTAAAGATTTACAGCCTCAGAAACCCTATGCAGGGTTGTCGCTATGGGTTGGAATAGACTCAACGGCACTTAACAACAACAATAAGGAGCAGTTGGTGAGTTTGAACTGGCAACCTTATGGTTTGCAGTCCAGTGCTGATCTTACAGTGCTAAAGCAGGAGTCCATATGACAGAATATAAAATCTGACGGAGAAGGAGCTAGGGAGTGCTGGCAGTGGGGGGATGAGCTAGGAATGTCTCACCAAGGTAAACGGAAGCAAAGACCTAAAGTGGTGAGACAGTGTACAGCAGAGCAAAGAGCATTCCATCAGAGGAACAAGAAATCCAAAGGCCCGGAGGCAAAAGTTTGCTTGGCACATCTACAGGTACAAGGAGTAGAGTGAGCAAGGGGAGAAACTACAGGAGAACGTAGCAGGTGAGGAAAGGGCAGAGCATGTAGAGCCTTGGCTCCATGCCACTGAAAGGACTTTGGTTTTTACTGTGAATGAGATAACAAGTCATTACAGGTTGTGAGGACACAATGATGTGAGATCAGTGCATACCTACAAAGTAAGGTTTATATAGAGTGCTCCAAGAAGAGATTGTCAGAAAAATTCAATCCAGTCTGGGGGATGGGACTGTATCACGGGGAAATCTAAGCTCAGTGAGCTGAAAAACTGCAGAGCTAAAGAAAAAAAGCCTATGTTAAAGCCCTTGAAGCAGGAGAAAATTTAGGAGGATTTCAATGAACTAAGGAAGGTCAATGTGGCTGGAATTGAGGCCTCCAGTGGGCAGACGGTATATGGTGAATTTCCAAAGATTAATCACAGCCAGTCCAGATCAAGCAAAACTTCCTTGGCCACATTAAAAAACAGATTTTATATCTTGGGTGTCTTCACACTGTGTTTTATGGGAATACACTGAATTAAATGGGACTGCACAAAAAGGAAAGATTTCATTAGATTGGAAAACAATACACTAGATTACCAAGGAGAACAATTAGAATGCTAATGAGTTGGTCAATGTGCCCAAATTTCTATCAATGAAAGACAATGGAGCTTGGGGCTAGGCACTTAAGGTACTTAAAAATAATCAGGTGATGGACTGGTTAAGAGGACTGTTTAGGATGCTTCCTAGATCTTTAGGTCTCACATCTGGAAAGTAAAACATTCAGGTTTAGGAGTCCCTGGGTGGTCTCAAATGTTGGAGATTTGATTTTACAGAGAGGCAACTCAAAAGAAAGGTCAGTTGATCTACTTCAGAAAAATCAACCCTGGAAAAACCTAGGGAGTACAGTTCTATTCTGACACACGTATCAAAATCATTGGACATCAACTACTTTTTAGTTTTAGAGGGGATATGTTAAGTTTCCTATCTACCCAAGCAAACAAACATCTGCCTCTTCTGAATTCCCATAGCACATTCCATATGCAAGAATAGCTAGAGCAGCACAAGAGTCTAAGCCAGACTTTACTTTTCCAATTATTCTGTACATGTAAAACAGCTTACGAGGGTAAAATGAGTTTCTTTCACCCCTGTAACATCCTAAGGAGTCCTGATGATACAGTGGCTAAAGCACTAATAAGAAGTTAGATGATTTGAACCCATCAGCCAGCCATTGCTTGGGAAAAAGATGTGGAAGCCTGATGGGGCAATTCTACATTATCTTTCAGGGTTGCTAGGAGTTGCAATTAACTTGATGACAGTAAGTTTTATAGTACTCTTTAAAGTACTTAGTGGTTGGAACATCTGTATATAACGGTGATGCTACGAGAGGGCAAATGGAAAACTTCCATTTGCTCACAAACTTTTTGAAGCCTCCGCATATGGTTTCTCATTTATTCTCCTAACAATAGGTACATCAATATCATTAAACTCCTTTCCCACCTGATGAAACTGGGAATCAGTGAGGTTATAAGGTACTCAACTGATGAGTAATCGAATGGGACTAGAACCCACGCCTGCCGAGCACCAACATCACGGACTCTCACCACTGTTTCCTGAATTATGACTTTTGTTAGTCATTAACTGTTAAAGAGTCCTGCATTCCTTGTGCTCTTATGTATGGAAAATAATTTCTAGAATTATCTGATTTGAGAAGAGGCAGGGAGGGTACACAGAAGTAATTGTTGTTGTTATTTGCCGTGGAGTGGAGTCAGTTCCGACTCATAGCAATCCTGCATAGAGTTTCCGAGGCTATAAATCTTTACGGGAGCAGAACGCCTCATCTTTCTCGCACACAGAAGTAATGTTTCTGTATAAAATAAAAAAACATGAAACTAGTTATAATGAAAGGTCTTTCCTCTGACTTAAAAAAAAAAAAAAAATTCGTAGCCCTCTGTGGCAAAAGTCACAGAATCAGTGTCAAATCCCAGAAAAATACAAAACATTTCCCTAAGAAATGTTAGGAGTCCTGGTGTCGTGTTATAGGATAAGTACTGGACTGCAAGGGTGGTTTGAACTGTGAGGTCAGTAGTTCTAACTCACCAGTTGCTCCTCAGAACCCCTACAGGATCACTCTGAGTCGAAACCAACTGTACAGCACTTAGCAACAACAAGAAGAAATGTTAGGCATATACTCAGTAATTTTACTTTGAGAGAGTGCAGTCCCTAAGTGATGCAAGCAGTAAACTCAATTGGCTGCTAATTAAAATGTTGGTGGTTTGACAGGAAGAGTGTAAAAAGAGAGGGAACAGAAGCTAACACTGTTAACTGGTGGTACAATGAGGGGACTGCAATTGAAATGATTTGTTGAACACAAAACTGATGAGCTATCTGTAAAAAAGAAAACTTCACTCAATTCACAATAAAACATTTTAAACAAGAAACATGTTAGAGGTTTGAGTTCACTCAGAGTTGCCCAGTGAAAAAAGGTTGGGCTATCTGCCGCCGAAAAAATCAGCCACTGAAAACTCTATGGAGCAACTGTACTCTGATAAATATGGGTTTGCCATGAGTTAAAATTAACTGAGAGCAACCAATGAACTGGCTGTTTTTAGAATGTCACAAGAGAAAGCGAACTGGAATCAAAGGAACAAATTCTGGCTTTGCTACTTGTTGTTGTTGTTAAGTGCCGTCGAGTCGGTTCCGACCCATAGCGACCCTGTACAGGGTTTCCGAGGGTGTAAATCTTTACGG
>NW_006408631.1:5618452-5630357 GCF_000296735.1 Chrysochloris asiatica
TGACCTTAAGGTACGCAGCCCAATTCGTAACCACTACGCTACCAGAGCTCCTTGGCTTTGCTACTAGCTGTGTAAAAGTGAACAAGTCACTAAACATCTAGGAGCTTCTGATTTGTTCACTTATAAAATCAGGGAGACAAATTTGTTCCAACCAACTCAAATATTACTTCCTAAGATCAGGTAAAGTGAATGAAATTTTTAAACTGATCATATTTAATGATGCTCCAGTGGGAAACTTTCCGTGGGAGAAAGATGAGGCTTTCTGCTCCCATAAAGATTTACAGCCTCGAAAACCCTGTACAGGGGCACTATGAATCAGAACCGACTACACAGCACATAACCACCACCATACAGGAAAAGCTTTTGTAATAAATAATAACTCAGGCTATTTAAGCATTTTATAACTCGGGATGGTTTTACATTAAGATTTACTTACAGAAAAGGTCCTCCTTCATTATCCTTTAAAGGTTAAAAAATCCTAGCATTTTGAAATGACACAAAGTCACCAGGACCCTTCAGCTCTACAAGGCTGCAGCTTGGACTGGTTCCTTCATGCTCTTCCAATTGGCTGACATACGACCCATCTATTTACAAATCCACTAATCTGATTAGGGTTTGAACACCTGCTTAAAGCTGCTGTTTGTTTTTTTGAAAACCTTAACAAAAACACAAATTCTTAGGAAAATATTTATCAGCCAGGATAGTTATAGTTCCTCAAATGTGAAACTTAATAATGAAACAGGAAATCAGGAAGGATAATAAAACGTGGAAATCTGGGGGGAAGGTATATAAAGTCAAAATGAAATATGACCTAAGATATAAGTGCCAAACTCTGAATTTTTAATTAACAAGTTAGAGCTTGCTCTTATTCTTTTTTCCATATTTTTGAGGAAAGTGTGGATGAAGTCAGAGAAGGAAAGGAGAATTTAAAATCCTGGGATAGTTACTGACAAAGTTATCAGTTTACAAAGCATGCTACTAATTTTATTCATTGTTGGTACTGCTAGAAGAAATTTTAGCTTAGCATAGAGCTTTGCACTGTATGATATGGGAAGAAGTTAAATATTTCTCTCATTTTAAGTGTTTTTGTTTCTGCTGTTGAATTTAAACTTATAATTGATATTCCATATTGAAACAGCAATAAAAGTCTGGAAAAGCCAATGCTTACCTTCCCCATCAAATGTTCCTTGTCCTTTCAGCATTTTTTTCTACAAACCAAGAAAAGAAAAAGAAACGCAAACTATGTATAAATAAGCCAAATAGAAAACACAGCTATTTTAAGTAAAAGTATTTATTTGTTAGATTCAATAACTTTTCAAAAGTACACTGCAGATGATCCCTGGAGCAGTTCACTCAAATGACCACTACAATTCATTAAAAAAGTGAAATGTACAATGTCCCCCAAGTCCTGTCAAAACAGTCTTAAGTATCCTCAAATGACCAGCAGTTCAGTTCATTTCACTACTTGTGATTCACCATCTCTGTTAAATTGAACTTTACTATACTTGCAGAGTTGGAAAACACACATAAAATGTTATGTAATTTCTTTTCTTTAAGACCATAAGGCTCTAAAATAAAACAGACTTGCCTGTGTATTACATATGTGACATTTATAGACTAGTTCAAGTTCTCTGAATAATCAAAATAGGATGAGGTTGCCAAAATGAATAGCTGCCCTATTGCCTAGGTCTGTCTTGTTTCTGGAGGAGGCAGAAAATGAACTCTAAAATCTCCCACTCTAGTTTTCTCTTTTTAAAGAAATGGCATTATTTGGCAGTATTTTGGTAAGCACAGATCCTGGGCTTTAATCTAGGAGACAAAACCACATAGTTCACCCTAACCTAAATTTTGAGCTACTAATTTACTAAATGCACTCAAGTATAAATGGGTAGAAAATGGGAGTAAAATGCAGCCAAAAGCACAGTGAGAAAAACAAACAACAAAAATATATAACTCTTTGGGTCTTTTGTGATTTTGGCAATTGTTTATAAAAACTTACATTTTATCTGAATGTCACTGAGTGTGTGATTATCACTCAAGAAGAAAACAAGTCACTAATTAAAAGCAGAAGCTAATCCATGAGTTAAAACATGAATATTTTTCTATATAGAACGTAATGAATGGCATCAGTAACCACTAACACTCTATGAATACTAGCACCAGATAACTTGATCATACAATCAAGATTGTGTTTTTCAACTACCTGCATCAAAAGTGATCAGGGCTCAATCAGTCAATACTTAATGAGTCCTGAATCTCCCTTTTTTGGCTCCAAAATTGTGTCTGAGCTTAGGAAGTTGAAAAACTTGTCCTCAGTTTCACTTCCTCCCACAAAGTTACATTAACCTTAGCTGTGTCTGCCAGCAAGAGAAGGGCCAAAAAAATATGTATGTGCACAGGTATGTATCGTAAAAGATAGAATTGAAAGAGGACATTACCTCTGGTTCTGTTGTGTCCCTTATTCATCACATTTACTTTAAACTTAGCATACAGATTGAGCCCACTTCTACTCTTCCACTCTTACCTTTATCCTTCCAAGACTGGAAAACTTCTCCTTGTCTTCCACCACTACTTTCAGAACTGGCTGGGACATTCTGTTCTTCTTCTTCGAGCTGTTAGGGCTGTCAAAATCAAAGCCACTGAACACGGCTCGGCGATAGGACGTGGACCGCAAGCCTCTCCGCAAAGACCCAGGACTGTCCAGGTCGTTCTCCGCCTCACCCTCATCCCTTGCGTGGCCGAAGGGTGGGCCAAGGCCCTCTACCATGCTGCGCACCTTAAAGACTCTCTTGTGAGGCTCCACATTCTGGCTGTTGGATTTACTTATTTTAATTTCCGAGGCCAGGCCCTTTGGAATGATCTGCTGCTTCCCCACTTTGAGGGCTGCGGGGCTGTTTGTACTCAAAACCACTGAAGGATTCTCTGGGAGTTCATTCTCTGGTGAGGGCAGCCTTTGGAGGGGGAGTTTTTGCTCTGAAGACCTTTTCTGAGGCGAAGGAGAGAGCTTTGAGGATCCCCGTTCCGGGTCCTGAGCCATCTGAACGGTTTGAGAACAGGAACCAGCAGAGTGGTTATTAGGGGCAAGCCCATTTGCAGCGGTTGACGGCTCACGGATGGCGGTCAGCCCAGTCGGGTCCTCCTCGGGACTGCAAGGGACAGGAGCGTTAGGAGTTCGCTGGGGGTGCAGCAGTGGCGGCTGCGGTGCAGGAGAGGTCACTATACCATTAGCTGGGAGTTTCGGGGAGCCACCCGAGGTCGGCTTGGGGGGCTGGGGTGACTTGGGCTGTCGGAGTCGGGGAGAAACAGCCCTGTATTCCGATAAGACAGTCCTCCCGTTGGCCATTGGCCTCCTATTGGTGCACAGAAGCTGGGGGCTCTTCTGGACTGTCCTACTCTCCGAGGCAGTGGGCAACTGAGCGGGAGTTTGCGTCGCGGGGAGCGTCCCTCTGTCCTCCACCGGAAAATCAGTGATGAGCAGCCCGCTGGGACTCTGGTATGACTGGGGCCTCGGCTTGCTCCTGGCCAGCAACTGAGGCTGGGGGGTCGATCTCCTCCGCCACAAAGGGGTTAGGCTTTTGCTAGAAAAGTCTACTTCGCTCTCGCCGTCCATAGCTGGGCCTCGGGCACCAGTCCGGGAGAACAGCACCCCGCTACTTTAGCCTAAAGAGGAAAGAAGTTATAAAACATTGCCTCCGGAGCCGACACGACTCGCAGACACACGCACTCGGAGCCCTGCGGACCCCGGGCTGCTCAGCTCCCGGCGCAACTGCGCAGCGTTTACCCGCCCTTTCCGGATCGAAACGGCGTCCACCGTACTCCGCGATCTGGTTTAGAAAACTGGGTTGCCGACCGAGAGGATTAATCCAATTACCTTCGG
Organism: Chrysochloris asiatica; assembly: GCF_000296735.1. Lineage (NCBI taxonomy): Eukaryota > Metazoa > Chordata > Mammalia > Afrosoricida > Chrysochloridae > Chrysochloris > Chrysochloris asiatica. The sequence continues at coordinate 5,622,330 of NW_006408631.1, forward strand.
TCCTTCCAAAGTCCAGAGACCACCAGCACAAAACGAATCAGCCATGAATTCGCCGGGTACAAACTGATGCACAAGAAACTTGGGACAAGTTCAGCGTTCCTGGGAAACTCGCCGCGGGACGCGCCCCTCCGCCGCCATCCAGGCGCCCGCCCCGTTGCTGGTCCCCTAGTGATCTAGCTTTCCGACTCTAAGGCGGATTTACCTTAGGGGGATCTTGGAGATCCCCGGCCAAGGCGCGCCCACCGCCCCGTGGGTGGCCCGAGTCCGGGACAGAAGCACCGCCGCTGGAGCCGAGAAGAGCGCGGCAGCGAAGCCGCGGCGTCGGCCCTGCCCCCCAATCTTGGGCCCGCCCACGGTTTAGACCCTGCCCCAGAATTGGCCCCGCCCGGCCAGTTCTCAACCCGCAAAAAAGCCGAGGCTGCTCTGCACTCACGTGCCCTGAATCTGCTTCCACTTAGGTTTTTAAAACACAGCACACCTGAGCTGACGGCCAAGGTCCGGGCCTTGGAGCCTGGAACTGCCGGTTGGTGCCAACTGCAGCTTGTGAGTCGCATGGGAACTGCCGACAGCGCCATGTGGGAGCGAACGTAGAAGCCCTGGGCCACGAAGCAGCTACGGTTTTGAAACCCGGAGCTTAAGGAAGAGTAGTTTGTGAAGTGCGAGAGCAGGGTTGCGAGGCTGTGAATTCAGAAAGCCATTCCCCTCTCAGATGGTCTTACAACACAAACTGATCGCTCACGCCCCTACATTATAAAATACGATTATTTGCCCGTATATGCATACCGTATATTCGGTGTGACCCTGCAGGAAAATGCATTGGACCGCAAGATCGGTTTGAACCACAAGGTGGACGACTAAAACTCACCAACCGCTCCTCGAAAACCATAGGGGGTCGCCGACTGGACAGCACGTAATAACACACTACAGACAGCTATTGCTGTCTGTGTTAAGTGCCGTCCAGTCCGTTCCGACTCATGTTGTTGTTAGGTGCCATCGAGTCGGTACCGACTCATAGCAACCCTAATCACAACAGAACGAAACACTGCCCGATCCTGGGCCAACCTCACTATATTGTTGCCACGCTCGAGCCCATTGATGCTGCCACTTTGCCAATCCATCTCGCTGGGGGGGTTTCCTCTTTTTCTCTGACCCTCCACCTTACCAAACATGATATCCTTCTCCATAGCGACCCTGTATATGGTTTCCAATGAGCAATTGGTGTGTTTGAACTGTCGACCTTGTGGTTCGTAATCTAGCGCTTATCCTACAGCGCCACACCAGGCAGCTACTGGGAGGGAAACTGGTGTCTAGGAAAAGTTAGTAAACTTTATCAATAAATAATCTTGGACCTTGTTCGGGTTAAGCCTTGAAAGTTACCCATCAGTAAAAATAAACACCATTTAAATTACAGGGAAAGAATGGAAATTTCCAATTATACATAGAATCAAAATCAAAATCTTTCCCAGATTTTGCACCACCTGCCTACATCTTCAGCCTAGTGTCCCCTCCCTCTCACTTCCTCCTTCACTGTTCTTTGATCATGCACACTTTTAAGTTTTACAACTTCAGAATCTTCCCTTTTATGCGGAGGTTATTTTCTGACATATCTTCATAGTAAGAGCGGTCCCTGACCCCTGCTGAATTAGTCAATTGTCCCCTTACTTATTTTCCCAGCCACCTGTTCACTTCCTTTCTGCACCTACCAAAACTTGTAACCAGCATTTATTCTATGGTCATGTTTATTATCTGTTCTGTCATCTTTTTTTTTTTTTTTTCATGTAAGCTACAAGAGGACAGGAGCTGTTTTTCCTCCTCCATTATGCTAACAAATTTGAAAGACAGCTACCTGGTCAACTATCCATTTTTGTACCCTTTCCAAAGAGAAGTAACCCAACAGAATGTGGAAATCCAATCTGTCAGGAGATGGGGATAAGATGGGGAACATATCATTAATATCACATGCAAGTAAATTTTGCTAAAGATAGTTCAAAACCCTCTGCAATTTATACTGACAGAACTACCAGAGGGTTAACCTGGATTCTGACATGGGTGTAGAATGAGGGACATCATTGCTGATGTCTAATGGATCTTGACTGAAAACAGAGAATACCAGAAAGATGTTTACCTGTGCCTTATTGACTATGCAAAGGCTTTCATTTGTGTGGATCATGACAAGCTATGGGCAACATTGCAGAGAATGAGTATTCTGGAACACTTAAGTTTAGTAACATACACCAGACCAAAAGGTAGCCATTTGAACAGAACAAAGGAATACTGAATGGCTTAATATTAGGAAACACGTGCTCCAGGGCTTTATTCTTTCACCATACTTGTTCAATACGCTGAGCGAACAATTTGAGAAGCTGGATTATGTGAAGAAGAACGTGGCATCAGAAGTGGAGGAAGACTTACTAGCAACCTATGATATGCAGATGATACAACCTTGCTTGTTGAAAACAAAGACTTAAAATACTTATGAAGATCAAAGACCACAGCCTTAGGCATGAATTACACCTTAATGTAAAGAAAACAAAAATACAACTCGTCCAATAAATAACGTAATGATCAATCAAGAAAAGATTGACATTTTCAAAGACTTCATTTTGCTCAGATCAACCATCAACACTCATGGAAGCAGTAGTCAAGAAATCAACTAACGCATTGCATTAAGAAAATCTGCTGCACAAGACCTCTTTACGGTATTCAAGAGCAAAGATGTCACTTTGAAGACTAAGGGACACCTGGCCCAGGTCATGGTATTTTCAGTAGCTTCATGTGCATTTGAAACTTGCACAATGAATAAGGAAGATCGTATAAGATTTGATGCATTTGAGTTATGGTGTTACAGGAGAATATTAAAAGTACCTACCATGGACTGCCAGAAGAACAAATCTATGTTGGAAGAAATAGAGCCAGAATGCTCCTTAGAAGACTTTGTCTCTTATACTTCAGACATATTATCAGGAGGGACCAGTCCCTGAAAAAGGACAACATGCTTGGTAAAGTCAACGAACAAGAGGAAGATCCCCCTCCCCCCAATGAGATAGATTGGTATAGTGGCAACAACAATGGGCTCAAGCATAGCAAAGACTGTGAAGTTGGCACAGGACCAGGCAGTGCTTCATTCTGTTTTGTATAAGTTCACTATGAGTCGGTACTGACTCAATGATACCTAGCAACAACATATTCCAAACACAAGGAAGGCACTTAGTATCGGCTGAAAGTGTGAATAAATGACTGAATGATGAATGGGAAGGCAGTGTAAGCACAGTGGCTATGCCTCCTAAGGTGTCCATTGCCAAATTATAGAAAGTTGGTTATATCTTGGCCAAACTCATATTATGTGAGAAGAATACGGCAAACTTCAGAAGACAAATTATTGTAGGCCATAAGAACTATATAATTCTTTTAGCAAGACATGCGAGCTGTTCTCTAAATGCACATTAGTATAGAAAATACCATATATTTAAAAGTGTGTATATGTAAGTATGTAGACAGCCATATTTCTTCAGACTAAAATATCTGGAAAAAATTCTTAACAAAAAATTTTGCAAGTTTTTGGTGTCATTTATTCTTTTCTCCTAGCTTACAAAATGTCTCAAAGTAAAATAGGTTCATTATACAGCATTTAATTATTGTTGTTGTTATTATGTGCCGTTGAGTTGGTTCCAACCTATGGCACACAAGTTGGTGGGAGGTGGTGCAGTTCTCCCTTGTTCCTGTACCTTCCTGGCAGCTGGGGGCATGGCCAGTTCTTGCCCTCGCCAACCCAACAGCCAGTGACACCCTCTCCTGAACAGCCTCTGCTCTGCCTGGGATGGGATACCAGACATACCATCCCTATTTCTGGAAGCCCACGAACCTGCCCTAAACTACACTGTCCAAACAGTGAACAAGAAACTATATCAACACTTCCAGTCACTACCACATCCACCAGGAGACAGGTGGTGAGTGCCTGCTAACACACCAATATACAATCATCAATTAAATATAAATACTACACCACAATGTCTCTGATAAAATGATGTCATCTTATCTGAAGAAAGAAGACAGAGTGCCTCAAGTGATCAAAATATAGAGACAGAAAATATAATAACAGAAATGATGTCAGAACGACTTGGTAAGTAATTCAAAAGAATGCTATTTAGGCACCTTTAACAGATTGAGAGAATGACTGAGAAAACTACATATGAAATCAAGGAAAACTTAGAAAAAACTATAGAAGAATTCAGGAAACAAACTGATTAAGTAAATGAAAAAAAAAAATGGGAACCAAACAAAACCAGCAATTGGAAAGTCAGAAGATTAAAACGAAAACTTCAAAAATAAATAACACACTGAAGGGCAAAGAAATAGAATTGAATCAATGGAAGTCTGGATTACTGAGCTTGAAGAAAAACCTCTCAATATTCATTTGCTATAGGTACAGTAAAAAAAAATCTTATAAAACCAAAGATTTATGTGGGACACTGTTAAGAGGAATAACTTATATGTGATTGGAATTCCTGAATAGGAACAGCCAACAGAAACACAGCAATAAGTCATCAGGAATATGGTCCAAGAGTTGTGGGAAAGAAGCTTCCCTAACATCATAAAAAATGAGAAGATAGTCCAAAAGAAAAACCTCAAAAAGATAGACCCCAAAAGAAAAACCCCAAGACATATTATAATCAAACTTTTCAAAACCAAAGACAAAGAAAGAATCCTGAGAGCAGCTCAGGAAAAATGAAACGTTACCTACAAAGGAGAACTAATAAAAGTCAGCCCTGATTTCTTAGCAGAAACCATGCAGGCAAAAATTCAATGGAATGACATATATAAAACTCAGAAAGAAAAAAAATGCCTACCAAGAATCATGTACCCAGCAAAACTGTCTATTAATTATGATGGTGAATTTAGACCATTTTCAGATAAACAGGAACTAAAAGAATTGTAAAAGTCAGACAAACCTTATAACAAATCCTAGAGGAAATTCTTTGGACAGAGAACCAACAACGGCAGACAATAACCAGAGTCTAACATACATGACAACATTACCTAGAACTCAACCCAGATATAGAAATATTCTAAGTAAAACAGATCTACAAGACCAGAGACACAGTGGCAATAGCAAAAACAAACAAACAAACAAACAAAAAACCCTATAAATTTAAAAAAGAGAATAATGTAGCTACAAAACTTCTAAATGATGAGGAAATCAAGTAGATTTCAAAAATAAATAAATAATTATGAAAAAAACAACCCTAACTGTAATTCTAGAAACTAGATAAAACCTTACTCCTAACCCTCACCCAAGCCCTAACCATAACCTAACACTAAACCAAGTCCTAGGCCTAGCCTAGATTTAGGCATAGTCCTAACCCTAACCCTCATACCTTACTCTTACTCATCATCCCCTTCCCAAAAACAACACGCAAAAAAATGAATACATGTGAGTGGTGGGACACACACACACAAACAGTTTACAGAACTATGCTCAGATACTGAGAGTGAAACCATTTTTGAGAGTAGAGGGAACTGTCTCTCTTCTCAACTCCTTTATTAAAATAGAAAACAGTCTGAAAGGATATATGTCAAATAGTCTCAGTCTCTGAATATTAAGGTAGTGGTTAATAAAAAAAAAAAAAAAGATTTTCTATAGCATTTTAATAATGATTTAAATGATTTATATAACATCGGTATTTTTTCATACTAGACCCTCTTTAAGTGCCTAAATTTCACAACAACCTTATAAAGTAGGTACTAATGCACTGGACCACAAGATCAGTTTGAAATTCAAGGTCGGCGGTTCCTACTAACTAGTTGCTTCTTGGAAACCCTATACAGGGTCACTATGGGTCAGAACCAACTCGATGACACTTAACAACAACAACCACTATGCACATTTTGCAAATGGGAAAACTAAGGCACAAAGAGGTCAAGTAACTTATCCATGGGACCGTAGCTGACAAGATTTGTTAGCTATTTAGGCACCTTTAACAGATTGAGAGAATGACTGTGCAGTCTGACTCGAGTTGGTTCATAATTATTACACTACATTGTCATATTGCTTGTGATTCCATTTTTTGTTTATATTTAGTTTTCTCAAGTGACATGTAGACAGGTTGTTGTCTTATGTATGCAGGAGATATTTCTCTGTCTCCTATAGTGCTTCAGCATGGATAGATTAATCAATTGATAGTAATGCCCAGAGGTGCCTTCAAGAAAAAGAAGCAGAGCAAGGAGGAAGAGACCCACAACCACCTTAGAAAAGAGTTTCAAAAGGAAAGTGGAGTTCACAGTCCTGTAAGTCAATTTAAGATTTATTCATTTCATGGTTGGTCAGGCTTCCACAGTGATGGGAAAGAAAGAAGATAAATAATACACATAATCTTTTATTCTTGCTACTGTCCTGCTAACAAGTCTATGAAGAAAGACTAACTTTAAATAATATCTATTAATGGAAAAGACAATAGGTGCCGCTCACTTGTTAAATGCTGTCGAGTAGGTTCCGACTCATAGTGACCCTGTATAGGGTTTCCAAGGCTGTAAAACTTTGCTGGAAGAAGAAAGCCTCATCTTTCTCCTGAGGAGCAGCTGGTGGGCTTGGACCATCAACCTTCTGGTTTGCAGTCTAGTGTTTATCCTACAGAGCTACCACACTTCTGGGAAAATAAACTAGCAAAGTCAGTTTTGTTGGGCCTGGCATTAAACTTGCAAAACTTGAAAAGAAAGTAGTCAGTGAGATAGCTTAGTACAGAAACCATGAGTGTGGAAATTTTAAGTAAAAGGAAGGTGAAAAATAGGGTGATAGCTAGAAGGGAAGGGAGAAATAAGCAGTGTTATTTAAAGATTGGGGATACTTGGCTGGAAGTCAGGAGGCTGGGCTTCAGTTTGTATCTGCCACTTTCAAGCTATAGGAATGAAGACAAATCACTTCATCTCTTAAGACCAAAGTTTCTTCAACTGCAAAATGAAGTTGTTCTTCCACCGAGCACAAATTTCACCAGTATTTCAGATTAGAATAGTTTGGTTGAGTCTTGGTGTGGCTCTGTAGGGTAAGCACTTGACTGATAACCACAAGATTCGTGGTTCAAACCCACCAGCTGCTACTCAGAAACCCTACACAGGGTTGCTTTGAGTCGGAACCGAATCAATGGAACTAAACAACAGTGCAGTGGTTCTGAGAATATGGGGCACTGGGCAATGGGTAAAAATCTGACCAAAGAATTGTACCCAAACTACTTTTGAACTAACTTTTCCCTTACCTTGAACAGCAAATAATTAGAATGAAATTCTATTATTTCTAACTCACAAGGAAAGAAATAAAAGACCATAATGTTAAAAAGGTTGAAAATGGCGGAGAGGGCTCTTTTTGGGCCAGATCTAAGGAAAAGTTTAAATGGACTTGATTGAGAGGTGGGGGCTTTTTTCTTGCTCTCAGCCTCTAAATCCCTGGGGCAATCTAGAATGAAATGATTCAAATTTGATTTCTTGACCTCCAGTGACATTATGTTTTGAGAGGAAGTGCTCACTTAACTAGAGTAACTAAGATACCAGGTTAAGTCATGAGATGAGTGTGGAGAATAAATCCAGAGGCAGTCAGGCCCCACGAGTGACTATGCCCAGCTGAGATGTAGGGACGAGATTACCTATTGAATAGCTACAGTGTTGGGTTCTAGTCTGAACCTTGTGACTTGAGCAAGACCCTTTAACTCTTCAAATATATTTTCTTCTTTTTTCTTTAAAGTTTTTAATGCATATGTATGGTTAAATATGTGACTGTATCATGTGAAAAAACACAAACACTAAAAAAAGACAAAAGTGAAAAAAATCCCTCACTTTTGTCTCAAGTTTCCTAGTTGGTCATCTATAGTCATTCCCTGTTAACTTTCATATTGTAAATCTTCAAATTTAGGGTGAGCACAAACAAGCATATTTTGTTATTATATTCTGACTCATAGTGACCCTGTATAGGGTTTCTGAGGCTATAAATCTTTACAGGAGCAGAAAGCCTTATCTTTCTCCCACAGAACAGCTGGTAGTTTC
>NW_006408631.1:5630468-5632404 GCF_000296735.1 Chrysochloris asiatica
ATAGATAGATAGATAGATAGATAGATAAATAGATAGATATAGATAGATAGATATAGATAGATAGATATATAAAGATATAGATATACATACACATACACACACTTACAAACACTAGCATCCTGTAATACTGCTTACTTTGTCTTGGAGATCATTCTATATCAATATAAACTACCATGTACAAAGGCGTTCCAAATTTTGTGGAAAAGTAGAATGAAAAGATAACAGAATTTTCCCGCAAGCGTTTTGAAGCCCCTGCATGTTTAATGGATATATAGCACTAAACCAGAAAACAAGCCCATTGCAGTCAAGTCAATTCTGACTTACAGCAACTATTTAGGACAGACAGAACTGCTTCACAGTTTTCCAAGACAGTAATCTTTACAGAAGCTGACTGCCACATCTTTCCCATTCCGAACAGATGGGCTAGTGGATTCGAAATACCAGACTTTATGTTAGCATCCCATCATTTAACCACTGTACCACCAAAATGAATAAAATGAAATTACTTAAAAAAGTTAAAAGCTATCAAATATCAGGAATTTCTACCTAATGCTACATAACTTGCTGGCAAATCTCTTATTGATATATATTTAAAGCACTTTCTTGTAAAATCTTAATACCAATAAGGGGGGGGAGGGGGGAGAAAGAAGTAAAAGTTTCTTTCAGTTCTGAATTTCCATCATTCTTTGCTGTGTTTCCAGTCCTTAGTGTCTCGGACAGTTAGGATAAAAAAAGAGACCACTGTATTGAAAAGATATATGTATTGTTTAGAGTCCTGGTATGGCACTGTAAGACAAGCACTGCACTACTATTTGCAAGGTTGGTGGTTCAAACCCACCAGCCAATCCTGGAAAACCCTATACAGAATCATTAGGAGTTGAATCTAGTCGACAACAACAGTGTTATAGTTTAATCCTTTTATGTTGAATTTAGGTGTCTGTTCCTAATGTAATTATTAAATCACACAGGGAAGAACTAGAACCAGGGTCCTGTTTCTTTTAGGGCGGAATTGGGTTATGAGTATCATCATCATTATTACTATTTTCCTGGATCCTGGATGTCCACAAGACAGACTGTGGAATCACAATTCTTGTTTCATGATATTTGTTAAGTAATTTGAGCAAAGAGTTATCCAAATAGTCCACACTGTTGCCTTTGTATAAAGAGCTTGGTGTTTGCAAAAGAACTTGAGACTTAAAAAAAAAAAATTCTGTTGTGTGCACTCCATTTTCCAGGTAAAATTGTATCAGGAATCATGTGGGGATACTTAAAAACTGGTCGGTGCTTTCAAGTTTTCTCCTGCCCAGTTTTCTTTGGAAGAAATCCAGATTTACCTATCTCAAAAATTCAACGAGGGAAAATAGCTGAAATAAATTAAGGCCATGATTACTTGGTTCTGTGTTTACCTAGACATTCTGGCATTTGGCTCAAAAGACAAACCTTTTTAGAAGTGTTATTTAAATGCAGTTTTGCCATAGAATTTATACTGGAAGAAAAAAACTGGTAACAGAATAAAGTCTATGAACCATGCATGTTTGGGCCCACTACCAGCCTATTCTAACCAAGCAGTACTAATAGAATTTGAAAAATGCTTTCCAGAGTTGGGATCTGCCACCTAGCAACCTCTTTGAAATACTTGCTGCATCAGCCCAAGACTACTTGCCTAAGTGCCCCATTTTAAAACTGGGGAACTCTTTGCTGTGTATGGGCCATAGTTACTGAAGGGGGGCGGGGATTAGAACTTTGTTTTTAGGGAATAGACATGCAGATTGGAAGGATTGTTTAACCATAACTGCTCATCTGGTTTTGGAGTGTGGCTGGCAAATTAAATACAGATTAAATATCGCATTGGATGTACGTATAACAAAGCATGGTTGTTATTAAATGCCATCAAGTCATTTCTGACTCATAGCATCCCTGTATAGGTTTCCACTGA
>NW_006408631.1:5637023-5650608 GCF_000296735.1 Chrysochloris asiatica
GATGTGAAGGTGCCTGAATGTCTGGAGAATTACGTATGTTAGCTGTACCTTGTCTTAGTCCCGCCCAGCTTTGTGTAAAGTACCTCCCCTAAATAAAACGGAGGTGCAGGCTGACCCAGGTGTGCATTACAGCATGGAGGGCGTGCATTACGACTGGCAAGGCATGCGTTACAGCATGCAGGGGGCTCAGTCCAGCCTTGCAACCACACTGCCTGTTTAGCCAAGATGTTTACTATGCAGGATATTACGGTTTTCATGGCTGAAAATGTTTGCAATGCAGGATCTGCCTGATGCCAGTCCCGCATCCACTCTGGTTTCAGGGTGTCTCTTTGTCTCTCTCTTTGTGTCCTTGTGTGTCTTTCTATATCTTTATCGCCGCCAGATATCCCCTCCTCGTGAACCAAACACCTATGTAGAGGCGGGTCCCCGGCATGAGGGTACTGTCTATTGGGCCTAAGAAGCAGCAGGATTCATAGGAGACTGAAGTGAGGTGGGGTAGGGCTGGAGCTCAGCTCATGGGGTAGGCAGGAAATCTTTCCAGTTGTACCAGGGAAAGCCAAATGGGGCAGGACTGGTGAAATAAGGGGTCAAGTGTGAGAAAATTTGGTCAGGGAGTGAAATGGTCAATGGTGAGGAGATAGAACTGCCCAGATATCTAGGAAGAAGAGAAAGTACTGAGACAGAAATCATTTTACTTTTGATGGAGGAGGGGAAAAATGAAGTCCTGTACATGCCACTCGACGGGACTTCACAACAACATAAATGTTTACTTTGAAGGCAAAGCTGATGTGGGTGGAGTGCAGGCCCAGATTCACCGAGGGGGCATTGCCAATGCCAGGCAGCAGCCCAACAATCCTTAGGCGGCTTGCACCAGCATGGGGACCCAGTCAGCAGGGACTTCAAAAATGTTGTCATGGTCCTGCCCTTCCAGCTTCTTCCTTAGTCTAAATCACAGCACAGCTCTCCTGTTCCTCTACCCTGCAGAAATCTGCAGCCACTGTTGAAGCACAAAATAATTTAAACCTAGAACACATTCTTAACCATTTGTAAACGATTGAACACTTCCTGGAGGACCCACAAGAAGCCCATAACTTTGTTTGCCTGGGGGAAAGATAATTGGCATGTGGGGGTGTCCTGGATGGAAGGGTTGCTGTTGTGCTCCTTCTCATTGGTTCCAATTCAGAGCGACCTATAAAGGCTCTGAGGCTGTAAATGTTTACGGGAGCAGAAAGCCTCACCTTTCTCCCACAGAGCAGCTGGGAGGAAATGAGATAGTGAGATCTATGTGCTCTGCACACCCACTGCACTCGTTGACTTATTTTATTTTGTGCCTGTTATTACTGACTCAAAAATTTAAAACTAACAATTACAGAGAAATCCAGTCCAGAAAGTGATTCACATTTAAACCACTTGCATCTTGGATTTAACATGGCTTATTACAACAAGGGGTTTTAAAACATGTTTCTTTTACAGGATTTTGCATCATTTGTATCTGTTAGAGAGGCCTGGAGTCTGATATTTCAACATGTACTCTGGAGATGCTGAAATCAATAGCAACCCTTGAAAAAAAGCTTTTGCTTATTTTATTTTATTTTTCTGCTTATCTTCTTAAATGTTTACTATGAGTGCTGTATTATTTGTGTTTGCGTGCATTTAATGTAGGTATTTTAAGGAATCCTGATGGTATAGTGAGTTAAGTGTTGGGCTGCTAAAGGTCAGTGGTTCAAACCCACCCGCCACTCTGTGGGAGAAAGATGAGGCAATCTGTTTCTGTGAAGATTTTACAGTCTCCTAAACCTTAAGAGGCAGTTCTACTCTGCCCTTTAGGGTGACAATGAGCCGAAATTGACTTTATGGTGTAAGGTGGGGACAACTATTTTACAGTTCAAAATGTAAATTTGACAGAAGCAGAACAAACATATTTTTAAATTTCTCACTTTAAAATTATTTTAATTTTTATTTTAAAACAGTATTAAATAAAAGGAATACTGTCTCCCCCTTTCCCATAAGTCCCACTAGACTCTTTTGTGCAGTAATGTGTCCTTGAAACCTAGAGCAGTTCTTGGCTTAGTAAATATTTTTTGAATGAATGATGATCATTATAAAAAATAAAATATTACAGGAAAATGGTATAGAATGTGTAAATCTTTCCTAATCTCTGTTCTCCAAATAATCACTTGTTCTAGTCTTTTAAAATTAAAGAATAAATTGTTACCTTCCTAAGAAATAAGTTTCACTATAAATTTGCTTATTTTAAAATTATTAATTAAATGACATCATAAAAAGTGAAAAGACTACAGGATGAGAGAAAATGCATGCAATATATTTAACTGTCAAAAGACTTGTCTTCAAAACAAAGAATTCATTACTATCAGTTAGGAAAACTGTCAAAACAGATACTTCACAAAAGAGTAAGTCATAATGGTTTATATATATATCCATATATATATTTCTTCATAAGCCATTATGAAGAAATGAAAATGAAAATCACAGTCAACAGATTGGAAAACATTTCAAAGTTTTGTGATACTAAATGTTGGTAAGCAATCCTCATATACTGTCTGTAAGAGCTTAAATCAGTTAACATACTTCAAGCAACTCTTTGGCCATAACTTCTAATGTTGAATATGCAGCAATTCTACTCCTAGCTATCTAGTAGAAATTCACTGACTTAGCAGTAATATACTCAATCTAGAAACTGGTGGTGGTAAGTATGTGCCCTGGAGTTTGTTCCAATCCATAGCGACCCTGTATAGGGTTTCTGAGACTTTGAATTTTTATGGGAGCAGAAAGCCTCTTTCTCTCATGGAGCCACTGGTAGTTTCGAACTACTGACCTTGAAATTAGTAGCCTGACTCGTAACCACTACCGTACCCAAGTTGGAATATATCCAAATTTCTACCAACAGAAGAATGGATTAAAAATGAGATATCATCCCACAGCAATGAATATAAACATCTTTGAGCTACAGTATGAATGAATCTCACCAAGACATAGTTGCCATAGTTTTCTCATGGTTCCACCAGAGCATCAGGTTTGTTGTTTTAGTGTACAGATGCTTTAGAAATTCAGAAATGTCCCACTGTAAGGATAGTTCCTGTCTGAAAAAGACTTTGAAGTACAAGGTCAACAGTTCAAACCCACTAGCTGCTCCTTCAAAACCCTATACAGGGTTGCTATGAGTTGGACCGGACTCCATGACACTTGAACAACAACATCTGGAGGCTGAGATGTCATGGGGAGAAGAGGTAGTCACAGAAGTCATTGAAGGGATCTGAGGATGAATGGTGGTTCATGAAGCCTCCGTTTCTATGGTTAGTTGTATTTTCAGTCCTGTTTTAAAAAATATTTTGATTGTACAACTCTTATTTATTTGATTAAATTTGCTATACAAGATCATTTATCTAACGTTGATATAGTTTTCCAAATGCTCCTCAAATGATTCTACTGCTTTTGTATTTTCTAACGTATATATTCTGCTTAAATCCTTATTAATGTCTGCTGTATTTCCCCTCCCTTTTGCTTTTTACCTTCTTCTTACATTCCATATTGCCCCTCCTTCCTTCTTTCCTTTCATTCTTTTATTGGCTTTTGTTGTACTTTTTCTAAAATTTTTTTTAATGATTAATTCGCATGTTGTATTGTTGTTGTTGTTGTTAGGTGCCATCGAGTCGGTACTGACTCACAGCGACCTTAGGCACAGCAGAATGAAACACTTTCAGATCCTGTGGGCCAACCTCACTATCGTTGCCATGCTTGAACCTATTGATGCTGCCACTCTGCCAATCCATCTCACTGGGGGTGAGGGGTCTTCCTCTTTTTCTCTGACCCTCCACCCTACCAAATATGATATCCTTCATCAGCTACTGGTCCCTCCTGATAGTATGTCCGAAGTATGAGAGACGAAGTTTGCCCATCCTAGCCTTGAGAAATAAATTACATAGTAACTTGAATGTTGTTGTTGTTGTTAAGTGCCCTCAGGTAGATTCCAACTCATAGCGATCCCTGTATAGGGTTTCTGAGGAGTGGCTGGTGAGTTTGAACTGGCAACTTTTCAGTTCAAATTGACCTTGCGGTCCTATGCTTAACCTACAGTGCTACACCAGGGATGGGGATAGTCCGAAGTAACGAGAACACTAAATAATAAAGCAATAGTAAGGAGCAGTCATTACCCTTAAGGCTGAGATGACCCAGGGAAGGGGGCCCTGTGGCTGAAATACAGATCTTGTTGGAGAAAAAGCAGTCTTAGCTGTCTGGATAGCAGAGAAATCACTAAGGTGTGCCATTAGTAAAACTTCCTGAAATAGTTCTTTGAACCCGCAAAGAATCTGCCCTCCAGCTTGCAGGGAAAGCTGTTCACAGGAAGGTGTCTCTCTGGAGACACTCTGCTACAAATCACTCAAGGTATGAGTGGGTGGGTGGAAGCTGGTGTCCAGAGGAAGCTTCTGGCACTAGGTTCTGCTGTCCACCCTGCATTGCAGAAGCTGCAAACCAATGTTGCAGGAGCTGTAAACAGTACAGGAGGTCAAAGCACTGTAGAAAACAGCCCCAGGGAAAGTGTGGAGGTGATGGGAGCTGAAGACCTTTAAATGTTGCCTGCCCTGCAATCTGGAAACTGCAAGTCTGTAGGAGCCTGGTATTGCAGAAAGCCTCCACATTCATCCTGCAGAGCCTGTCTAGAAAGGACACCACAACTAGGAAGCAAAAACTCCTTCTTATTGTTAATTCTTTCAGCAAACTGCTAATAAAGCTTCAGTGCCAGCTGGCAAACAAAACGTATCAAAAGTATCCAGATCCATTTTCATGTTGTTGTTGTGAAGTGCCATGATGTGGTTTCCAACTCATAGCCACCCTGTATAGGGTTTCTGAGGAGCAGCTGCTGAGTTTGAACCACAGACCCTGTGGTTCAAACCGACCTTGCAGTCCAGTGCTCCATTTCACAGTGATGTATCAGGACTCCATAGAGTACTCAAAAAAGTGAATCTGATTGTGAGGCAATCAATTAATGACTCACACGTACATTTTCACCAATTCTTACTGAATATTAAAAACATTTAAAGCATACATTTTGTTCTGAGTATACTTGCATGCACTTCACATGAATTTA
The DNA here is from genome assembly GCF_000296735.1 of Chrysochloris asiatica. Taxonomy (NCBI): domain Eukaryota; kingdom Metazoa; phylum Chordata; class Mammalia; order Afrosoricida; family Chrysochloridae; genus Chrysochloris; species Chrysochloris asiatica. The sequence continues at coordinate 5,642,131 of NW_006408631.1, forward strand.
AATGTTGTGTTGCCATGTTTATCTGTTACTGTTGTTTTCTAGTCGGCTCTTGATGACTTCGTATAATTCAATCAGTAAATGAGTTCTTCGTAAGTATACTTTTATTTGTTTTGATTTTACATTTTGCTGCTCTTAAAATATTAATTTTTATTATGTATCTTTACTATTTGGATTTTATTAAAGTTTCCTTTACAACATTTTGTAAACGCTGCATATATGTTTGAAAAATAATGCATAATGCTCATGTAGTAAAACGCTCAATACATGCTTAACCTATCAAATTATGTAATATATATTTGTTAATTTGATCTGTTGAAAACTGAAAGAAGTAGATTAACGTCTTTCGGTAATTTTAAAAGTTGTTACTATGACTGCTCACAAATTTTAGTTTATATAATTTTTGTGCTAGGTTATTTGTAACATAAATAACAATATAAATTAGATGAGTACATGCTATTTTTATCATAGCATATTTTAGATGCTTGTCACATAGTGCTGTTGTTAAGTGCCATCAAGTCAGTTTCGACCCATAGCGACCCTGTATAGAGTTTGCAAGGAGTGGCTGGTGAGCTTGAACTGCCAGCCTTGCGGTTCAAACCTACTTTGCAGTCCAGCACATTAACCCATAGCACCACATATGGTAGATATTCAATAGACATGCTTCATGATGGCCTCGGACTTCTGGTGTGGTGCTGTTGGATCATCACTGGACTCCAAACCACAAGGTTAATAGTTCAAACCACCAGCCTGTACTTGGAAAACCTGTACAGGGTCTCTATGAGTTGGAACTAATTTGGTGGCACTTAACAACAACAACGATGGCCTTAAATATTTTAAAAAATAATTTTGAATGGTACCAATATTATATTGGAGTCCTGGTGTGGTGCTGTGGGTTAATGTGCCAGACTGCAAAGCCGTTTGAACTGCAAGGTCGGCAGTTCAAGCTCACCAGCTGTTCCTTGAAAACCCTATACAGGGTTGCTATGGGTCGGAATTGACTCGACTGGCACTTAACAACAACAAATATTATATCAGCACCAATGCTATATCATTTATATTTTTTGGAATATGCTTTAAAATACTTTAGTGAGAAAAAAATGCATGGAAGAACTATTGATAATTACTGAAGCTGCATAATGATCCACTAATGATAAACTAAACCATGAACTGGTACAAATGCTAACTAAATTTTCTCATATTTCAGTCATATATATATATTTGTTATTACTCTGTCAACTACAGTGTTTTGTTCATAAGAGTATTTTGTCTTTCACACATGTTATATGACTGATATAATCTATTTCTTACACATTTTAATAATGCAACCCACAGTAATAAATGCATTATACATCATTACCCAGTATATGTGTGCACACATACACAATTTCATTATCTTTAATATATGCAAGTTATTTTAATATTGTCACACATTATTATATTTCACTTAAATGCACTAAATGGATTTCATGACTCACTAATGGGTCCATGTTTGAAAAACATGACTATAAACAGTGCTCCAGTATTTTTAGGTGAAAGACACATCTGGGGACACTTTGTTTTTCTTTTCTGTTTTGAGATAGCATTCTGTTTTGTTTTATTTTGCTTTTCAGCTGGATATTCATAGAAAGAAACAATTTTTTGTTGTTAAGTTTTACAATTAATTTAACTTTCCAAATACTCTGTGTGTCCTTTCATTTTGAAAGTGGGATATTTTCTGAGTACAGGGGTGTTTCTTTTTTCCTTTTAAAAAAACTTTTTATTGTGAATTGGGTGAAGGCTTACAAAGCAGATCATCAATTTAACACTCAAATGGTGTCTATAGATATATAGATATAGATGACATTTATATATGTACATACACACAGTGCTTCATTTCATTGATTGCAATCCCCCATTATAACATCAGGGATATTTTTATTTATTTGAATGTAAATCAAAGTTGATTGCTTTTTATTCTTAACTTTAGACCTTTATCTTTCTGCTCCAAAATCTAAGAGAGCAACTTCTAAATCACAGATTGTTTTCTATACTTAAAAAAAAACTTTTTATTGTGAATTGGGTGAATATCAAATAGATTCTTGGTATTTCTACTGTGTTTTAAAATTTAATGTTTACCTTTGAAATTATCTAAAGATTTTTCTGCCATCAGATTGTATCTATACATCTTTTCAAAAATATATATGATAATGGGCTTTAATCAAGAATACATAAATTACTCAGTATGTATTTTCAATAAAAATATGGACACGTAATTTGAACAGACACTTAACCAGAAAATTGTACATGTGAAAAGATGTTCTCCACTATTGTTGTTGTTAAGTGCCATGGAGTTGGTTCCAACTCATAGTGACCCTGTTTAGGGTTTCTGAGGAGCGGCTGGTGGGTTTGAACTACCGACTTTGCTATTAGCAGTCTGGTGCTTATCCTACAGTGCCACACCAAGGCTCTTCAGTATTAGTCATAAGAAAAATGTTGATTAAAACCACAAGATAGTACTACCTACTTTATTGTTGTCAGGTGTCATGGAGTTGGTTCCAAACTCACAGCGATCCTATATACAACACAATGAAACACTGCAGGGTCCTGCATATCCTCACAATTGTTGCTATGTTTGAGCCCATTGCTACTGCCACCATGCCAATCCATCTTGTTGGGGAGTGGGGAGTAGGCGTCTTCTTCTTTCACAGACAGTTTGTTTACCAAGCATGATGCCCTCTTCAGGGACTGGTCCTCCTGATAACATGTCTGACGTATGAGCGAAGATGTCTTGCCATCCTTCTAGAATAGCAGAGTTACAGAGACTGACAGTATCAAGTGCTGACAGGTTGTGAAACAGGTTAAAACCCTCATAAATTGCTGGCAGAAAATAATTTGGCAGTTCCTTATAAAGTTAAACACACATTTACAATAAGACCCATAAATATCACTTTTAATATAGTTAACTAACAGAACCTAAAACATATATTTCTGCAAAGACTTGTGTTGTTGTTGTTAAGTGTTATCAAGTTGGTTCCCACTCAAAGAAACCCTGTATAGGTTTTCCAAGGAGCAGCTGGTGGGTTTGAACTGCCAACTTTGTGGTATTCAGTCCAGTGTTGATTTTATAGCACACACCAGGAGTCTGCAAAGACTTGTACTTGGATGTCTATAGTAGTGTTATTAATACATAGTAGTCCAACTTGAAAGCATTCTACGTTTTTATCAAATGGTGGATGGATAAAAAAATTGTAGTTCATTCATGGTGGTGGTGGTGGTGTGCCGTAGAATCGGTTCTGACTCATAGCGACCCTGTACAGGGTTTCTGAGGTTGTAAATCTTTATGGGCACAGAAAGCCTCATCTTTCATAGTTCATTCATACTAAAATGAAATAAACTATGTATGTATACAACAGGGATGAATCTTAAAAGCATTGTAGTAAGTGAAAGAAGCCAAACACTAAAGGTTGTATATAATTTGTAGATTTTAAAAAAAAAAATGTGTAATAATCTTTTTCTGACATCTGAATATTGAAATAGAATTATTTTTCTTTCTGGCTTTTTGGTGTGAATTTGCTTCCTAGGGAATATTTCTTAACACTCCATTGGAATAATTCTCTTTCTTTTGAATTTTTGGCTACTTTATTTGAGCTATTGATTTTTTCTTTCTCTCTGTAATCATACTTAAAGAGTCTCCAGAACTAGAATTGGCAACGTATAAAGACATTGTTTACACATAGATGTTTTTAGTCTCTAAAAAGGGGAAAAGGAGCTTTCCATTTTTTGTTGTTTTGTGCTCTAGACTGGGTATTCAGATGACTCCGCAGATGGAACTTCTGGGAAGTAACTCTTGACTGAACAGTTACTTAGTCAGAATTTGGAGCATTTTTGCCATCTGGAGACGAAGGTCAGTACAGGGTAAACTCGATGGTTACCACATTGACCATGAGCACAGTGGGTGGGCAAGTTCATAGTCAGGCCCTAAAACAATGATTACAGACTAACAAGTCTACAAGGGCCAGAAGGTAACCTGCGAGTGCAAACTGTTCCAGGGAGGTCTGTGGAAATCTGGAAATTGCAAGTCTTGTCTCAAAGGGGCAGCTGCCACTCAGCTTCAGTCTATTGCTACCATATGGGAATGTGGGCTCCATGCTTCCAGACAGAACTTCTGCTTCCAGAGAAGCTAGAAATCCAGATTTTTAATGCAAAATCACCCAGTGATTCAAGCCTTGACATAGACTTCAAAATTAAAAAAAAAAATTTATAGACCAGCAATGTGTGGTCATAATAAAATACACATGTGACTTCCCAGTCTGTGCTCTCTACCCTAAAAGAAGTTCTAGAAATAGTTTAGATTTAGTCACTCAAGCTCAGAATGATTTGATGAATTAAGGACTGGCTTAATAGCTCCTCAAATTGGTTATTTTGGGGGCCATATGGAGGTATGGCTTTTGCATGGTCATTCCCTAATGTGTAATAGTCATGTGGTTTGGGTGGGATTGATTCTGCTCCGACCTCTACTGTAATACACTCCTGTCCATTGCAACAAACAGTACACCAGGCCATAGCCAATTAACAAACAGCCACAGATGAGACTACAACATTCCCTCCAAACAGCGAAGATCAAAATTTTTGATGATGATTAGAAGAGAAACCTGGAGGAGAGGACCTCTCCTACACCAGGGATGAGAAAAAGGAAATACAGAGTCTTAGCTGCTGTTGATATCCTTGTAATCATAATGGAGGTCAGTCTGAGAGCCAAGCCAAAATATGGGCAGACAGATCCAAGAGACTCACAAAGAAATGGACTGACCAACCCGGGCCTACACTCTACTCTGCCTGCTGAGAGTTTACTTTCAGAGCTTATAAAGGCCACAGCATAAGGCAGTACATGCTATATCTTCTTGTGGTTATTTATATACTTAAGTCACTCAACGTAATTCTTGCCCTATTATTATATAACACTTCATCACTGTTAAAAGCCATTTTGTGTATTAAGTCCCACTTTCCTCTGATGTATCTTTATGTTTATGTCTCTCTATCTATAGTTGTTGTTGTTAAGTGCCATCAAGTTAGTTCTGACTCATAGTGATACTGTTCAAGGTTTCTAAGGAGCAGCTGGTGGGTTTGAACTGCTGACCTTGTGGTTATTAGTCCAGTGCTTATCCTACAGTATCACACCAGGACTCCATCTATAGCTAGCACCACTCATTTTTAAATTTCGTCAGTTAGGATTCTCTTAGTTGTTGTTGGTGTTGATGTTGGTATGTGTGTATGTGGGGTGGTGGTGGAAATCAACTCACATTTTCCTTAAATAAAAACTTTCATTTATTTGTTTTTGTTAGAAGTGCATGGTGGTACCAGTCTCAGGCACTTCTGGATCCATGGTTCAGTGATGTCATTGGATCTCTTTTGGTTCTGCTCCTCTTGGTGTGTTAACCTCTTTCTCATGTGGAGTGAACAACTTCCTCTCTGAGGCTGGGAAGATGGCTTCCAGCATCACCAGATTCATATGTAATCATAATTTAGTAACCACAATGGAGAGATTTTTCTTCTTTCAGCTTTGATATATCAATCTCAGAGATAAGCCTGGGTTTGCCCTTTCTTTGTCCTGTATCTGCCCCTTGGACCAATTTCTGTGTCCAGAGAATATGCTACTATGATAGGTCCAGATTGGATCTTGTTCTCATCCATGTGTAGGAAAAGAATGAGTTACTGTGATGGACGACTCCCATTAGGATCATGTGAACTAAACTGGGGAGTTGTTCCCTTAAAGGAAAGGAGGGCATATTGATCACAAGCCTGGAGACTGAGAATAACAGAAATACATTCTCTCACAGTTTCAGAGGACATGGTCTGATATAAAGTTATCAGGGGGGTCATCTTACCTCTAAAGTCTCTTGGGGAGGATTCCTTATTGCCTCTTTCAGCTTCTGGTATCTTCTCATGTTCCTTGGTTTATGACTGCATAAATCCAATCCTGGTGTGGCACTGTGGGTTAATGCACTGGACTGCAAGGTCGGCAGTTCAACCTCACCAGCTGCTCCTCAGAAACCCTATAGAGGGTCACTATGGGTTAGAACCAACTTGACGACACTTAACAACAACATTGACAACAAATCCAATCTCTGCCTCAGTCTTCATGTGGCCTACTTCCTATGTCTGTGTGTTCTCTTTAATAAAGATTAAGGCCCACCATAAATCCAGGATAATCTCATCTCAAGATCCTTAATTTAATTGTGTCTGCAAAGGCCCTACTTGAAAATAAGATCATATTCTGAGTTTCAAGGTGGACATAAAATTTGGGGAAACATGTTGTTCATTCCACCACAGAGGGGCATGCTGTTAAAAAAAGAATGGGCAAATACAAATAATAGCTGTCAGAGTTCACTAAAGCAATTAACCAATCAGCAGTGTTGTTTCTCAGCTGGATTATGCTTGGGAAATAGAAGGCTCCAGCTCAAATCCTGTGCAATTAGGAGATAGGCTTTGTTGATGTCCCGCAGTGTACACCCAGTGGTGGCAGGAGTAGTTATTTATACGAGGACACTGAGAGCGCTCTAAGGAGAGACATAAAGCCGAGTCAAGGACAAGAATAGAGGGAATGAACTGGGAATCAAGCATGGGAATGCTTTGATGAATTTTCCCACAAAGCTGGCTTTATTGTTCTTGCCATGATGGCAGTAACTTGCTTGATAAATGGATTTTTAAGTTATTACCAAGCTCCTGACAAATAACACCCCGCTTCTTTCAGATGTTATTCTCCGAGCAATTGCCAGTGAAAGTGTGAATTGGTTTAAACTTTCTGAATTTTACAATGTGTATGCCCTTTGACATAGCTATTTCCCTTCTCAGAATTTATCCAATGGAATATTTAGACACACAGATATTTTGCTATAGGCTGCTTATGACTGTTATAAATGGTAAAAGTTAGAGACAAGCTGAAGGTCATTAGAAGATTGGCTAAGCAAAGAAATAATCACAAAAACAAAGGAATAATTGTAGCCATTTCAAAGGCTGTTGGAGAAGAATATTTAAAGAAATAGAAAACTGTCCATAATATGGAGCTATATGAAAAAATCAGCTTCTAAAATTATAATAACTAGCTTTTATGATGCTCTTGCCATATCCCAGATGATGGTATTATTTGATTCAATTCTTATAATAGTATATAAAAACCCAATTGTTATGAAGTTGATTATAATTAATTGTGATCCAGGAGGTCAGACTAGAACTGACCATGTGGTTCCCAGGCTGTAACCTTTACGGAAGCAGATTACCACATCTTTCTCCTGAAGAGCAGCTGGTGGGTTCAAATCAGCAACTTATCATTTAGCTGTCAAGAGCTTGACCACTGCACCACCAGGGCTCCTTTCAACAGTATATTTGTTCTTGTTGTTAAGTGATGTCAGGTTGATTCTGATCATAGTGACCCCTAGCACTACTATGCTTATCCTACAGTGCCACACCAGGACTTGAAAGGATGTTGTTGTTGTTAAGTGTCAAGTCGATTATGACCCATAGCGACCCTGTATAGGGTTTTTGAGGAGCAGCTGGTGAGCTCGAACCACCGACCTTGCAGTTCAAAAATTGCATAATTAAATTATAACAATACATATACAAAATATTAACAGATTTAAGTACTCATTTTTAAGTCTGACAAGCACAATGACTCTAGCTCATTGGTTCAGGCTGAACATTCAACCTCCAAAGTATATGGTAAGTATTATAGTTTTCCCCATATTACTTAATTAGTCTGAGCTTCAGTTTCTTGACTTATTGCTAAAACAGTCAGCTTACAGCCACACTGCCTATATTCAGACTTGCCTGTTACTTATTAGTGATGTGACCTTGATGGAAACTTGATGGCTCAGTGGTAACAACACTGGGCTGCTAACCAAAAAAGTTGGTGGTTTGAACTCACCAGCTGCTCTGTGGGAGACAGATGAGGTAGTCTGCTTTCATCCAGATTTATAGCCTTGGAAAACCCATTGGGGTCGTTCTACTTTGTCTTATAGTGCTGTTATGAGATGAAATTGACTCAATGGTTTGGTTTTATGTGACCTTGAATAAGTTACTTAAAAAAAAAAATCGCAACCTATATTTTAAACATATACTTTATATTGCAAATAAGTACACTCATGCACACATGTTTTTGTTAGGTGCCATAGAGTCAGTACTGACTCATAACAACCTTATGCACAACAGAACAAAAGACTATTCAGTCCTATCTCACAATGTGCCAATCTCATAATGGTTGCTATGCTTGAGTCCATTGCTGCTGCGACTGTGTCAATATAGCTCGTTGGAGGTCTCCCTCTTTTTTGCTGACCCTCCACTTTCCCAAGCATGATGTCCTTCTCCAGATACTGGTCTCTTCTGATAATATGTTTAAAGAATGAGAGATGAAGTCTCGCCATCTTGGCTTCTAAGGGGCACTGGTTGTACTTCCAACACAGATTTTTTTGTTCTTCTGTAGTCCATGGTACTTTTAATATTCTC
>NW_006408631.1:5656578-5665656 GCF_000296735.1 Chrysochloris asiatica
CGTGAATAAGGAAGACTGTAGAAGAATTGATGCTTTTGAATTGTGGTGTTGGAGGAGAATATTGAAAGTACCATGGGCTACCAAAAGAACAAACAGATTTGTGTTGGTAGAAGTGCAGTCAGAGTGTTCCTCAGAGGCAAGGATGGCCAAACTTCATCTCTCATGCTTCGGGCATATTGTCAGGAGGAACCAGTCACTGGAGACTAGTATCAATTTTGGTAAGGTGGTGGGTAAGAGTAAAAGAGGAAGACCCCTGTAAGAAGGGTTGGCAAAGTGGCAGCATTAATGTGCTCTAGCGTGGCAACAATTGTGAGATTGGCCCAGGACTAGGCAGTGTTTTGTTCTGTTATACATTAGGGTCACTATGAGTCGGTACCGACTTGATGACACTTAACAACAACAACAGCAACGTGAGTTAATTGCTGTCATTATGTTAATTTTTTTGTGGTGCTGTTCGTTTCTTTGTTCTGCATGCCTTTTTGTGCTGAGTTAGTGTTTTTTTTTGGTGCTATTTCTTGTCGGTTTCTTCTTAGTTTTAATGTTTCCTTGTTCTGCTTGGATCTTCATTTTCATGGTAAGTTGTGAAGTATTAATTTTCTTTGTGGTTACCGTATAATTTCTTAACTTTTCTCTCCATTTACGGCAGTCTATTTTCCTGCAATCTACCTGACCTCCTCACCACCTATTCCTATACTTTCCCCTTCTTTGATATTGTTATTATTTTGATCTTTGGTTGACCTCCCAGCACCCCGAATTTGTTGTTGTAATTTCGTTCTGTTTTGGACTCTGTGCTCTGTCGTCTGAATTCTGGATGGTGTTTCCATGTCAGTCAATCTCTGGTTGTTGTCTGTTCTTGTTGGTTTTCAGTCCAAAGAACTTCCTTTAGCATGTTTTGAAGTGCTAGATTGGTTTTGATAAAATTGTGTAGCTTCTGTTTATCCTGTAATGTATTTGATTGACAGTTTTGCTGGATAGATGATTCTTGGTTGGCAGTTTTTCTTTTGGAAACCCTATACAGGGTCAGAATCGACTTGACAGAACTTCACAACAACAACAACAATACTGTATCAAGTTGGCTGTGGCCCCACCCTCTGATCTCAGGGTGGCCACAGAGAGTGTCCCGCATTTTCCTTTCCACAGTCAAATTTTTCCACCACTGGGTGTGGGAAACTGATGCTCTGTACCTCATAGTAGATCCAAAACTCTGGAGCTGCTCCTGGGAAGCACCTTCTGTGGTTTTTCTGCGCCTCCCTCAGAAGTCTGTCCTACCTGCCTCTGCTTCTCCTGCCCCCAAACCAGAAGTTCCCTTTTACTCTTTTGATGCCTTCTGCATCATTGAATATTTTGCACATAGAATCCTGGACTCTACTACTAGTAATAGTAGTATAATATTGAGAATGTGAGGAGGAGGTGGCTAATGGTAGTGAAGCTAATTTATTTGGAGATTATTTGATAATTTTGAATTAGGAAAGTAGCCCACAAGCACAGAGCAGTCACAGTGATCACATATGTAAGAAAGCAAGTAGATTTATACTGTATTTCAAAATTAATTTAGTTGCTAATGGCTGCAGTGTTGTTATTGTTGCTGGGTGTCGTTGACTCTGTTCTAACATATGCAACCCTGTATAGAGTTTCCAGGCTTTAAATATCGTCACAGGAGGAGAAAGTCTCATTTTTCTCCTGTTGAGGGCCTGGTAGACTCGAACCAGTCCAGTGCTTATCACATGGAGCCACCACACCCCCAGTGATTGCAGTAGAGCTGAAAATTTGGTCTAAGGAGGTAGCCAACACTAAAAGAAGTGACTCTGAAGACTAATTGAGAAACTTTAGCAGTATTAGGACTCCTCCAGTTGCTGTTAAATGCAGTCAAGTCAGTTCTGACTCATAGCCACCCTGTATAGGGTTTCTGAGGAGGTGGGTTTTAACTGCCGACCTTCTATTTCACAGTCCTGTGCTGGTCCTACAGCACCACACCTGTAGCTGCCAGAAACCACCATTAAGGAAGCACCTGGCTGAGAGTAAAACCAATACAGAAAGGAATAGCCAAGAGATAGTGAAAGATAACATCCCGGGGATTCACTTAAGCATCTGGATTCAACTAATAGCTCTGAAGAACTACTAGTGAGTTTTTCAGTTATGTGAGCTATATGTCCTCTTTCCTTAAGCCTGGCTTTGGTTGCAGTGTTGTTGATGTTACTAAATGTCGTTGAGTTGCTTCCGACTCAAAGAAACCTTGTATAGGGTTTCCGGGCTGAGAGTTGTAGATGACAGATAATCGAAACCAGGTTTAATTAAGGAAAAAAGATGGAAAGACTCCCAAGTAGATCTTTAGAGCTATTTGTTGAATCCAGGTGCTTAAATGAACTCCCAGAATGTTGTCTTTCACTATCTCTTGGTTGTACCTTACTGTACTGGATTCATTCGCAGCCAGGTGTTTCCTTAATGATGATTTCTGCTAGTTCTAGGAGCATGGCCTCTCAGCTCCAAAGCTAGAAGAAAGAAGGTCTCTCTTGCCAAGTTCCATTGAACACATAGGCCACCAAAATTGACTCACATTGTACCCATATGCCATCCAGGAGCTGTTTGCTCCAGCTGTGTGGATAAGATTCTATGACTGGTCAGAGTCTTAAAACTATATGGAGTGAATAGGAAATAATTGGGTTGTCAAAAGAAACCAGGGTGCTACTTCCAGTAGTAGGGAAAGCAGGAAGACCCAGGAAATGTTCACTGTAGTTACAGAGTTCAGAGTCAGAGGACCAGAAGGAAGATGCCCATATAGTCAGACAGTCGGCACCAGAAACATACATAAAGCCAGTAGGTCATAGGAGCTAAAATCTATGCATGAACTGCTGATAAGCTTTTGGTTCTGGGAAGCTTTGCTGGTCTGATATGTGTACACATCCAGTCAGGATCATCCTCATGAGACAGAGGAAAGCAACAAGAGAAGTGTATTGAACTGACAACCTTGTTATGGTTCGCAGTCCACTGTTTATCTTATAGATGTTTATCTTATTGTTTTTAAGTGTCAAGTGGGTTCAGACCCAGAGTGACCCTGTATAGGGTTTTCACGGAGTGGCTGGTGAGCTTGAACCACCCACCTTGTAGTTCAAACCAACCTTGTAGTGCAGTGCATCATCCTACAATGCCATACCAGATGAAATAGATGGCTATAAAACACAGTCTTAACTACCAACTTATTTATAGTTAGTTATTAGTTATTTTTTCCTTGTTTAGGGTTTTGTCTTTTTAACTGGATTATAATGTTATTATATGCACATGAAGGAACCCTGGTGGCTGGTTAAGTTCTTGGCTGCTCCCAGTAAATAATACAGCCTAGAAAATCCAAAAGGGCAATTCTGCTTAGTCCTATATGTTAACTGTGAGTCGGATTTGACTTGACAGCACACATTTCTACATGAGTTTTAAACTTCCACCTTTCATTGCTCAGATGCTTAACAAAATTTCTTGGTTGGGTTGTTGTTAAGAAGGACTAGGGAAAGGTGGGTAGGCAGACCTGGGAAGTGGGGGTAGAAATGTGCTGGGTGGGCTGGAGGGAGAGAAGAGCCAGAGCTACTACTGAGTCATTCATTCCACTGACAGCAGGCCTTCAGCCCACTTTTCACATTCGCACCATTAGTTTCTGGTCCTGGTCATAGCCATGGGAAAATTCTTTTTCATAATTGTTTGATTATTAGAAGTGTCTAATGGAAAATTCTACAGAATGTTGTTGTTGTTAAGTTCTTTCAAATCAGTTCTGATCTATAGAGTTTCTGAGGAACAGATGGTGAGCTTGAACCACTGACCTTGCTGTTCAAACCACTCTGCAGTCCAGCGCATTAACCCACAGCGCCACACCAGGACTCCAACTACAGAATATTAAGAGCAAAGATTTAAAAGTCAGCTATTCAGCAGTGAGGTTGTCATAGCAGTATCTCTCCTGAGTTATTAAAGACTTACAAAAAACTTCTTCAAGATTAATCGCCAGGAAAAAAACAAAAAACAAAGAAAGGCTAAAATAAATGGAAAGATGCCAGTAAATAAATAGTGTCTGTACTGCTGGCAAACAGTTATCATGAAAAACAAAGGAGTTTCTAAATAACAAAGCTGACTTCAAAGGTGGGTAGACAAGTTGTCCTAGTTTAAATGCTATAGTATAATAGATATAACCTGAGAAACAGAAAATGAAAGCTATACTGGAATCTGGAAATGAGAAAGTGTTTTAATTTGCTGGCATTTCCTCCTTACCTTACACTGCCACTAAATCACTGGTAACAGGTAAAGCATTGCACCTTCTTGCATCTGACTCATTAATCTGTCTGTTTCAAAGGTGAACTGATGGCCTAAGCTCCTTTTACATAGAAAATTGAAGAAATTCTCTGTACAGACATGCCTCAGAACAACACAGCTATGCCCTCTAGTGATTGTGCTGTCCTGTTGCTTTATTAGGAGTCTGAAAAACAAATTTACTCTGGGTGCCTCTTCTATCTTAGAAATTGGCTTTCTGTGAGGGATGAATGTCTTAGAAACAATGCTATTCTGGAGCAGAGTCTGATGTGAGTATTAAAAAGAAAAAGGTCTTTATTTTTATTCTCTGAAGCTTTATTTGCTTTTGTCCCTCTCACTTACAGATCTCCTTATATATTCACTTTGGGGGGCCACTGGTCAAGCAAATTTCTTTAATTTCATACCAGTCAGGTACCACGAGATTGGATTTAAGTATAACGAATTCTTCACAGAACAAATATTGTAAGTAAATTGGATCATGTTAGGAACAATTGTTTACTTTGTGGAGTATGAATCACTCTTAATATACGGTGCGATGGTATGGTAAAGATGTAGAAGTTTTCGATAAAATTTGGCACTGGCTTAATTTGAGTTAACATGCATATATATCTCCATTTCTTTGTTGGGTTGTAAATTTCTTGTTTATGGGCTTTGTATCCTGTAGAACTTGATATTCCAGACTTTCACATCCCATGATATCTAATATCTCCACTTGGTTCTTACATTTAAGCCAAATTTTTATTTTCCCTTACACTTACACCTTCACCTCAAATTGCTCCTCCCCCAGCTTTCCCATCAAAGGTAACTCAAGCTAGAAAACAGTCACGTTTGATGCTTCATCCTCTTTTTCAAAACCACAAGTCTCATTTCTGATTACTCATTCTCACTTATTTTCACCTCAGCAGCTAACATCCTACTCGAAACCACCCTTATGCAGATAGATATATATATATACTCCAATATACATATTGTTCTTTCAGTTTATTCTTCAGCGTATAGCAGGTATTTCTTTTAAAATAAAACTTTTTATTATAAAAAATTTTAGTCATGTCCCAAATTAGAGAAAATAATATAATGACCTTTCACTCAGACTTAACAATTACTTGTCTCTTGCTTCTTGCTTGTTATGAGTTAGGTGCTCCCAGGTCAGCGGTTCAAACCCACCAGCTGCTTCATGGGAGAAAAAAATGAAGCTGTTCTAAAGATTTACAGTCTAAGAAACTCTATATAACGTTGCTATGAGTTAGACTCGACTTGAAAGCAGTGGGTAGTGTCTTGCCGTACGTACTTTATCTATATATCTTTAACCTTCCTTCCTTCTTTTTCTGGTCTTCTTTTCCAGGAATATTTTACATAATATTCCTGATACATCATTTTGCTTTTAACTATTTCAGAAACCATCTCTAAACAATAAAGAAAGGTATTTCCTTATAGAATCACAAAGTCACTATCACATCAGATCAAGTTAAAAAATATTTCCTCTGTATTATCTAAAACTTAGCCCATATTCCAATTTCTTTGGTTGTCACAAAGCTATCTTTTTAAAGTTTGTTTGTTACAATAACTATTTAAATACATGGATCAGATTTCAACCAAGATGCATGAGCTCCATTCCTCTCAGGTTCTCCCTGTGGACCTAGATACAACACAACAAACAGGAAGACAGACAGACAACTTCAGGATCTCAGAACTTAAGAAACAGCATGGTGGTGAGCTTCCTGAGTTTTCTTATTATCTTCCATATAACCCAGGCAAGTTATTGTCTCCAACCTGGAACTTTCAACAGGTACAGATAGAGGGAAAAAAAGGAGCCTATAAGAAACTGACAAATTTCTGTAGACATATTACTTACCCAAATTTCCATGTATGAGATATAAAATTAGAACACATCACAAAAGAAGAAATTAAACAGTTCATTAACCAAAACAAAACAAAACTCTGAAGAATTATACCAAACATTTTGAGTAGAACTAATACCAATTCTGCTCAACCTATTCCAAAACATAAAAAAGGATGGAGTACTTCTGAACTCATTCTATGAAACAAGCATAACCAAGATAAAAAGATAAAACACAACAGGTAATGACAACACTAAAAAATAAATTTATAGGCCAATATCCCTCATGACCATAGATGCAAAATTCCCCAAAAAATCCTACTAAAATAATTCAACACCTTATCAAAAAAATCCACTACGACCAAGTGTGATTCATACCACATATGCAAGGATGGTTCAACATTAGAAATATAATCAACATAATCCACCATATAAATAAAACAAAGTAAATAACTACATGATCATTTCAATCAATGCAGAAAAGACATTTTACAAATTCATCAACCATTCTTGATAAAAACACTCAACAAAAATAGGAACAGAAGAGAAATTCTTCAACATAGTTAAGGATGTACATACAGTCTAATTGACAGTTAACATTCTCAATGCGGAGAAACTGAAAATGGGAGCTAGACAAGAATTCCCTTTATAACTTCTCTTATTCAACACTGTATTGGAAGTTCTAGTCAGAACAATAAGGCAAGAAAGGGGAGTAATAGGTCTCCAAACTGGCAAAGAAGAACTAAATCTATCTCAATCTTTAGAGGCTATTATCCTATACATAGAAAAATCCCAAAGACTCAGCAAGAAAATTATGGTACTAATTGGAAAATTCAGCAAAGTGGCATGGTATAAGATAAATATACAAAAATCAGGTGTATTTCTATATACTAACAAAGAGAAAAATTAAAAGAAAAATCAGGAAAACAATACTACTTACAATAGTCACACAAAAGGTGAAATGCTTAGGAGATAAAAAGACCTATGCAAAAAAAAAAACTATAAAACATGACTATAAGAAACCAAAATTGGCCTACATGACTGAAAAATCTGTATCTTACTCATTATGCAAATGTCAGTACTATCCAAAACAACCTAAAGATATACTACAATCTTGATCTAAATTCCATCATCATTTTTAAAGAGCTGGGGGGGAAAAAAAACAACTTTATACAGAAAAGATAGAGTCCCAAGATAAATAAATAAATAATAATTTTAAAAAACAGAACAAAGAAGTAGGCCTCACACTTGCACTCTCAAAATCTACTACACAGCCACAGTAGTCAAACAGCTTTGTTTTGGTACAATGACAGGCACAATGAAACAGAACTGAGAACCCAGAAATAAATCCATCCACTAATGGACAGCTGATCTTTAACAAAGGGCCAAAACCATTAAATGAGGAAGAGATGATCTTTTAACAAAATGGTGCTGGAAAAACTGGATAACTATTTGCAGAAAATGAAATAGGATCCATATCTCTCACTATATACAAGAACTAACTAGAGATGGATCAAATACCTAACTGAAATGATAAAGATCATCAAAGAAAATATAGTCAAATATAGATGCCCTAAAACATGACATAAGTCTACTATCAAACATAATTAAAACTGACAAACATAAGAAGACAATCTAGATGTCTGGAACCTCTTTAAAGTTAAATATTTATGCACATCAAAAGAGTAAAAAGAAAAGAAAAAAAAAGAATAAAAAGAAAACCTACGTACTGGGAAAATTATATTAGCAATGATATATCAGACAAAGGACTAATCTTTAAATATAGAAATCCCCAACACCTCAACAATAAAAAGGCAAATAATGAAATTAAAAAAAAATGGACAGAGGACATGAAGAAATACTTTACCAAATAAGACATTCTGTTGGGCAACAATCACATGAAGTAAAGCTTACAATCATAAGCCATTGGTGGCGGTGGTGGTTGCGTGCTGTGGAGTTGGTTCCGACTCATAGCAACCCTGTACACCTACCTGTATGGGGTTTCTGAGGCTATAAACCTTTATGGTAGCAGAAAGTCTCATCTTGCTCCTGTAGAGTGGCTGGTAGTCTTGAACTGCTGACGTTGTGGCTAGCAGTCTTACATGTCGCCCACTACACTACATCATTAGCCATTCGAGATATTCAAATTAAAACAGCACTGAGACATCATCGCAACACTACATTAATGGCAACATTAAAAAAAACAAAACAGAAAACAGCAAATGCTGGTGAATGTGTGGAGAGATTGGAAGCCTTAAACACTGTTGAGAAAATTATAAAATAATGCAACCACTATGGAAAATAGTATGATTCTTCCTTACAAAGTTGGAAATAGAAATACCATATGATCCAGCATATGGTAAAACAAAGGGCAGCTCACAAAGACAAAGTAAAGTATACTGAAATATGCAAAGACCTGTAATTAGAAAATAAAAAGGGAAGAGCACACTTGACATTTCTCAAATTGAAAGAACTGAAAAAAAAAAAAAAATTTCAATCACTGAGTTTCAATATGAGAGTGAGTCAGAAAGTATTACTACTAGGGTTCCAAAAAAAAAAAAAAAAAAAGAATTCAATCACTGAGTTTCAATATGAGAGTGAGTCAGAAAGTATTACTACTAGGGTTCCAGTTTGTACATGCATAGATTCATTACAAACAAAACATTTTGAAACATGTGTCTGTGATCCGTAGATAAATTCTCTCAGTAGTACATTCTATTGTTAGAGTGCCCTCAAAGAAAGATCCAATCAAAACAGTAGCTTCTGAAGGGATCTACTGAGCCAGTTAAAGACAGAGCGGTCAACTCAATTTTATAGCGATTAGTTTTTGAGGGAGTAATATTGATAGATTTTCTTAAAGGTCACAGGATGATCACAGGGGTTGATTATGAAGAAGTCATAAGAAAATTGGAAACTGCATTAATAAGAAAAAGTCCAGGAAAGCTGCACCAAGAAAT
>NW_006408631.1:5665756-5666460 GCF_000296735.1 Chrysochloris asiatica
TCAATGTACTGTTTTAGCCATTTACAAATTAACTATAGCAAAATTTTATTTGCAAGTGATATTGTTCGATGAATTCTGAGTTCAATTGTGTTACATCTCTTTGGAATAGGCAAAAATATGAATCTTTTTCAATCGTTGGCTAGTTATCTGTTTTCCAAATTTCTTGGAACAAATGAGTGAGTGCCTCCAGTGCTGCATCAGTTTGTTGAAAGATTTCAATTTGTATTCCATCAATTCCTGGTGCCTTGTTTTTTGTCAATGACTTCAATGCACCTTGGGCTTCTTCCTTCAGTATCTTTGGCTCTTGATCATATGCTACATCTTGAAACAGTTGAACATTGACAATTTCTTTTTGGTACAGTGACTGTGTATTCCTTTTATACTCTTTTTTTTTTTTTTTTTAAGATAAACAATTTTATTTACTTTATCTGATTACTATAGTTTCAACCTAGGCAATATGAAGCCAGAGATCAAACTGAACCAATATGGAATACTATTTCAGGATGTTCTCAGTGAAATTACTGGCTTTTGAAATTTGGAAGTCCGTTAAAGAGGAATTTGGACATGAGAGTATCTGTTCATTGTTTAAGTAAAAATTTATGGATGTTCAACATTTCTGGAGGTAGCATATAGTCAAGAACCAAGGGTAGTCAAGGAAGTGAAGAAAACTATTTTGTCCCCCTCTCCCTCCCTGAGTCCAGAGT
>NW_006408631.1:5669656-5673405 GCF_000296735.1 Chrysochloris asiatica
GGTTAATGCGCCAGACTGCAAAGCCGTTTGAACTGCAAAGTTGACAGTTCAAACTCACCATTGCTCCTTGGAAACCCTATGCAGGGTCGCTATGGGTCGGAACCGACTACACGGCAGATAACAACAACAACAGAATGGGCAAAACTACTGCTTTGACATGTAAATTGAAGAGCCCAGAATTCTTTGGAAAATGTTGTTAAGTGCCTTTCCGACTCTTAGTAAGCCTGTATAAGGTTTCCGAGGAGAAGCTGTGAGTTTGAACCACCGACCTTGTGGTTCAAATCCACCTTGTTGTCCAGTGGTTATCCTACAATGCCAGAGGAATAGAAACACCACCTTCAGAAGTGTATATAACTAGATGGAAGGTATGTCAAAAAACAATAGATTCACGTTTTGATATTTTAAATACATGTTCCTATGATTTTATAGCAACACTTTTTTTTTTAACTTATCCTCATATTGAAGGATACTATGAGCAAAATCATCATCACACTCATGATTTGAATTGAAAAATAGAGTGTTAGCATGGTTGGTTGAACTACCAGATTGGCAGTTCAAACTCACCAGCCTCTCCTCAAAATGCAGGATCACTGAGAGTCAGAACTGCTTTGATGGCACTTAATAACAACATGAGCAAAACATTGAAGGATGCAGGAAGTATTTTAAAAACAAAACAAAACTAGGACAGAGCACACAGAGCCACTGTACCAATGTTCATCTTCTTCAGGAGGTAGAACATGATGAAAAATTGATAGTACTGAAGGAAGAAATCCAAGTTGCATTGAAGGCACTGGTGAAACACAAGGAATTAATGGATTATCAAGTAGATGTATTAACAATCAAATGTAATGCTGGAAATGTTCACTTGTCTATGCCAAGAGATTTGGAAGATAGCCAACTGATCAACTAACTGGAAGAGGTCCATATATTTGTGCTTATTCCACAGAAAGGTTATCGAATCAAATGCAAACACTATCAAGTTGTCATTAATATCACATGCAAGTAAAATTTTGCTGAAGAGAATTTAAAAATGGATGCAGCAGTACAACAAAAAAAAGCTGTCAGAAATTTAAACTGAATTCAAAAGAGCATCTGGACTGAGGAACATCATTGCTGACGTCAAATGGATCTTGGCTGGAAGCAGAGAATACCAGAAAGATGCTTATTTGTGTTTTATTTACTATACAAGAGCATTCAACTGTGTAGATCATGACAATTTATGGATAGCATGTCAAAGAATGGGCATTCTGAAACACTCATGAGGAACGTTCACTCAAGAGGCATTTGTTTTAACAGAATAAAGGGATACCGAGTTGCTTAACATCAGGAAAGATGTGCACAAGGGTTATATCCTTTCACTGTATTTATTGAATCTTCATGCTGAGCAAATAATCCAAGAAGCTGGCATATATGAAGGAGAATGTGGTATCAGGGTTGAAGGAGGATACTTGACTACCTGAAATATGCAGATGACAGAATATGGTTGCTGAAAGTGAAGAGAACTTGAAGCATTTACTGATGAATATCAAGGACAAAACCTTCAATGTGGATTACATCTCAAAATAAAGAAAACAAAAATGCTCGCAATTGGACAATATATCATGATAAATGGAAAAAAGATTGAAGTTACAAAGTATTTCATTTTTCTTGGATCCACAATCAATACTCATAGAAACAGCAGACAAGAAATCAAACAATGAGCAAATATAGTGCAAAAGATCTCTGAAAAACATTAAAGAGCAAAGATGTCACTTTGAGGATCATGATATTTTCTGTAACCTCACATGTATGTGCAAGCTGGAAAAGGAACAGGAAAGACTGAAGAAGAACTGATGCATTTGAATAGTGGTATTGGCAAGGAATATTGAATATACAATGGACTGTATGAAAAGCAAACAAATATGTCTTGAAAGAAGTACAGCCAGAATGTTCGTCAAAAATGAGGATGGATAGAGTTGGCCCTCACGTACTTTGGGCATATTACCAAGAGGTAACAGTTCTTGGAGAAGGACATCAAGCTTCTTTGGTAAAGTGAGGGTCAGTGAAATAGAGGAATGGGTTGACATAGTGGCTGCAACATGGGCTCAAACACAGCAAAGCTGGTGAGGATGGAGCAGGACCGGACAGTGGTTCACTCTGTTGTACATAGGGTCACTATTTGTCAGATTTGACTCATTGGCACATAACAAACCAAAAACACTTAAATGAAAAGGACCATCTTTTATAATTACTGGATAGATTGAGATATGAATTAGAGAAATAACTTGCCTAGTATGATATGTTTTTGAAAGAGTTGATATTAAACCTAGTTCAGACCTTGATTTGCTTTTTCATTTAGTAGACATTTATTAAGCACCTACTTTGTACTTGGAACTGGTAGGAGGCAAAGGGAAGAAATAATACGGAAAAACAATTCAGGCTTCAAGTTTAGAGTTTATTCCAGTTAGCTGAAGCCTAGTGAAAGTGACCAGTATTTAGTTTTGCTGGTTGGCAGTACATGATCACCTTCTTCAAAGTGTGGGGTGACTGGCAGTCCCAAAATATCTTTCCCTCAAAGCTTGCCACCTATAAGGATGCAATTAGATAGAATTCCGATTGGTAACAGATTTCTAGTCTGATATATTAAGCATTGCCTTTCACTTCTTCCTTGGAAAGAATGCAAAATATGTCTAAACTGGTGTGGCGCTGTTGGTTAATGCTCTGGACTGCAAAGTCCACTTGAACCGGGAGGCCTGCGGTTCAAGTTCACCAGTTGCTCCTTGGAAATCCTATACAGGGTTGCTATGGGTCAGAACCCAACTCGACGGCACTTAACAACAACAACATACTATAATTCTGCTTTCCTAATCAATACATGACATAGAAAATGGTTGATTCAACTTGGCATCAACTGTTCTCTGTTTCTGGTAAAACTGTTTAAAAAGTATTCAGAACTATTTTAGGGTAGTACTCATGACTTGGAGTCCTGGTGTGGCGCTGCCAGATAAAGCACTGTTTGAATCACAAGGTTGGTGGTTCAAACTCACCAACTGCTCCTTGGAAACCCTATACAGGATCGCTAAGAGTCAGAACCAAAGCAATGGTACATAACAACAGCAACTTATGACTTATGAGGCCTATTTTTTACTAGTTTCAAGAAAAGGTTAAGACAATCAGACCAAGATTAGGAAGACAGGAAATTGTGAGATAGTGAGGTAAGATTTCAGATTCTGACTCGGCTTTTTTCACCAAATTTTACGTTTTGGCAAGTATAATCAGGGGCAGTGTTAAGGGGTGACTTGGCCTAATTTCCATTCAATGTCACTCCCAATCAATTCCCTGTAAAGTTTATGTCAATTCAGTAGGTTTGCTAGACACATGCAGTTTTAAGAGCTCCACAGAATCTCCTTCCAACCAGAATGACACCCCTGAATCCTTCTGACATAAAAATTCTAAAGCAGCCACGAGTTAAAATGCCCTGTACAAAAAGCTTTTAAGATGTTGCTAATCTGTGCCCTGACCCTGTGTTAGTGTTTTCATAAGAGTTGTTTGTTGTGGCTAATCAAATACTAGTTATTGTAGTCAGTTCCAACTCATGGTGACTACATGTATACCAGAGTGTAACTGGGCTCTGTAGGTAAGCAGTGGCTGATTTTTTTAGAAGTAGATTGCCAGGTCTTTTTTTTGAGGCACCTCTAGGTGCACTCAAACCTACAAGCAAGGTTGTATCATCTGTATATTACTGGTTGATAATAAGTCTTCCTCCAATC
>NW_006408631.1:5674540-5698294 GCF_000296735.1 Chrysochloris asiatica
GACTAATTCCTAGGATATCGATATGTTTGAGTTCCATTTCATTTATGACAGCTTCCAATTTCCTTAGATTCATACTTCATACACTCCATTTTCTGATTATTAATGGCTACTTGCAGCTGTTTATCATTTTGAGTTGTGCCTCATCAGCAAATGAAGGTAGCTAAAGTTTGATGCTGTTCGTGTCATCACACCCAACTCTACTTGTATGTACTCCTGGTCAGTTTAGTCAATTCATTTCATTATTCATCTTGCCAGGGCTTTTCCTCCTCTGCAAAATGACAGTCCTAGGTTCCTCGATATCCGAGGTTACTGGTACATCTTCCAGTCATATAGAAACATCATATGTAGGTGGGATGCTATACAGAGGACAGGTCCAGGAGACAGCAGTGATGTTCAGAACCAGATAGTTGCATTGGTTCTGTTCATCACAAATTATAACAGACTCTCCTGATAAGAGAAATACTCTGGTTTTCAAGCCTGTGACCTTTAAGATCACCAGGCCTTTCTTTTGGGGCATCTTTGAGTAGGTTTGAATTGACAACCTCTCAACTACTAACTTCCAAAAAAATCAGCCACTGCTTACCTACAGAGCCCATTTAACTATTTGCATCACTGAGAGTGGATGATGTCTTTTTATTTCATCTGGTCTCTTCACTTATGAAGTATGAAAAGTACAGTGAAACCATTATAACACTCAAAGAAAACATGGTGTAAATCTGGAAGAGTGAGATGTTGTTGATAAGTGCCGTCGAGTCTATTCCGACCCAGAGCGACCCTGTATAGGGTTTCCAAGGAGCAGCTGGTGAACTTGAACTACCGACCTTGCAGTTCAAATGACTTAGCAGTCTGATACATTAGCCCACAGTGCTGTAGTAAAATGACATCTTACTTACTTTTAGCTTGACAGTCTTACCTTTGTCATTCTTTTCTTAAAATATGAGTTCTTTAAATTGCTCATATGAATAGATCCCTTTTATAATTTTGAGAAATAAGATGTTTCATATATGTTGTTGTTAAATGCTGTTACGACCGTTCTGACCATAGCGACTCTGTATAGGGTTTCTGAGGATTGGCTGGTGAGCTTGAACTACTGACCTTGTGGTTCATATCAACTTTGCAGTCCACAGCATTAACCCACAGCACCATACCGGGACTCTGTTTCATATATAGAACCTTGAAAATCAACTTCAATGGAGTCTTGTATTTACACATCTTAAATATTTCTCTGCTTCAATTATGTTAAATCAGGGGTGTGTAACCAATATAAGAATATGGCAAATCAAATGGAAAAGGAAATAGTTTATAAATTTTAGAGTCTATGTAATGAATAGAAAGAAGTATATACACTCTTTATGTAATCAAATACACATGGACAGTTTCCACTTGGATTATGGGTGTGGATTTGAAAGCAACATAAAATAAGGAAGGAGACAATTTTAAAGATGTTTGTTTTTCAGCACATGAGAAACATGTGGAATTAACTATACAGAAACATACATAAGAAAATTAAATAACTACATTAGTAAGTTAATATTCAACTCTTTGTGGGCCGTGGTGGTCTTACTTATTTTCCAATTCTTAATAATTCCAACAGTACATCTAAGGCATTTAGTCTATTTTGTGGAAGAAAGAAAAAGTTTTTTTCTTATTAAAAAGTCAAGAAAAGGTTTGAGTCTGGGGAAAAAAAATAATTGTTTCCAAAAAGAAAAAGTCCAGAGATGAAAACATATTTATTTTATTGTGTCCAGTTGAAGATACTCCTTTGAGGAATTAATCTATTATTTATCCAATGTGCTAGATATTGTATGAAGGCTAAGAATAAGACATTCCTTGTTGTGTTGTTGTTAAGTGCTGTTGAGTCATCCGACCCATAGTGACTCACATTCCTTACATTTAGGCAATTTGTGATCAAGAGGAGCTCTGGTGGCTAAAGTGTTCAGTTACTAACTGAAAGGTCAGCAGTTGAACACCATCAGTCACTCCTTGGGAGACAGATTATGCAGTTTGCATCCATAAAGATTCACAGCCTCAGAAACCCTCTTGCATAGTTCTACTCTCTCCTACAGAGTCAGTGAGTCAGAATTGACTCTATTGCAGTGGGTTTTAGGGGAGACAAAAATGTAAGCAGGCAAATATAAACACATTCTATATTCTAATATGTCATGATATAGCCCTGTCCTCCTCTCTGCTCTGGGAAATATTCCAAAATCCTTTGCATAAATTTTACCTTTGACCAGCTTAATTTAAGTTTGTTTTTATATCACTTGCAACAACAACAAAAAGTATAAAGTGTAACATGATGAAGCGGCTATTAAAGGTAATATAAATAATGAAAATGCAAGAAGCAATGAGAGAAATGTAGGAAATGTCTCAGTCTGGGCTTCCCAGAAAGCAGAACTGGAGGCAGATACATATGTGGGAGTGCAATCTCAGGGTGCAGGGGTGATGGAAAAAAGGGGCATGGGAGAGGGCCCAATAAAAGCAGGTGCCACTTGGTTTTAAAGTACAAATGATTTAAAGTCAATTTCTTCAAACTTCTCAGGGGAGAAATTTACATACCGGTTTCCGTCTCCCAATGGTGAAAGGTTTGCTTATTGTGGTATTTTTAATCCTGCTTCTCTGAGTTGTACAGTACAGTTGCATCAGCAACAACAGGAAAGCCCTAGGTTGAAGAAGAGAGGTGCATAATGCAGGTATGAGGCAAGGTGCTGTTGAAGGATGTCTCTGTAAAACTGGTCCAAGTCCATCACAGTTTGTAATAATAGTACTCATGTTCCATGGTTAAAGAGTACAATGGCTCAGTGGTCAAGCACTTGGTTACCAACTGAAAAAGATGAGTAGTGGTTGTAACCCACTTAATATTTTGAGCTACTACATCCATAAGTATAGGTCAAGTTCATTAAATTGTGACAATTTACACTTTTTTCTTTTATCAAAAATACTATCTTAAATTAGTTGAGTTCTGCTCATCAAGCCATAGAGGCTACACCAAATGGGTACTATCTACAAGTCTGGACATTCTTGCACATCTCTCCTCACTTCAGATCATTTGGATGCTTCACTCTCAGCTCTAGCCCTCCGTGGCTATGTCTTTGACCATGCACTCAGGAGTCCCCAGGTCTCACCACACTTCAGACCAACCAGCCTTTCCTCTTCTCTCTCTTATCTCCAAGTTGACAGGGACTAAGAACATTTTTATACCAAAAGTAAAGCAGCACCCATACAAACAGCAAGTGATTCTTGGTCTTAGTGTAAGGAAGACAATAGGAAGCAATAGGGATTGTGGTAAGCTGGTAAGTGTATGTCCTGTGTGAAGGAGCAACTATTACTTGTCAGCAATTACTTATTGCCATGTGATAAGTTAGGCCAAGTGGTGACATATCTTTAGATTGTTTAAGAGCAGTTGAAATTCTGAAATTTGTATGAAACTTCTTTCATTTTAATTATTAGGTCAAATTGTTTCAAAATATTAAATAAAGCTTATTATTCCATCTATAGACTTCTTGTAAGATATGTGAAATAAAGTTGTGTGTCAGCTTGGTTGTCCCAGGATTCTCAGTGATTTGGTTGTTAAGATGTAATCAACCCCCATGAGAGATCTCATGTAATTTAATCACTGTCATGATGAGACTTGCTATGAGCAGCCAATCCATTGAAAGGGAATTTCCTTGGAGGTGTAGCTTGCTTCCCATATGCATGGTTGTTTGGAAAAGTTTACTTGTTTTTTGCTGGGTCTGGAAACTGCCACTGGCTCATCATTTAACCTCTGGTTTTTTTGCACTTGAGCCAGCAACCTGTTTTGTAGCCTGCCAATCTCAAATTCATTCACCTCTGGAGCCAGAAGCCTGCCATCTCACCTGCTGATCTTAGCAACACCTGTAGTTATAGAGTCAGGAGAAGCTTCCAAGCTGACATCTGACGCACAGACTTAGAACTCGCCAGCCTTTACACTGTGTGAGCTAGTTCCTTGAGGTAAACCTCTCTATTTCTCACTACAGGAGTCCTGGTGTGGCACTGTATAGGTTAAGTTAATCACTGGACCACAACGTCAGTTTGAATCACAAGGTCAGCAGTCCAAACTCCTTGAAAACCCTATACAGGGTTGCTATGAGTCATAACTGACTTGCGGCATTTAAAAACAACATCTTTTACTATATAAGCGTCACTGGTTTTGCTTCTCTAGAGAACCCAATCCAAGATAATGTGGTTGTTAATTTACAATCACTGTGAATAGAGTGAAAAGCCCAGCAGCTCAATTATAATGGTGTAACTTTCCAGAGAGCAAATACAATATCTTATGTATGTTTGCATACTCAGTATTGTTGTTTGGTGCCATTGAGTTACTTCCTACTCCTAGCAACCCTATGCACAACAGAACAAAACACTACCTAGTCCTCTGCCATCCTAATAATTAATATTCTGTTTGAATCCATTGTTGTAGCCACTATATCAATTAATCTTGTTGAGGGTCTTTCTCTTTTTAACTCAGTACTAATGGCACCTAACTGGCACAGATATCAATAAAATAATACTTCCCTTATAACTTAGGTAGAAGGTAGACACATACACATATAATGATGATTGTTGTTGTTGCTGTTAAGTGCCATTGAGTCAGTTCTATGATAGTGTTATACATACAATGACAGTGATGTGATCAAGGAATTATGGGAGTACAGGGCTAAGGCACCTAATTAAGAGTGCCTATTCTCCCTGGTCCACCACTGGTCTGACAGTTTGTCATATTGTGGTGGCTTGATTGTTGCTATGATTCTGGAAGCTATGTCACTGGTGTCTTAAATACAACTGATGGTGAACAGGTTTCAGATGACTCTGTATTCCTTCCATCTTCTTCTTTTTTTTTTTTTTTTAAGTTTTTATTGTGAATTGAGTGGTTAGTTTACATGGGGGAACATCAGTTTTACACTCATGGTTTCATTGCAATGATTACAATTTCAGTCTGGAATGACTAGAAAAGCAGAAGATACTTCTTGAAACAAAGGCCAGCAGGAACAAAGCAAAACAAAACACAAAAAACAGCAGACTGGCTATTGCAAGAACAAGCAAGCTGTTCGCTTAGGAGTCATCAAGATAAGTCATCAAGTCCCTTCAGGAAAAACCCCCTTTCAAGACTGAAACTCAAAGAGAACACACGAGCAGGCATGTAAGCTTGCTGGTGACTATGTTGGTTTACTTTTGAGTGGAAGTAGGGGAAAGACAGTAATGAAGAGGTAGGCTGAGTTTGACCATGTTCCATAGACTTATGTAGATCTTGAGATGAGAGAGAAAAGAAGGGCTGGTTGGTCTGAAATTTGGGGATACTTGGGAACTCCTGAGCCCATGGACACTGACCTAGCCATGGTGGGCTAGAGCTGAGAGTGAAGCATCAAGCTTATATGAAGTTGGAGGAGGTGTGCAAGAATGCCCAAATGTGCAGATAGTACCCATTTGACATAGCTTGTATGGTTTGATGATCAGAACTTGACTAGAGGAGTATAAAGAAGTTTGGTCTAGGAAGCAAGTATAAATTGTTAGTTTGATGAACTTAACCTTTACTCATGGATATAGTAGTTCAGAATACTAACTGAGGGAAGGAGTCTTCACATCAAAGATCAAACCTATTCCTCAGTACATCAGGGCTGATGTTGTTGTTAAGTGCCATCGAGTTGATTTCATTCAACCCATAGCAACCCTGTATAGGGTTTCCAAGAAGCAACTGGTGAGCTTGAGCCACCGACCTTGCAGTTCAAACAACTTTGCAGTCTGACTCATTAGCCCATAGTGCCACATCAGGACTCCACACAGGGTTGATAGGGATGGACAATGGACATTGGATACATAAAATGGGAGGTGGGGGGGCGGATTATAAAGACACGAAGTGGCTGACTTACAAGTTTACAGGAGGGAATTTCAGAGCAAGCAGCAGAAGTTAGAATCCTCACTGAATAGTTTGATCTTATCTAGATGGGTTTGGTGAAAGGACATGGGGATAAGATTCTTTTGATTTAATAGTCATTAATTATGATCATGACTAATTGTGATTATCACAACTGCAAAGGTAGAAGTTGTGTAACAAAAACGGGGGGGAATAGTTAATCTTACATTCCAGGAACAGAGGACACTAGGAACATCAAGAGAGAATTTGGGACCTTAACCAGAGAAATAGCAACACCGGAAATGGAGGCAGAGATGAGGACATGGAGAGAGAGAGCAGCTGAGGACTCTAGACTCAGGGAACAAGAAAAGCTGTGAGCTGACAGGAAGGAGGCTGGCTTGCAAAATGTGCCCTCTGGTTGTTGATATGACATTATTCCTTGTGATTTTGTGTACATCAGAAGAAGAAGAAGAAGGAGGAGGAGGAGGAGGAGGAGGAGGAGGAATAGAGGCAAATGCTGTTAACTGATGGTGCATGGAGGGGATTGTAATCATTGCAATAAAACAGAATAAGATTGGTTGAGTGCTAAACTAATGTTATCTTATGTAAACTATCACTCAACTGACAATAAAAGCTTTGAAAACAAAAGAAAACAAAAACACTGACTTACTGATGAATATAAAAAACCACAGCCTTTGGTATGGGTTGCACCTCAATGTAAAGAAGACAAAATTCCTCACCGCTGCACCAATAAGCAACATATAAGTGGAGAAATTATTGAAATTGTCAAAGACTTCATTTTGCTTGGATCAACCATCAACACTCATGGAAGGCGCAGTCAAGAAATTAAATGACTTAATGCATTAGGAAAATCTGCAGTGCATGACCTCTTTAAAGTGTTCAAGAGCAAATATATCAGTTTGAGGACTAAGGTGTGCCTGAACCAAGCCATAGTATTTTCAATAACCTCATATGCATGTCAAAGTTGGACAGTGAATAAAGAAGACCAGAGAAGAATTGATGCATTTGAGTTATGATGTTGGAGGAGAATATTAAAAGTACCATGGACTGCCAAAAGAACAAACCAATCTGTGTTGGGAGAAGTACAGCCAGAGTGCTCCTTGGAAGTCAGGATGACCAGACTTCATCTCTCATACTTTGGACATATTATGAAGAAGGACCTTTTACTGGAGAAAGATATCATGTTTGGTAAAGTGGAGGGTTGAAAAAAAAAAGAAGACCCCCAACAAGATGAATTGGCACAGTGGCAACAGCAATTGGCTCAAGTGTGGCAACAATTGTAAGGTTGGCAGAGGACCATGTAGTGTTTCATTCTGTTGTGCATAGGGTCGCTATGAGTCTGTACCAACCTGATGGCATCTAACAACAATAAAAACATATCCCCCGGTTATCTTGTGGGTTAGGCGTAGAGTGGCTAACTGCAGGTTAGTGGTTCAAACCCACCAGTTGCTCTAAGACAGATGAGGCTATCTGCTTATGCAAAGATTTACAGTCTCAGAAACCCTATGGCGTAGTTGTACCCTATTAGTCACTATGAGTCAGAATTGACTCAATGATGGTGGATGTTATTTTGGGCTTCTGTCTCCAGAAAGACTTGTTGACATTGCTCAATAGTAATTTAATAGGGTCAGACAATATTCTCCCCAATCTTTGATTTAATCAAGTTGAGAGTGATTAAATTAATGTTGAGGTTTAAAGAAACACATCAGTTTTGTAATTTCTTCAGCTTTATGCTACGGAAAACAATAACTGTATTATATTTCCATTTAGAAGGGAAAATAATTGGAGAAGCAGCAATTATCAAGCAATGCAACATTTTATTTCCTTAGAATATAATCATCTCATTTGAGAGAAAAAATTATTTCTTAGTTACAAGACTGCCTGTGCAGTCAGGATTAAATGTGATCAGAATTGTATCTATTCTTTTATTGTTTTTAGACTTTGAGAATGTGCTGATTTTAATCTGATCATCAGCTAACACTGCCTTTACTTTAGAAAAATGTTCAGATATTATCTTCTGGAGACAACAGAGAATTTTTATATGTATATTTCAGCAGTGAGCTAATTAAATCTTTTAGAAATACTCTTGAAAATCTTTCAGATGTGTGGGTGCATTTACTGATCTTCAAGATCTTTTTGAGATGAGAAATTCTATTTTCTTTTCCTTTCTATGATAGAAGTAATATTGTAATCTTGGTACAGATATACCCCACTCAAAGGAAACCTGAACAAGTGTATAATCTAAAGCTTTCCACTTTAGTTTAATTAGCATTTTATCAATCACCAATGTTTTGTAATTCAAGAGAGCAAAGGTAGTAGCTCCAGCTCATGGAGAATGAGAAATAGGAGAGTCTTATTTGAAAGAGCCAATCAATATAGCATATTGTTTTAAATGATTTTTTCTTTAATAAAAGAAAAAGATAACATCTTATAAGGGAATACTTACCTTGATGAGGAAACATGACCTTCAGGATGAGGAAAATGCAAAATGTCCAGTGTATCTTTGCTACCTTGTAATTCTGGCTCATAATTCTGATGGTGTAAAATGTAAATAATTCTAGTTTTGGCTGATTCATAATTTGTAATAAACTAGATGAGACATGAGGTTAAATTGCTTTTGAACTATTCAAAAGAGGGACAAGGATTTTAAAACAACTGAATGTTACAAATGAGTCTGTACATGTGATGTTTGAGATGATAAAAAGAAACAAGCTGTTCTCAAACACTTTAGAAGTATGGACTTAAATAAACAGATGGAGGTATTTGCAAGTGACTTAAACCTATTCTAAATCCTATCATATTTGAAAGCTTATTCAGTGGCATTCTAGTCTCTTAGATTTCTTTATTTGAAAATATTTTGCTTAAAATATCACTAGTAACCTCTTTATACTATGAAAAACAATAAATGCATTAGTATTTCAACTTAGGAGTGAAATAACTGGTAAAATTATTTGTTTTATTTTATTTTAGAAATACCCTTGAAATAAGAACAATAAATATTTTCTTTTCTGGCATACTCTTTAACTCCAAATCAGTGTGTCTATTTAGAAAAATAAAAATCAATGTCTTTCTGTAAATAATTCCATATAGATTTATTAATGATTTCATTGGATTTTTTCCCTTTCTAAAGATATGATTTTGAAATTTTTTCTCTGTATATAAAGATATTTGCCATTTCAACATATATTTCTTTTCTTTTTTAACGTATCTTGGATCTGGCCCAGCAGACAAACTATGGCAGGTGGAGAGTAGATGAGTGTGGAGCTAGAGTCAGACCTGGGTTGGCCTATGAGAGACTTACTGACTGAATGGAATCTCTCTGGAAAGCATATTAAGGAAGCCAAAACAGTATGGTAAGAGAAAAAGATGTTGGAGTTTCAAGAGGGAATCCTGGGAAATTTGTAAGATGGAGTTAAGAGGAAACCAAATGATGCTTGATGATCAAAAGCCTAGACAGTATGTTTCAGGTAAGTGGATCTGTAGACATCACAAAGTCTCCTAGAAGGGGGCTGGAAAGAACAAGGCAAGACCCAGTGGTATACAGCCTGTTAGGAAGGCAGATAGCTAAGATAAAAAAGACTATTAGATACTGTCAACTTGATTCCAACTCATAATGACCCTATGCACGATAGAACAAGACACTGCCTGGTCCTGCTACATCTTCACAAGAACACGTTGTTTTCACTATGCTGATCCATCTCATTGAGGGGCTTTGTCTCATTTGCTGACCCTCTACTTTACCAAGCATGATGCCTTTTTCCAAGAAGTGGTTCCTCTATAGCATATCCAAAGTAGATGAGATAAAGTCTTGCCATCCTCCTGCTTTCAAGGAGCATTCTACCTATACTTCTTCCAAGACAGATTTATTTGTTCTTCTAGAAATCCGTGGTATATTCAATATTGTTTACCAACATCATGATTCAAAGGCATCAATTCTTCTATGGTTTTCCTTATTCATTGTCTAGCTTTCACATGCATATGAGGTGATAAAAAATGCCATGGCTGGTGTCAGGTGCACCTTAGTCCTCAACTGACATCTTTACTATTGTATACTTTAAAGAGGACTTTTTGCAGCAGATTTGCCCAATATAATGCATCTTTGATTTCTTACAAGAGTTATTGATTGTGGGTTCAAGTAAAATGAAATACTTGATACATGCAATCTTTTCTGCTTTCTTCATACTCCAGTTGTGAGGTGTTTTTTTTTTTATGCTAAGGTTGTTGTTGTTTTTAAATACTGGAGTCAGTTTCAACTCGTAGCGACCCTGTACAGGGTTTCTGAGGCAGTAAATCTTTACGGGAGCAAAAAGCCTCATCTTTCTCCCGTGGAACAGCTGGTAGTTTTGAACTGCCAACCAGAGCTACCAAAACTACCAGAGAAACCAGAGCTCTGGTAGCATAGTGGTTATGAATCGGGCTGCTAACCTCAATGTTGGCAGTTCAAAACTACCAGCTGGTCAGCTGGAGAAAGAGGAGACTTTCTGCTCCTGTAAAGATTTACAGCCTTGTAAACCCTGTACAGGGTCACTATGAGTCGGAACCGACTACAAGGCACATAACAACAATAACAATAGATATGCTAAGGTATAACCCATAATTAAGGCTGAAGTCTTTGGTATTCTTCAGTAAGTGCTTCAAGTCTTCCCCACTTCCAACAAGCAAGATTATCTGATACAGTACCAGAAGATGAGCCCTTCAGATTGTAAGGAACTCAAAATATGACTGGGGAAGAGCTGCCTCCTCAAAGGAGAGTAGAATAATGATGGGGATGGAGTAAAGCTTTCAGGACCTTCATTTGTTGACGGCACAACTCAAAATGAGAAGAAACATTTGCAAACCTCCATTAATATTGGAATGTGGAATTTACAAACTGTGAATCTAGGAAAATTTGAAGTTGTCAGAATGAAATGGAATGCATAAAACTTGATATCCTAGGCATTAGTGAGCTGAAATGGGCAGGTACTGACCATTTTGAATCAGACAATCATATAGTTTACTACACCTAGAATGACAAATTCAAGATGAATGGTGTTACACTCATTGTCAAAAAAGAGCGTTTCAAGATTTATCTTCAGACTTCTAGTATCTTAAATTGTGAGAAAGTAAATGTTAGTTTAAAAAAAAAAAAAAAGATTTATCTTGAAGCACAATGCTGTTTTTGATAGAATAATATCCATATGCCTACAAGGACAACCAGTTAATACCATTATTATTCAAATGTATCTACCAAACACCAAAGGCAGTGATGATGAAATTGAAGAATTCTACCAATTCTTCTGTCTGAAATTTATTAAACATGCAATCAAGATGCAATGATATGGTTCACCAAGACAATGTATCCCAATTTGGTGATTAATGTCTGGGATCCTAAAACCTCATCAGTGGCTGTCTGTGGTGTGATTGTTGGTCTCTCCATGTGCAGATGAAAAAAGAGTGATGAGAATTGAAAAGGTTTGGAATCAATTAGTCCAAAAAAAATAATGGAACATGTGAACACCAGTCTCCATGACTCTGAGACCAGAAGAAATAAATGGTGCCATACCACCACGACCAACTTTTCTCAAAGGGATGACATTAGAAGGTCCCAGCTAAAGCTAAAGAATATGTGGAACAAAACTCAAAATTATTTCAAAACAGAAGACTGGGCTTACTGATGAGAAAGAGACTAAAGGAAGCTGCGGCTATGGCCCTCGACCACCTTTCAGGTCTGGGAAGGAACTCACTATCATGGCCTAACTTCAGTCAAGCAGTAGATAGGAATGTAAGGGAGACAACAACACTAGTAAGGTATGCTCACTATGATTAATGGAATGGTCAATTCAAAATCAAAAGGGCAACATTTTTCCAAGGACAAAGTTAAGGAGCAATGGGAAGGTGGATGGAATGGAAATAGCCACGGGGAGGAAGTGGGATAACTGTTGTTCCATGGAGGGGATTGCAATCATTGAGATGAAACAAGGTATATGAGTTGTTGAATGTGAAACTGATGATCTTGTCTGTAAACCTTCACTCAATTTACAATCAAAAGGTTTTTTTAAAAAAAATATGTAATGATAATTATTGGTGACTGGAATCTTGGCAATCACACGATAGAATTTTTCCAGGACAATGACTTATTCATTGCAAATACCATTTTTAAACAACATAAATGGCAACTATACATGAAGATATTACCAGATGAAATACTCAGGAATCAAATTCACCACATCTGTGGGAAGAGACAATGAAGTTCAAGATCATCAGCCAAAAGAAAGCCAGAGGTAGATTATAGAAGAGACCATCAACTGCTCATAAGCAAGTCATACAAAAGTTGAAGAAAATAAAATTAATTCCATGAGAACCAAAATATGACTTGAATATATCCCACTTGAATTAAGAGACCATCTCAAGAACAGATTTGATGCATTAGACAAAAACGATCGAAGACCAGAGAGTTGTGGGGTACCATCAAGAACTTTTGTTATAATGAAAATAAAGGTCATTGAAGAGAGAGGAGAGAGAAAAAAAAAAAGACCAAAGTGGATGTCAGAAGAGATTCTGGAACTTGCACTTGATTGTAGAAAAGCTAAAGCAACTAGAAGACATTATGACATAAAAGAGTTGACAAGAAAATTTCAAAGGTTAGCTGGACAAGAAGTATTATAATTAAATGTAAAAAGACCTGAAATTAAAAAAAACAAAAGAGAAGAACATACTCAAGATTTCTCAAGCACTAAGAACTGAAGAAGTAATTAAAGCCTTTAGTTTTTATATTAAAAAATTCTGTGGGCAAAATACTGGGCAATACAGGAACCAATAATGAAGATGGAAGGAATACACAACTACTATACCAAAAAGATTTGGTCACTGTTCATCCATTCCAAGAGGAATTATATGATCAGGAATGGATGATATTGAAGGAAGAAGTCCAAGTTGTATTTATTGACAACACTGGCAAAATGATAGCGATCCTGGAATTGATAGACTACAAATTAAAATATTTCAACAAACTGATAGCAGCATTGGAAGTGTTCGCTCACCTATGCTAAGAAATTTGGAAGACAGCTACCTGGCCAACTGATTAGAAGAGATCCATATTTATACCAATGTCAAAGAAAGGTTACCTAGTAGAATGTGGAAATCATCAAACAATGTCATTAATATCACATACAAGGAACTCTTTGCTGAGATAATTAAAAAATGGTCACAGCAGAACACATTAACAGGGAGCTGCCAGAAATTCAAGCTGGATTTAGAAGAGCAGATATCATTTGGATTATCAATGCTGACATCAGATGGGCCATGGCTGAAAGCAGAGAATATTGGAAAGATGTTTACATTTGCTTTATTGATTACTCAAGGACATTGTACTATGTGGATCATACCAAACTGTGAGTAACATCGTAAAGAATGGGAATTTCAGAAAACTTCAA
The DNA here is from genome assembly GCF_000296735.1 of Chrysochloris asiatica. Classification (NCBI taxonomy): domain Eukaryota; kingdom Metazoa; phylum Chordata; class Mammalia; order Afrosoricida; family Chrysochloridae; genus Chrysochloris; species Chrysochloris asiatica. Next base: position 5,687,846 of record NW_006408631.1, read on the forward strand.
TGTGTTCCCGAAGAACTTGCACATAGATCAAGGAGCAGTTGTGCCAACAGAACAAGGGGATACTGAGTGGTTTAAAATCAGGCAATGTGTGTGCCAGAGTTGTATCCTTTCATCATATTTATTCAATCTGTGTGCTGAGCAAATAATCCAATAAACTGGATTATCTGAAGAAGAACAGGGAATCCAAATTGGAAGGAGACTTATTAACAATTTAGACATTCAGATGATACTAATTTGCTTGCTGGAAGCGAAGAAGACTTGAAATACTGATGAAGACCAGATATTACAGCTTTCAGTATGGATTATAAATAAACAAAAATCCTCACAACTGTACCAATAAATAACATCATGATAAATGCAGAAAAGATTGAAGTTGCCAAAGACTTAATTTTGCTTGACTTCACAATAAACACTCATGGAAGCTGCAGTCAAGAAATCAGACTACATAGTGCCTTAGGTCAATCCATTGTAAAAGATCTATTTGAAGTGTTAAAGTGCAAAGCTGTCTCTTTTAGGACTAAAGTAAGCCTGACCCAAGTCATAGAATTTTCAATTATTTTATATGCATGTAGAAGTTGGACAATGAATAAGGAAGATTGTAGAAGAATCAATGCATTTGAATTATGGCATTGCAGAAGAATATTGAAAGCACACAAAATCTGTCTTGGAACAGTGTGCTCTATTAGAGGGAAGGGTGGAGAGATTTCGTCTCTGGTACTTTGGACATGTGAACTGGAGGGACCAGTTCCTGGAGAAGAACATCATGCTTGTTAAAGTGGAGGGTGAAAAGGAGGAAGATCCCAAATAAGATAGATTGACACAGTGGCGGCAACAATGGAATCAAACAGAATAAGAATTCTGAGGATGGTACAGGGTCAGGCAGTGTGTCCTTCTGTTGTAGGCTCACTATGAGTTTGAACTGACACAAGGCACCTTTCAACAATGATGAAGATGTAGTGAACACTTGTCCGTTCTACCCAGACCCCATTTCATTCTTCCTATTATAGATGTCTTTTGGAAAATCAACCATCTGGTAGGAATGGAATTAACTCCACCGTACCCTTGGGGTGATCCCTAAATAGATTAAGATAATTACCTTGTTTATGACCTGGAATGTACCAATCATGGTTCATGACAGGACATTTACTAAAACTACAGGTGCTATCTTCTCTCCTTCACACTATTTTAGCCAATGTTGGTAGTCATTTTGAGGTAAAAGCTGATGGCAAGGATATAGGTAGAAGTGGAAATTGTCAGAGAAATGAAGCTTAAGCTCTAAGGCTACAATACACTTTTAAATAGTGTTTTGCTTGAAGACATTATTGCCCCTGGACTTTTTAGTTGCCTAGACAAATACAATCCTTTTTTTACTGCAGCCATTTTGAGTTGGAATTGGTCATCCCAGGCCCCAGTCTCTTTGTCATGTAATTCTAGAGAAACTTTTAGAGGACAACTCCCAACTAAGTAAAGACCTTTAAGACAAAAGAAAATAAGAAATAATGTATTTATTAGAAAATTGGGTGGATCCGCATCATGAAAAAGTGTAAAAGATTTCTCTGTTATAGAGGAATTCCAAGCAGCCAAAAGATAGAAATCATAATGAAACACACTTGAATGACATAGCTTGGGAAAATGTTTCCTCCCCTAAATAGAACTCTAAGGTTATATCCATAACAATGAATTTGTCAAGATGAGCGGCAAATTTGAAATTTCCAAAACCAGTTGATAAAATACTAAAAGGCTAAATTAAGATTGGGGAAAATATGGGGAACTGTTTAAGTTTAGAAGATTTAGGCAAACTATTATGGGATTCTGGTGTGGCACTGTATGGCACTGGGCGGCAAACCACAAAATTGGAAGTTCAAACCCACAAGCTGCTCCTCAGAAATTCTGAACCAGGATTTCTATGAGTCAGAATCGCCTTGTTGGCACTTAACAGCAACAAGAGGCAAATTATTAAAACAATAATTATATTTTATGGTTATAGACTTATAATTTCCAAAACTTTAGGGTACTTACTAATATTAAATTGTGTTAATAGACAGTCATTATAATTTAGATTGGCACTGTAGGCTAATGTGCCAGACTGCAAAGCTGTTTAAACTGCAAAGTCAGCAGTTCAGGGTCACCAACTGCTCCTCAGAAACCCTATACTGGGTTGCTATGGGTTGGAATCCAATCGAAGTCACTTAACAACAATAACAACAATGTCTGCTTTTTATGATACAGAAGATGGCTGTGTGGCACCACAGGATAATGCACTGGATCACAAGGTTAGTGGTTCAAACTCACTAGCAGTTCCTTAGAAACCTTACACAGGGTTGCTATGAGTTGGGACCAACTACACAATACTTAGCAACAACAAAAATAATAAGTGTATACTTGTGTATGTGTGTATGTTAGGGAGATTAAAAAATTTCATGAAAAATTCCATTTTCCACAAACTTTTTGAAACCCTTTGTATATGCATATCTATGTGTGTGTATGTATATTGTTCCTGTGTGCTTGAACTGCCAACCTTGCTGTTCAAGCCAATTTTGCAGTACAGCGCATTAACCCACATCACCATACCAGGACACACTGTCTATTTATATCTGAAATGTACTCTCCAGCATAGAAATGCTAAGGCAAATGGAAGAAATGAGGCACTCAAAGAGTTGATCAGAAAATTTCAAAGAGCAGCTTGAGAAGACAAAGTCAAATATTATAATGAAATGTGCAAAGACCTGGTGTTAGAAAACCAAAAGGGAAGCTGAAAGAACTGACGAAAAAAAATCAAGCCTCAACTTGAAATATTGAAGGATTCTATGGGGAAAGTATTGAATGATGCAGAAAGCATAAGGAGATAGAAAGTATACATAGAATCACTGTGCCAAAAAGAAATGGTCAATGTTCAATCATTTCAAGTGGTAGTATATTATCAAGAACCAATGGTACTGAAGGAAGAGGGCTAAGCTGAACTGAATGTGTAGGTGTAAAACAAAATTTCAAGAACTGACAGAATACAAATTGGAATATTTCAACAAAGTGATGCAGCACTGGGGGCATACAATGATCCATGCCAAGAAATTTGGAAGACAAAGTTACCTGGCCAACTAATTAAAAGAGAATGCTATTTGTGTCCATTCCAAAGAGAGGTGACCCAACAGAATGCAAAAATCATTGAATAACACCATTAATATCACATGCGAGTAAAATTTGGGTGAAGATAATTCAAAAACAGCTGCAACAGTACATTAACAGGGTACTGCTACAAACTCAAGCCAGATCGGAAAAGGTTGTGGAACAAGGGATATCATTGCTGACATCAAATATAACTTGGCTGAAAGCAGAGAATACCAGAGACATGCTTATTTGTGTTTTATTGACTATGCAAAGGCATTCAACTCTGTGGATCATGACAAAGTATTGATGACATTGAAAAGAATGGGTATTCCAGAACATTTCATTGTACTCATGAGGAACCTGTACATAAACAAAGGGGCAGTTGTTAGAATAGAGCAGGTTTGCACCAGGGTTGTATTGTTTTATCATACTTATTTAATTTGTATACCGAGCAATAACCCAAGATTCTAGATTATATGAAGTAGATCCTGGCATCAGGATTCAAGGAACATTCATTAACAACTTGCTATATACACCACTTGACTGTCAATTTGTCATACTGTGGTGACTTGCATGTTGCTCTGATTCTGGAAACTGTGCTATGGTTATTTTAAATACCAGCAAGGTCACTCATGGTGGACAGGTTCCAGCTGAGTTTCCAGAAAAAGACAGACTAGGAAGAAGGTAGATGGCCTACTTCCAAATATTTAGTCACCTTATGACTAGCAGTGGAACACAGTGAGCACCAGAACACTGAATATTGAAACATGATGAAGAGCACCAGAATATTATCAGATACAGTGCTGGAAGATGAGCCCCTTGCGTTGGACAGCACTCAAAATATGACTGGAGAAGAGGGGCCTCCTCAAAATAGAGTTGACTGTGATGAGGCAAATGGCGTAAAGCCTTAGGGATCTTCATTTGAAAAAAAGTTTGCCTTTTACCGTTTATATTTAGGTCTGCAGTCGCTCCTTAGAAACCCCATGTTGTTGTTGTTGTTGTTGTTAAGTGCCATCGAGTCGATTCCGACCCATAGCGACCCTGTATAGGGTTTCCAACGAGTAACTAGTGAGCTTGAACCACCGACCTTGCAGTTCAAACAGCTTTGCAGTCTGGCGCATTAACCCACGGCGCCACACCAGGACACCAGGGTCGCTATTAGTCGGAACCAACTTAACAACACTTAATAACAATAATGAGCATGTTGGTGGGAGAAAGATGAGGATTTCTGCTCCAATAAAGACAAACCGTTTCAGAAACTGTATACAGGATTCTATCAGAATGGATTTAGACGCGCCAGCCACAGAACTCAGTATGCTCATTTTTTTTGGCCAATTGATGTGGTGTACTGTAAGAGATCACAAAAAAGTGTTTACAAAATCTTATAAAAATGAATATGTTTGATATGTTCAATATTTTCATCTTTTGAAAATAAAGTGTAATATTTACTTTATGAGACTTTTATAGAGCTTGAATGTTAATTAGTACATGTTGTTGTTGTTAGGTGCCATTGAGTCGAAACCGACTCATAGCGACCTTATGCACAGCAGAACGAAACACGGCCGGATCCTGGGCCAACCTCACTATTGTTGCCACGCTTGAGCACATTGATGCTACATAGAGCAAAAAATTATATTTCATGCTGTTAGTATAAAAATACTTAATTACTAGACTGAAAAGTTAATTTTATAGTTTATGCAATTTGCCTTGCAGGTGAGGAGTTGACAGAATAAATCCCTGAGCTCAAACCCCAGTCTCATGTCTTAGGAAAATGCTAAGATTTTTACTTTTAAGACTTTTAGTTAAATAACTCAGTTATTGCTCTTCAGTTACATATGATAAACTCCTGACAATTGTGCAACCTTCTGGAAAGCCACAAAAGATGTTTTTCTGTTTTCTTAAAAATATTATAAGAATGATTAATTTAACATTTTACGAATCTCATGAACATTTTGTCAAATCAAGAGAAGTGTCAATTTTTCCCTGTTAAAATTTATATGCTAATTATATTATGTCATAGTTTTACCATTATTTTATTGAATTAACTGCAATTTTATTTCTTTTAAATGTAGCATCATCAAAGTCAATAGTTTAACTTAGGAATTCACAACATTTACTCAAGTTATTTACACACATTGTTTTGACTATTCAAATGTTCAAAGACTTAATAATCTTAGCATGTTCTTGTGTGTATCCTAACTATATGAGTATATCTCAAGATTTTTACATCCTGGTGTGGTGCTATGGGTTAATGCTCTGGACCGCAAAGTTGGTTTGATTTAGTTGGAGACAACTCGATGGCACGTAACAACAACAACAACAAAAAAAACCTGAAACACACTACCATCAAGTTGATTCCAGCTCATAGCAACCCTACCAGACAATGTGAACCATTCCTTTTTAAGCAAATAGCCTTATTTTTATCCTCAGAGTGGGTGGTGGATTTGAACCAATGATCTTTTGGTTAACTCATTGTGCCATAAGAGATCCTTAATATATTTAACACTCTGAGAACAATGTTAATAATTAAGTTTAGAAATACATTTTGTCCAAAGTTTTCTTTAAATTAACTTTCTTTGGCTCTATATTAATTTTGTAATTATTTCCTACAAGATTTTTCACTTCTAAGAGATATTGTAAATTAATCTGGGCCATATTATTTGCAGATAAGTTTTTACTTTACTTACTTGCTGAAAATCCTTGATCAAAATATTTTAACAATAATGGACTACATCAACTTTATGAAATAGAGTTTACTCAAGACTTTTGAGCAGAAAATAACAAACTATTGCTGACCCAGAAATGCTTGGAACCAAAATGAACTATATAATTGTAGTTGTTAAGTCCCTATATAGGGTTTCCGAGGAGGAGCAGGTGAGTTTGAACTGCCCATCTTGTGGTTCAAAATGATCTTGGGGTCCAGTGCTTTATTCTTGAGTAAGCTAAAATAATTACTGTAAAGTTTTTATAAGAAGATTACTGATGTTCAAGGTTTTACTTTCTTGATACAAGAAACCATATTTTTCTTTTTCTGTGTAAATATAAGAATATTATTTAAGTAAATTATTGTTATATTTAAGTGCTGCTGAGTTGGTTCTGATTCAGAGTGACCTAGTATTGGGTTTCCAAGGAGCGGCAGGTGGGTCTGATCTGCTGACTTTGTGGTTGCAGTCCAGTGCTGATACTATAGAGCACCACATCAGGAAAGCATCTATGCCAGTATTAGAATTGATTGCTATCATTAATTTTTAAAGATTCAATTAATTCCTTAACTGATATTTATTTTCTATTTTTAGAATCTTTCTTATCATTTCTATTATTATAGAACGCTGCATCTACGATATTAAATTTCATTTTGAAAGAATATTTTTTCATAGATTAAAAAGACCTTTACTGACCAGAAGTTAAAATCCTAAAAACTGCCTAATATTGAAATCCTCACCACTGGACCAATAAACAGCATTCTTATCAGTGGAGAAGAGATTGAAGTTGTCAAGGACTTCATTCTTCTTGGATCAACTATCAACACTCGCGGAAGCAGTTGTCAAGAGATCAGACGACGTATTGCATTGAGCAAATCTGCTGCACAGGAACTTTTTAAAGTACTGAAGAGCAGAGATGTCAGCTTGAGGACTAAGGTGCGCCTGACCCAAGCCATGGTATTTTCAATAACCTCATATGGATGCAAAAGCTGGACAGTGAATAAGGAAGATCGTAGAAGAATTGATGCCTTTGAGTTGTGATATTGGAGGAGAATACTGAAAGTGCCATGGACTGCCAAAAGAACCAATAGATCTGTTTTGGAAGAAGTAGAACCAGAGTGCTCCTTGGAGGCCAAGATGGCTAAGCTTCGTCTCTCCTTTGGACACATTGTCCGGAGAGAACAGTCGCTGGAGAAGGATGTCATGCTGGGTAAGGTGGAGGGTCAGAGAAAAAGAGGAAGACCCCCAACGAGATGGATCAGCCAGGTGGCATCACTGATGGCGTCAAGTGTGGCTGCGGTAGTGAGTTGACCCAGGATCGGACATTGTTTCGTTCTGCTGTGCATGGGGTCGCTATGAGTCAGTTCCGACTTGATGGCACCTGACAACAACATTGCCCCAGGAGAATATATACTGTTAAATTACAGAGAGTTATAGCTTTAGGAGTACATATTCAAAAAGATTTAGTATCCCTTGAGTTCCCTGAGAGACCTAACCTCAAATTCCAAAGCCTTAGCAACCAGAGGTACAGGACTATACCAGAAGATGGCTGTAGCCAAGATGCCAGAATAAGATCTAGACAAGCTAGATCTATGACAAAATTTACCATATTTTGGTACATAACTGGTACAGCACTGGAGGCACTCACTCATCCATGCCAAGAAATCAAGAAGACAACTACTTGGCCAACTGATTGGAAGAGATTCATATTTGTGCCCATTCCAAAGAGAAGTGACCCAATGGAATGCAGAAATCATCAGACCATATCTTTAATATCACATACAAGTAAAATTTTGCTAAAGGTAATTAAAAAACAGCTGCAATAGTACATTGACAGGGAATTTCCAGAGGTTCAGGGAGTAAGTTTCATTCAGCTCCTTAGTCTCCCAATCTACTATTTTACATCCAATGGTGGAAGCTTTCTAGTTACAATGTCTGGGGTCCAACATATGTGGAGATAATCTGCTATTCAAAGAGGAAAGATCTTGCCGATTTTTCCAATCACCCACAAATTTTGCTGAACATAACTTACTCCTTTGTGGGTGGTTAAAAAATCTGAAAACCAACTTCCCCTGAAGATGAGGCTCTTAGCCTTGCAAAGCAGAAGATTTAAGATGTTATCAAGGAATCTCTTTCTAATGATACTCCTGATCAAAAGGGAAGCTTGAGTAAGAGCACTCCAAATTACACAGGCCTCTGACATCAGATGATGACTATGCTAAAGTCTGAGGCTGGAACTCCATTTGAATCAAAAAGAACCTATGCTTCCAGAAAGTAACCTGTCATTCCTCTAGCTCTCCGCTATATCTTGAAAAAAATCAGTTGGTGAACAATTTCAGAGTATAATGCAATTTTGTTTGTTGTTTAGGAAGTTGGATGCAAAATACTTGTCATAACAGATGCTTACTCAAAATAAACTTTAGAATTTGCACACCCTCCCTGCAGTTATGCAAGGAGAGTGTCATGATTGCTTAGAAGCCAGATGTACCCAATTTAATGATTACTTTGTATCTTAAGAAAATTTCAGAAACATATGTAACCTCCTATCAATCAAATGTACCTTCATCCAAACATCCAATTTTATAACCATTACCTATGTGTTGTAACCATTAGCTAAAACACTGAATTTTTATTGAAGTTCCTTCTATTTTCTTATTTTCTCCTTGAATTGTCTCCTTGTTGAAACACTTAGTTCAGTATCCTCTGAACTTTGTGATTCTCAAAAGCAAAAAGATTGTCTTTTCTCTCAAGAAAATCTTTACTTTTAATTTCAACCACACTTTGCCATTTAGTTGGCATTTGTTATGACACTCATATGACATGTGTTTTCCCTTGTGTGTGTCTGTGTCCATTCTGCTCTATTATGTCTCAACGTGTGGACAATGGCTGAACCCATCTGCCTTCACAAGATGGGAGGTGTTTGTTGTTAAGTTGTTGATCTTACAATCTCCAGTATCACTTCTATCACCAAGGCCTCAATTTCAAGCTACCATCCTTCCAACTCATAGTAACCCTGTACAGGGTTTCTGAGGAGCTGCTGGTGGTTTGAGCCACTGACCTTATGGTTAGCAGGCCAGTGCTTATCCAACAGCAACACACCAGGACTCCTACGTGGCAGGCAGGAGGAGAATCAAATTCTAAATCAACTCAAGGCTGATTCCTGTGAGGCTAAAGTCAGGCATGCCTCAACCCTCCAAAATGTTTAGCCAAATTTGACACCAACTGTCCCTCCCACAGGGCTTCTATTTCTCAATTGGGTTCGATGATTCATTGCAGAGGCCACACAGAACACACAGACGGTACTCATTAGTAGGAGTGATTAGATTTTGATTAGTGTGTGATCTAATTAATAAAGCAAAAAAATCTTATTTCCAAAAAATTTTTGGAAAAAATCTTATTTCCAAAAAATATTTATAGGTTAAGGGGCAGAATGTCAATGTCTATTTTGAGGGAACACAATTCAATCCATAACACGTGGATTGTGTGGACCTTCCCAAATATTCCTATATTCTGGTGCTGTGGGTAGATGCACTGGACTGCAAAGTTGGTTTGAACCAAAAGGTTAGTGGTTTAAGCTCACCAGCTGCTCCTCGGATACCCAATACAGGGTTGCTATTGGTCAGAACCGACACGACAGCACTTAACAACATATGTTAGTCAATCACTCACTCATTTATGAGGGCTGAAGATCACAAAACATTCTTCTATGTAATAATGCCAGAAAAATAACTCATGGGAAAAAGATTTTCTGGGTAGGAAGAAGGAAAATGAGAGCGGGTTATCTTCCTAATTTTCATGATTATATGTATTTGCACAAAAATTATAAGTAGCCAAACACTCATTTTTTTCCCTAAAACTTCTAGATACTCATTTAAAAAATATTTGTTTGGAAATTTGAAGCCAAAAAAATAAAACAGAGAAATGGACATTAAAAAATACCTGTCATTATATGCCCATAAAATAATTTTGCCCAATTTATACAATTTCAGAAACGTTATAATTTCAGAAGTGAGAGAAGAAAGCAGATGCTGTCATTGAGGTCAGTGTCAGCTGAATTTTACCTTTATGAAGTCAGCTTGTTTTTAGGTCAAATCAACACATCTGCAGGTCCAATATTCCTTGGAGATATCCATGCATCATCGCATCAGTCTTCCTTTGGATTTTAGGAACTTGACAGTGCAGGAACCCCAGGTCCAAAAGACCCAGCACAGTACTGGCTCATCAGTCTTTTTCTGCTCATTTATCTTTCCTATTATATGTCAAAAGAGATTGACTTAATATACATCCTAATCCTGTAGGTTGCATCCGACCTCATTAACATCGTAGAAGTGTGAATTATAACATATAGGATTTTATATCTCAAAAGAGATTGACTCAATATACAACCTAATCCTATAGGTTGCATCCGACCTCATTAACATCATAGAAGTGAGAATTATAACATATATGATAATCATATCAGATCAGCATTAATCACATCAGATCACATCCTGGTGGAGATTATTACATTATGTTAGATCTCATCATGGGGGATTATTTAGTCTAAACTGTTGCTAAACAACTGAGAATCCTGATCCAGTCAAGTTGACATAAAACCTTAACTATAACTCTAGGAACGACAAATTGAAGAGAAATAATACTG
>NW_006408631.1:5700304-5701183 GCF_000296735.1 Chrysochloris asiatica
AGTGCTGGAGTTATTCACTCATCTATGCCAAGAAATTTGGAAGACAGCTACCTAGCCAACTAATTGCAAGAGATTCATATTTATACCCACTTGAAATAAAGGTGACCCAATATCCAATGCAGATATCATTGAACAATATCAATAATATCACATGCAAGTTAAATTTTGCTGAAGATAATTCTAAAATGATTGTAGTAGTACAGCTTCAGGAAGCTGCCAGAAATTCGAGCTGGATTCAGAATTGGATTTGGAACTAGGAATATCATTGCTAATATCAGATGGATTTGGGCTGAAAGTAGAAAATACCAAAATGATGTTTACTTGCTCTTCATTGACTATGCAAAGGTACTTGACTGTGTAATATTATAAATACTATTGAGAAGAATGGGAATTCCAGAACACTTCATTGTAACCATGAAGAACGTGTATACAGAGACCAGGAAGCAGTTGTTCAAAGAGAATAAGGGGATACTAAATGATGTAAAATCCAGAAAGCTGTGCTTCAGGGTTTTATCTTTTCACCATACTTATTCAGTCTGTATGCTGAGTAAGTAATGCAAGAAGCTGGAATAGATGAAGAAAAATGTAGCACCAAGTTTTGAGAAAGACTCTTTAATAACCTGTGATGTGCAGATGACACAAACTTACTTGCTGGAAGCAAAGAAGAACTGAAGTACTTATATTATTTTAAAAAAATGTTTTATTGAGAATCATGTGATGGTTTACATGGGAGAACATTAGCTGCTTTACATTCATCCTATTGTATATAGTTACATTGCCATGGTTACAATCCCCTTCATGCATCATCAACCAACCAAAGGGTATATATCCTGCAAGCTTGCCGCCTGCTCATCAACACACAGCCCCTCTCCCTCTTTG
>NW_006408631.1:5701673-5703183 GCF_000296735.1 Chrysochloris asiatica
CCCTGACCCCAAACATGTTATTTTCAATGACCTCATATGCATGTAAAAGTTTGACATAAGGAAGACCGGAGAAACATCAACACATTTTCCTAATGTGTTTGGATAAGAAAGTGGGAGAAGATGCTGATAGGATGACATGATTCGCTGTGGATGTTAATAGAGTTAATGGTAATTGTAAACATTTGAAAGTTTAACATGATTATAAAATGAGCCATCTCAGAATCAGAATGGGGGATTTCACTACCATCAGAGAAGAGCCAAGATTGCAGTACATCCTTTGAGTCCCTGAGATCTTTGTGCATTGAAACTCCCCATTCCACGAACAGAAAGCTGTGACACTGGAGCATTGGCAGAGAGCAGCATCAGGACCAAGAACCAGAGCATGAGACAGAGCAGTGGGCTCCCCAACCCGTGGAGCAAGAACACCTCAGTGATTTGGGGCAGTAGGTTTGTTAGCAGAGTGTGTGTCTTTAGGCATTTGATTGGTGGGAACAGTTTTGCTGACCCATATAGTTAGAGCCCAGTACCTTTAGGCTAAAGTTTATGGTGCAGTAGTATGTGCTAAGGGCATTTATCAGTAGCCCTAAGAGAGCTTTGTAAGGAGCTCTGGTAGTGTAGTGGTTACGAATTGGCCTGCGAATCTAAAGGTCAGCAGTTTGAAACTACCAACCGCTCCGCAGGAGAAAGATGAGGCTTTCTGCTCCCGTAATGATTTACAGCCTCGGAAAGCCTGTACAGGGTCGCTATGAGTTGGAACAGACTCCACGGCACACAACAACAAGAAGAAAGCTTTGTAGCATTGGCTAGGCAGAGAGAAATCTGCCTGTGGGCACGTCTGAGAAGAGGCTGTCCTGTTTGAAACAACTATGTCCAGAGCATTTTTTACCCTGAATTATAACCTGCTAGCTTTTCTAATAAACCCTGCAACTGTGAGTATGCTGTCTGAGTTCTGTGTGCCCATAGCAATGAATCATCAAATCTAGGTATGTTGAGTAGAGAATGCTGTGGGAAGAATGGTTGCAACATTTGCTGCAGATATGTTATTAGTAGGGACCAGTCCTTGGAGAGGGATTTCATACTTGGTAAAATGAAGGGTAATTGAAAAAGAGAAAGACCCTCAATGAGATGGATTGACACAGTGGCTGCAACGGTAGACTCAAGAATCACACTTGTGAGGCTGGGGCAGGACCCAGGAGTGTTTCCTTCTGCTGTGCAGAGTCTCAATGGACTTGACACCACCTAACAACAGTTCTATCTGTTTGCTGAGCAGTGATTGCTATAATAAAAAGAAAAAGAATATTTATTTAAATTTTTATAATGGAGATGAGGTTAGCTAGAAATGATAAAAGATTATAATATACTAGGAGATGAATCTAAGTTGGTAGCATAAAACTTGTTTAAAAAGGCTATAGGTATTAAACATTGTTAAAAAAATTTAACACACATTCCACTAATAAGGTCATGATTAAAGGTAAATCAAGGAGCTCTGGTAGCGTGGTGGTTACGAATC
>NW_006408631.1:5704158-5706889 GCF_000296735.1 Chrysochloris asiatica
GTTGGAACTGACTCCACAGCACATAACAACAATAACAACAACATATCACAAAGAGTGAGCCTCAGATTGAAAAAGAGTACTTCTGAAGTTTAAAAGGATTAGAGGAAGAACTTCAGTTCAGAACAAACATAAGGATTTAGAAAGTGTATCAAGGTGAGTTTTTATTATCCCATTTGTCTTAGGCTGGGTTCTCTAGAGAAGGAAAACCAGTGAAACTTAAATATGTATGTATATATAAAGAGAAATTTATATCAAGGAAATGACTTACCCAGTTGTAGAAGTGGGCATGTCCCAAGTCTGTGTGTCAAATGAAACAGGATTAGCAGATCATGTGGCAGGTAAGCAGGTCAGGCAGGTTAAGATGGTGATGACTCCAAGAACTAGCAGACAATAAAGCAAGACCACTGGCTCAAGTGTGGGTGACCAAACAGATGCAGGATGTAGATCCATTAGAAAGCAGCAAGTTTTGTCAGAGTCTTAAATATATTGGAAGGACACCACACCCCCAAGGAAACTTCCTTTCAAATGACTGGTTGCTCATAGCAGATCTCATCATAGAAGTGATTATGTTACATTAGATCTCATAACTAAATCTCACCTGCCAAACTATTGAGAATCCTGGACCAATCAAGTTGGCAGCTTGATTAATAGCTTAATGATCACACTGTTTCTTATTTCTTTAAAAGTCAAGAGAACTGAGGATGATGAGGACAGTCTCTGGTATATGGGGACATTTCAGCTCAGTTCTTGAATTTCTTATCCCATAAAATGGATTCCTCAGTCACTGCAAAAAATTTTTTGTATTCCCCAAGTGGGTAATAAGGGTTATGAGGAGACTCTTTGGTACAAAAGAAGCATCAGTAAATTGACAGAAGAAAGTCTATCCAATTTGAAAATCTAAAAGTCACCACTTAAGCATATTTATAATCTCTTAAAAGTTGGAAACTGAATAAACTCTAATTGTCATTCAAGTAGATGTCCAGAAATCTAGGGGTATTGGCTAGGGAAAGTCTTAAAGATGTTTCTCAGGGTTATAATGAAGCAACATAAAACAATGAGAGGTTGTATACTTAGCTGCCTCAGAAAAATTTCTCCACCAATATTTATTCAACATTTCCATCACTTTATCTCATCCTAAATTGTTATGTAGAATCCTTATCACAGGGACATGCAAAATTTAGAGAACAATTTTAGTGTCAGGCCCTCACCATAATTTAGCTCTAGGGTCTTGATAACAATTTTTTTCCCTCTCTGTTTCAGTTTCACCTGTCTGATCGTATTGTTGAGGTCTTAAAAGCGTTTTTTGATAGACTCAAAAAGAAGTCATTTTTTAGAAATAGTTTTCTGTAGATTCTTCTAGAGTCCTTCCTACAAGCTCCTTTGTTATAACAGGTGCAACAATAATTTGAGAAGCAGCCTTTTAAAAAAAGGTTTATTTCCTCTAATTTCTTCCATTAGAGTTACTCTTTTTCAGCTGGTTGACCTGCATTTTAATTACAGAATTTCAGGAAGGAGTAACAGGCATCTAAAAGGTCTGCTACTAAACTCTTGTTTTTAATCGTATTACCACAAGAGGTTAACTACTATCAGTTTCCATGCTTGGTTGTTGTTGTTAGGTACAGTTAGGTTGGTTCTAATTCATAGCGACCCTATGCACAACAGAATGAAACTTTGCCTAGTCCTCTGCCATCCTCACAATTGTTATGCTTGAGTCCATTGCTTCTGCCGCTGTGCCAATCCATCTCATTAGGGGTCTTTCTCTTTTTCACTGTTACTCTACCAAGCATGATGTCTTTATCCAGGGATTATTCCCTCCTAATAACATGTCTGAAGTATGAAAGATGAAGTCTCCTCATCCTGATTTCTAAGGAGCACTGCAGCTGTACTTCTTCCAACATAGATGTGTTTGTTCTTTTGTCAGTGCATGGTACCTTCAATATTCTTCTCCAATATCACAACTCAAATCAATTCTTTATGGTCTTCCTTATTCATTGTCTAACTTTCACATGCATATGAGGCTATTGAAAATACCTTGGCTTGAGTTAGTCCTCAAACTGATATCTTTACTCTTGAAAACTTTAAAGACATCTTGCGCAGATTTGCGTAATGCAATACATTGTTTTCTTGGGTGCTACCTACAGAGTTTCCATAGCATACCATAAACTTGAATAGCTACAAATGTATACTTCAAGTTGGCATGCTTGAGTGAGAACAATACCATCAGCTTTTGAGCCGAAGTGACTTTGGGAGTGGCTGGCTTCTAGTTACTTCCCTAGAAGCTGTAACAGGATAGCCAACATTGTAATAATAGTCAGGAGTTGTTTTTTTATGAAAGCCATCTACATAGAGTAACCATATCGGTGTTTATCAAAGGAGTTTCCTATGGGGAATCAAAACTGCTCAGTTAGATCTAAACAACTATGGGGAGGTCAATTGCTTAATCAATTTAGGGAGAAGAGTGGCTGAGTATAAAGTAGGCACTCTATATAGTATAATATTTGAAGCTTCCAGAAGAAGGATCTCATAGGAGGTGAATCGGATAGCAGATAAATGTTGGTTTAAAGCAGAATTAAGTAAGGCAGACATAGTATATGGTACATATGTACATAGATCTAAAATCTAAAACTTTATCTACTGTCATTTCTATCATTTCCACCAGTTTTGCAGTAGCAGCTACAACCCTGAGTTAGGGCTCTATAGGCCAGGATTCCCAGAGGTTTGGCAGTTAAAA